>NC_141547.1:60811250-61129166 GCF_021556685.1 Rattus norvegicus | reverse complement strand
GCTTAGGAAAATCTTATTTCCATTCTTCTAGCTAGATTTCAGTCAAATGGTCTCAATGCCACTGCAAGTGTTGGAACGTGCTTTTCCTGGGTTTTCTAGAAAAGATTGAACAAGGGAACTCAGGAATCTGGGACAAACAGGAAAGTCCAATGCCTGTAGCTGGATATAGTTAGACATTGGAATTCACTGGGAAAAGATGTGATATTGTTGGCTTTTGATAAGTTGTCATGAATTCCTGGAAGAACCTTCCAGTATTTGCCTGCCTGGGGGGGGTGTATGAGTGGAGATTTAAGACATAGACGTAGTGACCAATGTAAAGGTGGAGACATACCTGTGAGAGAAAGATCTAGAATTGAGTTTGGGGGAAGCCTTTTGGGTATCGCCAAACCACATATGTTATGTATTAGTTTAGGCCTATAGTAGAGGTAGGAAGGAAGATAGGACCAGATCCGACAAATTAAGATTTGAAAAGAAATTGTCTAGCTCTTGTCTCTGTTTTCATCATTCCTTTTCTGTTAGATATTTGATCCTCATTACCCCCATTCAGGGAGAAACAGTTACCATTTCACTTAGGAAAAGTCAACAAAACAATGGCCTGCTTAAAAGTTTCACCCTAATGTCAGTAGACATTGCTTAGAAACTTGAGAAGTATTCCATTTTTGTTCATAGATCTAGCTATATACAAAGGACGTCGAGGGTTGTCAAGGAGAGCTGTCGAAAGAGTCTCTTTACCCCCCCAATATTACTTAGCATTTTAAAAGGCACATCCTGAAGTTATTGTTTTATTGAAATCCGTGGAAAAGCTATGATAATGATGTACTTGCGAGATGTATTGCCTGGCCCGTGTTGCTCATTTACTTGCGTGACTTTAACCTGTTTTGAAGGCAGATTAACAACAATTAACAACCCCAAAGGAAAAGTTAAATAATTAATAGTGAATTAACAGATGGCACCACAGCTACAGGGTGCAGCATGAAGCAGAAGGGACGAGTGCTCGAGAAGAGAGAATTCTGGCACATTTTCTTTCCTTCGGTATGTTGCATAACTAAAAGACTCCGAGGATGTGCTTTGAAGAAATCCTCTTAGTTTTAAAACCTCTGAGAGGAGTGCATAAGTGGGCTTCCTTCCCCACGTACTCTGAGCTGTATTTCTGGGTTTCTCTATAGAAAAATATCAGTGAGGATTTAATATAAGAAAGAAGATTAGGATGAAATATTTTTCAACACAGGTTGTTTTAAGGGAATGTAGAGAAACTGGGACGTAGACTGAGGAAGGCTGACCTCTTATCGCTCTCACTGGAAAAGTTTCACAAGACACCTAAAGAAAGAGTAAAATTACTATTTTTTCTTAACTGTCATTGTTTTGTGGAGAAAAAAATATTGTGTTTGAATAGCCATGAGAGCTGTTATCTGGAAAAAGTTTCTAGAGAATATGCGAATGTGGTGTGTGTATGTGTGTATGTTTATATGTGTGTTTATATACACACACACACACATGTGTGTGTGTGTGTGTGTGTATGTGTGTGTGTGTGTGTGTGTAAAGGATATAGTTTGTTGTTTATTAGTAAAGTCAATAAGGTATCTTTTGGATTGTGAATTCCTGACATGCACAGGAGGCTCAGGTGAGAACATAGAATTCAGACAGAGAGTATTGTTGCCTTTTATTTAGGAGACATTTATTAAATTCTGAGTGTGGTTTGAACACTGGCCCTTAGAGTCCCCAAATCTAAGAGCTCTGATTTATTTATCATAAAAGCAAAAGACTTGAAAATATTTTAAGTAGTTCTTTAGAATGTCCTTGGAACTGTCTTCTAGTAATGAGTTAAGGGAGTGAATTTATCTATAATTTGGCCTTTAGATTAAAGCAGTTTAGACTCCTAACTTCCTTTGCCACTGTGACCCTAGAAGCACCTGGGAACTCAGCAGAGGAATCCTTCTGCTTCCTATGAATTTGATAGTGGTTTAGAAAGTCGAGGGTACACCAATAAATGGGAAGTCTTGGCAAATGGAATTTTTACAAGGCCTCTGGATGTTTTTAGCAAGAATCAAGATAGGATAGGCAGAGGTAGCAACTGGGACGGGAGATCAGGCTTATCTTTTTGGTTTCTGAAGAGAACAGTTTTGGTTTCTAGTGTAGAGGAGCAGAGAAAAGCAATCAGGAAAGCCATGCATACCTTTGCATATTTATACATATCCTAGCATCTCAGCACTGAAGACAATGCTGAAACTCGTTCCATTTTTTTTCCGGGGCTGGGGACCGAACCCAGGACGTTGCGCCTCCTAGGCAAGTGCTCTACCACTGAGCCAAATCCCCAACCCCAACAATGCTGAAACTCTATGGATCATAAGAATGAGCCTAAGTTTGGAGTTTAGACCAGAACCATATCTAGTGCCACACTTCATTATAGCAGAGAGTTGGGATTAAGTGTGAAAATAGTCATTCACGAATTATTATATATGTTGGATGTGAATAGGATCAGCTACTATGCTGTAAACCTAGTTGAAGAAAGACACAGAATTCTGGCAATTTCAAACCTTATTTCAAGTGACAACAGTTATCATAAGAGATCCAGAAGACAAATAAAAACAAGGAACCAATGATATTGAATCTCTTTTATTGTCTAAATTTAGACTCATGCATAAATGCTATGTGCAGCACAGCAGTGTCCCAAGAGTCTGGCTAGACTATGTTTGGAGATAGTGCACAAACCTGCAGGCTAGTGAAACAACACAGTTCAAGAATTCAGCCCGACGCTGCTGACTTTGGGAGTCCACACAGCCATAGTTTGCTAATGTGTCTACCTAAAGGTGTTGGTTTGAGCAGTAGAGACTGAGTGTGAAGCAACTGGATAGAAACCCTGTCCAAAAGAACAAGAAAAACTAGATAAATAGAAGATTGTGGGTTATCACTATAGAGAATCTGATGCTATTGTAGGAAAAGGGTCATGCATGCATTGAACAAGATTGACCTTTTACGTTTAGACTGACAAATGGATGAATGTGGCAGGGACAGGTACTGCAAAGCTTGTTATGATGTCTGCTCCACTGAACTACTCCACTGTAGATGTGGATTGATTCTGTTAGAATATGAGAGGTTAAGAAGGAAGAACTGTGTCTTTTACCTTCAGAGAAACAAATACTTATCATAACAGGCAGGACACTTGTCTTTTTGGTGATTATTATATTTAGATAAAGACTATGAATGTGAATCTATGAATGAACAAGTAAATGCACACAATACCATGAAGAAATGGACATGTGTCGACAGTGTGTCAACAATGGAGATTGTTTAAGGGAGAGGTTTGGAATCTCTACTGATTGGAGGAACCACTGAAAAGCATTTTGAATACAGGAGAGAACAGAGAAGAAACAAAGGGGTGGGAGACTCAGAGTGTTCAAAGCTTATACAGAACACAGCTGGCATAGGGAAAGTGACACTGATGTAACTGGAGACTTCAGTAGTAGGACTTGATGATGGCCCCTAATAATATTATTTGTGATCATTTTGCCTATTGTCTCAAGGTTGGTTTTGGTGGGTACAGAATGGATATATGGTGGTATGTGACTTCTAAGGTTATATTATAAAAGACAACTCTATGTATCTATCTATGTAACTATTTATGTATGTATCTATGTTTCTATGAATGTATGTATGTATCTATATCTATCTATCTATCTATCTATCTATCTATCTATCTATCTATCTATCTATCTATCTATCTATCATCTATCTCTAGTTCATCTCTTCCTGCTCACTATTTCCTCTTGAATTTGCTACCTGACATCCTGTGAGCATGTTCTTGAAGGCACACGTGGCAAGCCAATGTACCTCCTACCAACAGTCTTACGTATAAGTTTAGAAATGGGTCCTCTTGCTCTGGTCAAGGCTTCAGATCATAGAAGTTACGATAGCTCCGGCTAACGGCTTGCCTGCAGATTTCTGACCCTTAAAAGCTATGGGGCAGGATAAGTTGTGGTCAGCTGCTAAACTTCAGTCATTTGTTGTAGCAATAGTAAGGAATTAATTTTATTTAAGTATAATGTGCTTTTGAGTGAAAGGAAGGAGAAAGACTTCATTATTACCATTGACTTGAACATTCACTGAGTAACCTAGTGAGATAGATTCTCAGCATATACTTTGATGGCTGTTTTCCCTATGAACAGTGATTATTTTCAAACTCTTCGAGTTTAAGCCTTAAATTCTAGTAGAAGCAAGAAGCCATTCTGTTTGTAGTTGTCTTGAAAAACAAAGCCAAGGCAAGTTTTAAAGCCTCCATAGTTAAAACATTCCACTGTCCAGTTCTGAGTTGAGGAAAGGACAGTTGGTATATTGCTGTCTTCTTTAGTTCAATATAGCAGGCATCTGTAGAGTAACTGTAAGGAGCAGTTCCATGCTCAATGTTGTGAAGCAAGGACTGTGGCTGAGATATTAGTTCCTACCCGCTGTCACTCCTAATGTCGGGTAGAGATGAGTTATTTCAGCATTGGCCCAAATTTGTTCCACCTGCCTTCTCTTGGCCAGATGGCATGCAGTTGTTGCTGATCAGGACGCTGGCATTTTGGAACCAAGAGAGAAACAGGAATTTCTCCTCTTTGGATCCTAATAGATACACACACTCCATGTGCTGCTTCAGATCTATATTAGTTACTTTTCTTATTGTAACAACCATACACTTTATAAAAGCAATGTCAAGAAAGAAGTTCCTATTTTGACTTGTGCTACAAGAGCACAGTGCAACAAGGCCCAGAAGTTATGATGGCAGGAGCTGAGGCACCTGGTCACAGTACATCTGTAGTTAGGAGGGAGAGAGAGAAAAAGAGAGAGAGAGAGAGAGAGAGAGAGAGAGAGAGAGAGAGAGAGAGAGAGAGAGAGATGCTGGTGTTTATTTTACATTTTCATGTTGATTCAGTACTTGACCATTGCCTAAATAATAGTACCATCTATTTTAGGGTGGGTCTTCCTACTTCAATTACCTAATCAAAAAACTTCCTCATAGCCACGTCTAGAGAGTTTTCTCCTAGAAGATCCTAGACACAGCACATTAACAATATTAGTTATCTTGAGACTCCAGTGGGATCTCCTGACTTGAAGAATTTTGGGCTTGCTGTATTAAGGTTATGCAAAGCAGAGTAGGCAGAAGCTTGTATTTAAGTCCCCATACAGGCAACAGATTAGAGGCTTACCTAGAGGACAGAATGTTTTTGTTGTTGTTGTTGTTGTTTTTGACAGCGTTTTGAGTTTTCTGGCTAACCTGAAGCCCACAACGCAGATTTGGCTGGCCTTGAACTTATGATGATCCTCCTAACTCTGTCTTTGGAATGTTGACATTTTCAGTAATAATCCACTATGATAAGCTTGGTGTAAAATTAGTCTCAATACATTAACTGTCCCTCTAAAGGCACTGTATGATCTCTAATCAGTGTATCATGTCATTATATTTATAATAGTAGAAAATGTCTATATTTTTATAATTTTACATTTTCCCAGTTTCACATATAGAGATGGCTCAGTGGTTAAGAGCACTGACTGCTCTTCCAGGGGACCTAAGTTCAAATCCCAGCAGTCACATGGTGGCTCACAACCATCTGTAATGAGATCTGATGCCCTCTTCTGGTTTGTCTGAGGAGAGCTGTAGCTGTACTCATATAGATAAAATAAATAAATAAATCTTTAAAAAAATAGCAAAAAGGACTTTGTGTAGATACACATGATCCCTTTTTGTTTCAGGTTTATGTTTGTATGCATATATTAATAAATGTATACAGCATTTCCCCTATCCCATTTTTGTACTCTCAAACTGTACTAACCACTATTCTAGCTTCTGCTTCCATAAGTTTATAATTTTTTATATTTCACACATAAGCAAGATTATCTTTCATTTGTCTTTCTGTGCCTGACCAGAAAGCCTCTTTCAAAGCTATATAAATGTCTCTGTATACTTTCCTTCAGAAAAAATAAAATTGAGAGTTGATACTATTCTTGAATTCTTTCTAATTTCTAGGAGAAGCAAAATCTGTTCTGTGGCACTAGACTTGTTACTCTGGGAATATTTTTTGAAGTGTCTATTAAAACACATGCATACACCTAGAACAGTTGTTACTAATTGTCAGGCAGCACCTAAGAGGGGTGTCCCCGAAGTGCACACTTTAAGGTACCTTTGAGATTTGCAGTCTCATTTTGAACTTTTGAGCTGTCTTCATGGTCAGGCCCATCCTCTCAGAGAAAGAGGTCAGCTGGGTGCACTGGGGTGGAACTGATGGGTTTTACCGCCAATGGCTGCAGAATGGTCCAGTAACAGTTGGAAGCCAGAAGGACAGAAACAGCTGTACCCAAGCTGTTTCTAATTACATCCATCCAATAAAACTTGGTTATTTACCATTGGAGTAGGACGCATAATGCTATAACATTTTTCATTCTCCAAAACAATATTGCTAGACTTTTTCTTCCCCTCAGTTTAAAGTAGTAGTTTGAAGAAGGGTCTATATCTTGCCTGATGCGATACACATTTACCTCATAATTCCAAGCTCTTGTAAGAGAGTTGTCTGCTTCTTGAAAAGGGGAACATCATTCCCTAGAGCCCTGCTAAATCTGTGTTGTTGCCCTAGGAAGATGAGCCAGCCAAACCCTCATTTGTCTGTAGCAGCCATGCCAGGTTAACTACGTTTTTGAGTTAGTCCAGGTGACTGCCACTCGATTCAGGTTTCCGCAGTTACACTGAGGATACTGCACTAGCTCCATTAGTGCTCAGATTGACATTAACAGGTCAATAAAGACCTCATAAAGTCCTTTACATGCTCTGTCAGCTAGCACATAGCAAGACACTGGTAGCTGTTAAACGGGGGCTGGCTGAGTGCAGTTCGTTGTCAGAACCTTGTCAGTTTTATGTCCCTAAACAGAAGTGTTACTGTGACACATGGGGAATTTGCTCTTTACAAAGCCCCACTGAGTTAAAATTGCTGCTTGTAATTTCAGCAACAAGAGTTGGGAACCTCTATATGACATAGTGCTTAGTATGACTTGTTTTAGAACCTGACAGACAAGTCGAATTCTATCATTTGTTTCTTACATGAAATGAATGCATATTTCTTTTTTTTCTTGGATAATTTTTAATTTACATTTCAAATGTTATCCCCTTTCCCAGTTTCCTGTCCATATCCCATCTCCCCACTGCTTCTATAAGGGTGTTCCCACATCCACCAACCCACCCCTTCCTGCTTCCCTGCCCTGCCATTTCCTTACACTGGGACATTGAGCCTTGGCAGGACCAAGGGCTTCTCCTCCCATTGGCACCCAACAAGGTCATCCTCTGCTACATATGCAGCTGGAGCCATGAGTCTGTCCATGTGTAATCTTTGGATTGTGGTTTGGTCCCTGGGAGCTCTGGTTGGTTGGTTTGTTGTTCTTATGGGGTTGAAAACCCCTTCAGCTCCTTCAGTCCTTTCTCTAACTCCTCCATTGGGGACTCTGTTTTCAGTTCAATGGTTGGCTGTGAGCGTCCACCTCTGTATTTGTCATGCTTTGGCAGAGCCTCTCAGGAGACAGCTATATCAGGTTCCTTTCAGCTGCACTTCTTGGCATCAGCAATATTGTCTGGGTTTGGTGGCTGTATGTAATATGGGTTGGATCCCCAGGTGGGGCAGTCTCTGCATGGTCTTTCCTTCAGTCTCTGTTCCAAACTTAGTCTCCGTATTTCCTTTTATGAATATTTTTGTTCCCCCTTCTAAGAAGGACTGAAGCATCTGCACTTTGGTCATCTTTCTTGAACTTCATGTGGTTTGTAGATTATATCTTGAATAATCCAAGCTTTTTGGATAATAGCCATTTGTGAGTGATTGCATACCCTGATACTTGGTTTTTGTCACGTTTCAAGTGAGGTTAATAATAAAAAAATTTGAACAAATTACAAATGAAAAAGAAAAGTAAAATATTATGAATAAAATGAAATAAATGGAAGGGAATGTCTTTAAGCTTGCTTGCTTATTTATTTATTTATTTATTTATTTATTTATTTATTTGTCCTAAAGCATATATACAAAGTTCTTGAACGTATTAAATTTCTAGTAAGCCTTCTGTATGATTGTTTGATTATTCTAGCCTGTTTACTGGTAGGGAAACAGATGATGCTTCTCTGAACATTCCATAAATTAATTGTGAGAGTTAGATTATCTGTTGTACAGTTTGCTATATAGTCAGCTGTACATTTCATATCTCCTTGGAAAATACCCATAGGAGGCATCTTTGTAGATTGTATTTTGGAAAAGCCAAGTAGACGAGTTCGCAATTTTTCTTTCAGAGGCCAACCCCCTCACTCTGTCCTTACTCTCTTTTCTCAACTCCCTCTGTATTTTTCTCCTGAGACCCTGACATAACAGCCAACATATACTGGCCTCATATTCTCCACCTTTCCTCAGAAAGAGTACCATTAAGTGTAATTTAAAAAGAAAGAAAGAAAGTGTGGATTTTTCTGCTTTTTTTTCTTCCTCCCTGCTGTTTGATTACTTTCAAACATACACACAGTGTATTGCTAAGCCCAAGAAATAAGGGCCGTGTGTCATTTCTTTTTTGGACCATTTTCTCCGGAAGGCAGTAACAGTGTACCTGTGGTCAACTGTAAAACATGAATAATTGCTGTAGGTTCAGTAAGCAAAGATGAGGTGGCAGTATTTGTTCTGAGGACTTCTATTTATGCTTAAGGTTTTGGGATAACGGTAATGAAGAAAATGCCTCTGAGTGATGCACTTTTATTTGTCCTAAAGGGTATTTGTGGGTGGCTTTGCATTTTGTTTATCAGATTTTTAATTTGTTCAGCACATGTCTGTTAAGTGCCTATGACACCTTAGCAAACTGGTTATCAAACTAGTTAAATAAGTTTTACATATGATATACAAGGCACAACAAACTTACTATCTCTCTCTGTTTCTGTTCATTTATCAATCCCATTTTAGCTCAAGACTTTAGCAACTTGACATAGATTATCATCCCCATTGCTTTGAGGGGAGGGAGAAGAAATATTCCATCTCACCAATTTCCAATTAAAACATACCTATGCAATCTCCCAAGGGAGAAATGAATTGATGGTGAATGGGAAAAAGACAAAATGAAGATTTAAAATTGTAAAGCAGATAGACAAATTTTGCCACTAAAAGAAAAGGTTTGTGTATTTGGATATAGTTTTTTACATTTTTTGAACAATGTTTTACTGTGTAGCCTTGGCTGGTCAGGAAGTCACTCTGTAGACCCAACTAAACTTTAACTCACAGAAATCTAATTCTGTTTTCTGAATGCTGTGCAGTGTAGATATGAGTCAGCATGCTTAGATATAGAAATAGTTTCTAAAAGCCACAGAGCCCCAAGCTGACCAATTTTCTCTTGAAAAGTTTTCTTGGAATTTGGTAGTTATATCCACCCTCTTTTTTAAAATCTTTATTAATTATAAAAATGCCTGAATGTGACAGCCTTCTAAGTGATGCCCTTATGGTTATCTTGTCCTTCCTACTTATTTATTTATTTATTTATTTATTTATTTATTTATTTATTTATTTATTCACTTTACATCCTGATAACAGCTCCCCTCCTTCTCTCCTGCCAATATCATAAATCTCTGCCCCCATTGCTCTCTTTCCTTCTCCTCAGAGAAGGGAAAGGTCATCCCCCTTGGGTACCACCCACCTTGGGACATCAAGTCACAGCAGAACTAAGATCATTCTCTCCCACTTAGAACCAATCAGGTAGTCAAGATATCGGGGAAGGGATCCAATGACTGGCAAAACAGTCAGAGACCGTTCCCACTCTTCTTGTTAGAAGACCCACATCAAGCCCAAGCTGAACATCTGCTACAAATGTGTAGGTGGCCTAGGTCCAGTATTTCTATGTTCTTTGGTTGGTGGTTCAGTTTTTTGGAGCCTCCATGGGCCCAGGTTAGTTGACTTGTCTTTTTATGGTGTCCTTGACCCCTCTGATTTGCTTAATCTTATCTCCCACTCTTCCACAAGGCACCGCAAACTTTATCTGATACTTGGCTTTGGGTCTCTGCATCTGTTTTTATCCTCTGCTGGATAAAGCCTTCAGGAGACAGTTATGCTACACTTCTGTCTGCAAGCATATCATAAATAATGTCAGGGGTTGTATCTTTCCCATGGGATGGGTCTCAAGTTGAGCCAGTCATTAGTTGGCTAGTCCTTTGATCTCTGCCCCATCTTTATCTCTGTGCATCTTGTAGGCAAGACAAATTTTGGATTGAAAGTTTTGTGATTGGATTGATGTTCCCCTCTAAAGTGGAGAATCCTGGTTTCTTTTGAGACACAGTTGTGTCATGTGATGTTTCTCTGGAAACTGTCTTATGAGGTGACGTTTTTGCTGAAGTAAACAGGTGGGAGGATGTTTTACCAAGAACAGGCATGAGGTGTTTTATTGAGATCAGACATGTGGTGTTATCTGGAAACTGCCTTAAAAATGGGCGTGTGATGCTATCTTAGAGTGGGTGCTTGAGAGAACATACACAGTTTGGAAAGGGTATAAATATAACCAAACAGACAGTGGATGGTGCTGTGTGGTTTGGATCACCCAGGCACTCTTTGCTGGTCTTCTTTGGCTTTGCTGATGCTGATCTTTGCTAATGATGCCGTGTGGCATTGGTTCACCACTTCTTTGCTAAACATCATGGTGAGAAACATGCCAAAGAACTTCTCATGATACTCCCAGGGCTTCTTGCTGTTTACTTGGACTTTGACCAATCAGCAGAGCATTGTGGTTTCTTCGGGATTGAACTGCCATTGCTCATCCGTGAATGGTGTTGGGAGTGGATAGAGCTACTGCTTCTGATATGCATGAGCTGAATGGCTGGTATCCAGACAATGCAGACTGGATCCTCCCCAAAGAACTATTTCTAAACAGGTCCATATCCTCTTTTGTCCTATTAACCTTTCCTTTCCACCCTCTCTGTGGGTAATGGGTAGAAGGATGTTAAAGCATTTATGTACACTTATTAAGTAGGTTTTGAAAAACATAATCTTATACTTCTCCCTCCACTAGAAGTCTCACTGGCAAGTGTCTCAGTTAGGGTCACCTCCATAGATTCCAAGTAGCCTCTCCTGTCCCAGGTCTCCAGCTAGTCCCAGAGATGCCCACTACCAATTTTCGTTTTGTCTCCTAGCCCTCTCCAAACCCTTTTTTCTCTACCCCTGATTCCCATTCAAGTTCACTTCCTCACCCCCTTTCCCACCAATTTCCCTCCCTCCTTCCACCTCCAATGTCTATTTTATTTCCCCTTCTGAGTGAGATTCCTACATCCTCCCTTGGTCCCTCCTTATTGCTTTGTTTTTTGGGTCTGTGGATTGTAGCATGGCTATCCTGTACTTTATGGCTAATGTTCACTTATCAGTGAATATATACTATGTATGTCTTTCTGGGTCTGGTTGCCTCACTCAGGATATTTTCTATTTCCTTCCATTTGCCTGCAAATAGCTGAATAGTATTCCGTTGTGTGAATGTACCACAGTTTCTTTATCCATTCTTTAGCTGAGGAACATCTATGTTGTTTCTAGTTTCTGGATATTATGAATAAAGCAGATATGAACATAGTTGAGCAAGTGTCCCTGTGATATAGTGGGCCCATATTTTGCCTACATGCCCAGAGTGGTATTGCTGTGTCTTGGGGTAGATATATTACTAATTACCTGAGAAACTGCCAACTTGATTTCCAAAGCGGTTGTACAAGTTAGACTCATCACTTTTAGCCATTCTGACTGCTGTAAGGTGGAATCTCAGGGTCATTTTGATTTGCATTTCCCTGATGACTCAGGATGTTGAACATTTCTTTAAGTGCTTCTCAGCCACTCAAGATTCCTCTCTTGAGAATTCTGTTTAGCTCTGTAACCCATTTTTAAATTGGGTTATTGGTTTTTTGGTGTCTAATTTCTTGAATTCTTTATTTATTTTGAATATTAGTCTTCTATTGGATATATGGTTTGTGAAGATCTTTTCCCATTCTGTCGGCTGTCATTTTGTCCTATTGATGGTGTCCTTACTTTGCAAAAGTTTTTCAGTTTAATGAGGTCCTATATGTCAATTGTTGATCTTAGTGCCTGAGATAAGGGTGCACTGTTCAGGAGGTGGTCTCTGTGCCTATATGTCCTAAGCTATCCCCCACTTTCTCTTCTATTAGATTTTGTATGACTGGTTTTATGCTGGGTTCTTTGATTTACTTGGATTTGAGTTTTGTGCAGGGTGATAAATATGGATCTATTTGTATTCTTCTGCATGCAGACATCCAGTTAGGCAAGCACCATTTGTGAAGATGATTTCTTTTATACACTGTGTGGTTTTGCTTTCTTTGTCAAAAGTCAAGTGTCTGTAGGGTGAGTGGGTTTATTTCTGTGTCTTTGATTCCATTTCATTGATTAACTTGTCTGTTTTTATATTAATACAATGCAGTTTTAATTACTATTGTCCTATAGTGCAACTCGAAATTAGGGATGGTAATGCCTCCAGAAATTCTTTTATTGTATCGAACTGTTTTAGGTATCCTTCCTTTTTTGTCTTTCCTTGTGAAGTTATCTATTTTATCTGCACTTCCTTGACACATTTTTTTTCTATGCTCATCTCTAGTAAAGACCTTGGAAGACTCCTTGAACCACAACTGAAGGTCACTGTTAGGACCTATCAGTGCATCAGGATGGCTTGGGAAGTATGTGACACAAACTGAGTTGAAATGTTAACGATGGGTAGTAATTAATTTTGTTTGTATGAACTTCACAGATTTACTTTCCTGAATGTAAAATGCTGGGTCACATGTCATGAGCAGCCAAATTCTATGTCATGTGATACGTCGAGAATTCAATTGCCATCAATTATTTAAACGGTGTCATTCATTTCTGAGATTTGGCAGTTGTCAGAGAGGCCTGCATTTTACTTCCAAAAGCAGGTGTACAATGGAAAAGCCTCTGTCTTACCAGGAAACATCTAAAGTCCATGCAAACATCTTAGGTCCCATTTATTTGCCTCTCAAGAAGAGTCCAAGAATATTAACCTTTTGCCACCTTCTGTGTCTTCAATCTTATTTCTATTAGAGATGGTTTCTACAGCCTGTTCTCCCATTGGTAAGATAAGCCACTGAAATATTCTAAGAGCATGATTCAGTTAAAATATTGAGTCCAGTATGAGGTCTACTTTGATAACCTTTTCTACCTCAGGTACAAGTGAGTGTTTGCACTATTGCACAAATATTTGGAATAATGGGGGCATCTTTCTCTTTGTCTCCTATTCATTTCTCTGTGTCACTGTAGAAAGTGCCTGGTGAGTTGCTCAGGATAGTTCAATGCCTGCTGTGAGAACCAGCTGTTTTCAAAAGTGAGTGGCTTGTAGCAACCCCATATTCTTATTGCCACTTGCCATATCTTTTGATAATTGGCTTAGGTCTTTGTCTATTCTCTCAGGGTGAGAAAGCAGCCAGGACCTTAAACATGTATGGTCATTAGGTCTCATGGTTTTTCAATCCCAACATTACTTACATTCCTGATGAATTAATTATAGCTAATAACACAATCCCATTGTAACCCAGGGAAGCCTAGTAATGCAGTATTCGGAGGACAGAAAACACATATTTGGCAAATAGCACTTTTTAGGATCGTGTATGCACAATGGGAAACCAATTTTAGTTATTGACCCAGGGTTATGGAGGGCTCTATTTAACTAGGGACACTTTATGTAAGAAATCTGCATATTTTGCTGTTCTTTGGTAAGAAGGGATGGGTCAATGCTGGACACAAACAGCACTTTCTTCCATATCTTGTTCCTTCTGTTCCTACAGCCAAGTTGATGGGTGCGAGGGTCTAGAAAAAGCACAAAGTGCTCTCTATTTTCTGTTCTGTAGAAAGCCCATAATGTTTGCATACCTAAGATTTCTTTGTGCTGGGAGCTTCATATATAGCCTCCCACTTCGAATCTTAACAACCTCATAGAGCTAGGTATGTTCAAGATGGGGGAGTAGCATACTAGAGAGGATAAGTAGCTTGCTCAAGGTCACAGAGTGAAAATGTGCTACAGCTAAATTTAATTCCAGCCTGTCCTCTGAATTGGTACTCTTGCTCTTTTCTTTATTCCTGCAGCACTGTACAAGAACCTCTGGGATTGTATTAACCTCTTTTAAAATTAAGCATATTTTTTAAGTGGTGCTCACTACTGGATAAAGCTAGTCCAGGTCTTATGCTCGTTTTCTGATATGCAAGCTGCATTTCTTTTTGTTTTAAACATTTCTCTATCTATGCTTTCAAGGGTTTATTTTCATATACAGTTCTCCAACAACACATGGGCATTTTGCAGTGACAGTGCACTTTAATTCAGAAAAATAGATGGCACGGTCGTTCTCCTGTGCTGGGAGATTTACACTTATTTCTTCCTCTCTGTTAACAGGATTTATTCATCAACCCTGAACAACACATGCCAACAGCTGCACTTTCTCCTTCCTCCATTGCCCCAAAATAGCGATAGGTATTTAATAAATAATCATCGTTATGACTGGAAATGCCTGCTGTAACCAGATCAAACAAGGCATTCAGCTTTCATTTTAGAAGCAATGAAGTCTAGTTAGTTTACTACATCTCTTTCTGAGAGCTTAAGTGGGGGTTTCAACCACAATGCTGCCACTATATATTATGAATTTCTATCTGTGGAATAGACCCAAATTAACATTTGATGACTTCTTCATTGCTATCTGACAGTTTTTTTCTCATAGGCAGAGTCTAATAAAGAAATCAGTTAGAGCTATTAGACATATTTTAGAAGAAATTTTTGATGCACATCTTCACTTAGATGATGAAATTTAAATCATTTCTGCTATCAGTGTGAATACTAATGATCTGGCTTGCCAGATGGAAAGCTGTCATGAATTTTCACTTTCCTCTTACAGTAGGCTGTAAATCTTAAGAAAATGACTTCATGGGTGAACTATGTTGATGTCAGCTTTAGTGCCTTATGTCCACGCTTATTCCAATGTCATGAGTACCTGGAAGGGAGGCGACTCTTAATTAAATGTCATTTTCTTTTTTCAGCATTAAAGAGCAGTCGAATGCAGGCTCTGCTCGCATTGTCTGTGCCGAAGGCTCTGCTGTGGCTCTTGTCACCCGTGGGCTTTTTTGGAGTTATTTGAATGCTTTGGTGTCATGCCGTTTCTCTTCTCTTAACGAAAACTGTCTTCCTCAGTGTGTATTTCAGATAGGAACGCACAGTTTCCTTAGCTCTTTGTTCTCCATTTTGACAAAACACATTCTGTAGGTTTCTGCCTCATTTTAACATTTTTTTCCTCTAGCAATTGATGTTTTAGTTCTCTTCAGGAGCACTAATCTCCACCTGAGAGCCACACTGGATAAGGTTCCTTTCTTCCCTCTGGGAATGAAGCAGTATTCACACTGAGACTTCCCAAGGACTTGTTTTTTTTTCAACCAGGGCTGGGAAGATACTGATAACTTGATGCATATCATCTTATCACTTAGAGTTCTTAGAAGTTTTTATTTATATTGTTTTTAAGACTGAACCAAACTTTGAGTTATTATGGCTTATTCTGAAACAAGAAAGCACATAAATATGAAATTAGATGAAAGATTGCTCAAACCTTCCAATCCTTGGAAACCCAAAGGAGAGAGAGGATTAATTAAAAAAATACACAAGAAAAATAGGTAGGTGAGCCAATAAATAGTCCCATTAGAATCTTAGAAATCCTACGGGTAAAACAACCTTTTCTCTTTATTGAGTTATTTTCTCACTAGTTATTTGTTTATTGATTTGTTTCGCCATTAAACCAACAGAGCAAATGATGAGTGTTCTCGCCTGTTGTTGCTACAGTGTACCACATTGAGCTTCCCTGTAAGCTTCATTAAAATTATATCCAGAGCATGGTTATCAGAAAATGATTAATAACACCAAAACATGGAACAATTGTTCTGTGGAGCTGTTTGGGTTGTAGACCTTTTTCATCAGCCTCTGTTTTGTTCTCTGCACTCCTATCCATGCAGGGAAGCAAAACCCCTTCACTCTTATTTATTTTTTCTCAAGCATCAAGAACTACCATTTCATAGAAACAAAGGCACCAACAAAACATTTCAAACCATTAAAATAATTTTCTGACATGATTTCAGTAATTACCATATTTCAGTTCAACAATTGTAATTAAACCTGACCTTTAAGCTAATTCTGTCTTGACATTTATGATTTTAAGCTGACTTGCCCTGTGGTGATGGTGTGCTATATTCAGGTTCTAATGAATAGTTGTGTAGTGTTTACCTGTTGTCAAAGGGTCTCTCTTTGTGGTTTGGAGAGGACCACTTCAGCCAGCATCCTGTCATTGGAGGTATAATGGTGCCACTGTGAAGGGGCATTATCAACCGCAATATCAGGCTGATGTTGAATTTTTGTAAGAGTGTTTGTATATAATTATAGAGACAGCAAAAATCCCTGCTGGAAATTTTCAAAGAATAGGCCAAAAATTAACTCAGAGTTTGAGTGCAGATAAGTGGGCTTTCTCGTAGAATCATAATTTATGGCAGGTGAATAGAATAAAGAATCCCAGCCACTGTATGAGAAAAGCTGAGTCAAAGAAGATCCAGGCAGGGAGGAGGAAGCAGGAAGGAGAGGTGTGGTCTTCTTAGCCCTTACAAGACTGGGTAGTCGGTGGACTAGTTTCAATAAAAAAAATCATAGTTGACTTATAACTCAGTTTTCCCTTTTCTGTTAATATTAGCACTGGGTAATGTTTACCACAGAGTTACTATATGGTAGATACTATGTTAAATTATTCACAACCATTATTTAGTTCTGCAAAAGCCCTATGATGTGATTCAGACTCTAGGATTTAGAAAGTCAACCCACAGCCCATGGATTACCTGCAAGAATTGTATTTCAATACTTGGAGAAATAAGATTGTATTTTGAAACTATTAGGAGGTATGCTCACCAGAGACCACCACATGGACACTCTTGAAGCCAAAAGAAAGTCTTTACTGTCAGGCACTGACTGTACAGGAACTTGCCCAAATCATGTAGCCCTGAGCCTCATAGCTTGATCTCTTATGAACAGAAAGCATATCCTGGTTAGCATACATAGTTAGGAAGAAGTGGAAACACAGAAGCCAAGAATCAAGGTTAGTACATCTAGGGGCTTCTTACATAAGGAGTTTTCTTGCACTATGGGCTTGATCTTCGCTCCCATTCTTAATACCCGTGTGCTGGGTATTAAGGTAGGAATGGTGCCTCTACTGCAGTATCAAATTGTGTTAAGATCGGTTACATTCCCCACTGCTTCTATGAGCATGAGTTAAACAGTGGAGTCATTTTGGGTAGAGAGTATATTGTCCCCTCAGCACTAAAGTTTAACAGAAGTCACTCTCTGTTTTACATAGTCATGTAGGCAGTTAAGAAGCACTGCTTTATAATGAAGGTTTGGGACAGAAAGATCAATGTCCAGCAATGGTTGCAAGTAGAGTAGTTAACGGGGGTGGGAGTGTGTGTGGGGGAGGGGTGTTGATTAGAAAAAAAGGAAGTACATAACTTGATACCAGTTAACAGCTTTTTGGTGTCTCTTTTATTTTTCCATAAGGTTATTTCTGGTCACAGCTAGAGTTTCTATGCCACTGGTTGGCATAGACTCAACAAGTTTGTCCAGTGTCACGCAGAGATCTCTTTATTTCATGAAGAGGAAGTTCAGTCCTCTGTGATTCTGAAGCAAAACCTCTACTAAGGAGTCTACCTGCCTTCCAGACAGGAAATAGAATTGTCTCTATGGTGTACGTCCATGTCTATTTGAGTATCTGAGTTCTTTAATTTTGTTTTTTATCTCTTACAATTAGGGCTTAAGTTCCAACTGCAGCACAACCTGTGATGCCTGGCCACATCAACAGAGGAGTAAGAACAGAGATGGCGCACTGTGTATGGCTCAGGGAAGCCCAAAATCTAAATTCAAGTAGGCTTGGCTCTCTTTTCCACTATAGATGTGTGTATGTATATGTATGTATTATATACATGTTCATAGCTTCATCTATAATATACATACTTGACATGATTTTAAGTTGTTTCCCTATGGTGATGGTGTTCTATATTCAGGTTCTAATGAATAATTATATAGTGTTTACATAGCTGTCAAAGGGTCTCTATGGTTTGGAAAGGACCACTTCACCCAGCATCCTGTCATTGGAGGTATAATCGTGCCATTCTGATGGGGCATTATCAACCACAATATCCGCTGATGTTGAATCACTGCCCCAGGGTAAGCTAAGATCGGTTCCCGTTAGGATTAGAAGTGGAGATTATTGTTTTATCTATTGCAATCCAAATATAATATGGAGGATTGGGCCAGTGGGCAGGATGACTATAGGTGGAGGTTTATTTTGGATAATAATTTACATATAATCTGACTCCCCAGATTTTACCTATTTCCCAGTTTCACTTTCCTGTCAGGCCCTAACCTTTATAGATATGGGATTGCATTGCCCAAAACCGCAGGTAGGTGGTGATAGTTCCCTTTCTAGGAGGGTGAAGGTGTCAGTGTGCCTCCAGGAGGCATGTACCAAAGTCTGGGTCCTGTTAAAAAGAATCAATGTCTAGTAAATTTTCTCACTTCTCTTTATGTGATCACCTCTCTCCTTAGTCAGAGGTTATTTGCATTACTTTTAGTAATGACAAAACAACAGTCCAGTTTGCTTTTCTGACTTCCACAATTGTTCCTAAGAGAAGCAGGACCATAAATAGGAGAGACAAGTTGCTTTTCATATCACTACACCAAGACCAGTCCTCTGCATGAGAGAAAGGAGTAAGAGGATGGGTAATTCCAGCACATGTAGGAAGGAGGGACAAGATGAAGTGGGAGTAATGAAATTCAGGTTGGAGGATGGGAGTCAGTGGGTAATGAGATCAGCCAGTCAGGATGCTAGGACATCCCTTGGAAGCTCAGCCATCACAAGCAGACCACTATTGGCAGTCAGTGAGTGCTTTCCATATGTGGGTCTTTTCTGTCTTTGAAGGTAGGGAGAAACGGAGTGCTTCTTAGTAAACTAAGTTCCTAACACACATGGAAACAGGAGATGGCCTTTGCCTTGTGAAAGAATTCAGACAAGGTTATTTGACTTCATCTTGCCCACTTTATTAGCATAGTAGGAGGAAACATTTGGAGCTCTGGAACATGCAAACTACTGATGGTGAGAAATCAGAAAAATGCTGCTTTTAAAAAGTAGAGTTATACCAGTTTGCAATCCCACCAACACTGGAGGAGTGTTCCTTCTCCACATCCTCGCCAGCATCTGCTGTCACCTGAATTTTTGATCTTAGCCATTCTGACTGGTGTGAGGTAGAATCTCAGGATTGTTTTGATTTACATTTCCCTGGTGACTAAGTATGATGAACATTTCTTTAGGTGCTTCTCAGCCATTTGAGACTTCTCAGTTGAAGTTGAGAACTACTCACAGGAGATAGAGGGTGGTGGGCTTGGGAGGAAGAGAAGAGGGGGATGGGCAAAAAGAGGTGCAGGATCAGGTATGGGAGAAGATGGGGATGATAGACAGAGGGCCAGCAAATTGAGCAGAGCTGTGTAGCGATGGGGGATGGGCACCTATGGGTATCCACCAGAAGTCCAAGATGCCAGAAAAGAAAGAGGCCCCCAGGATCCAATAGGGATGACATTAGCTGAAATACCCAACAAATGGGAGGAAGACCCTGTACTGACCATATCCAGAGGTTAGGCAAGACCCCTGGTTGAGGAATTGGGCCACCCACTCATCTCCAAATTTTTACCCAGAAATTTTCTTTTCTAAAGGTGATATGAAGACAAAGTTGTAGAGCAGAGACTGAAGGAAAAGCCATCCAGAGACTGCTCTACCTGGGGATCCATCCATATGCAGACACTACTGTGGATGCCAAGAAATGCTTGCTGATAGGAGACTTATATGGATGTCTCCTGAGAGGTCTGCCAGAACCTGACAAATGCAGAGTTAGAAGCTTACAGACAACTGTTGGATTGAGCATGGGGATCCTAGAGGAGGAGTTAGGGAAAAGACTGAAGGAACTGAAGGGGGTTGCAACCCCATAGAAAGAACAACAATATCAACTAACCAGATTCCCCAGAACTCACAGGGACTTAACCGCCAACCAAAGAGTACACAGGAGGGATCCAAGGCTCCAGCTGCATATGTAGCAGAGGACAGCATTGTTTAGCATCAATGGAAGGAGAGGCCTTTGGCCCTCTGAAGGCTTGATGCCCTAGTGTCAGGGAATGCCAGGATGGCGAGGTAAGAGTGGGTGGGTGAGTGGGAAAGCATCCTTATAGAAGCAGGGGGAAGGTGGATGAAATAGGGGGTTTGTGAAGGGGAAACTTGGAAAGGAGATAACATTTGAAATGCAAATAAATAAAATATTCAATGAAAAGACAAAAAGTTAGAGTTAAAGTCAACAGCCTATTAAATTCCAGTCGGGGCTCAGGCATCCGCAGCAGGCCATTGGTTAGGTTGTAGTGTTAATGCATCACTTACTCTGTCCACTTGACTAAATTTTGAGAAGTGAATGTTAAGCCTGGCTGTATTTTTGTTATTTCCACCTGAAATGCTTGGAACTTGTGATAGATGCATTTAATTAAATGAGTCCAACTTTTGGAAAACCTTTGCCTTTTAACAAAGGCACATTGCATGCATGACCACTCATCTGACTTTCAAAAATCTATTTGTTTGTTTACTTATTTTATGTGTGTGCACATGTGAATGCATGTGTTTTGTGTCTACGTGTGTGAGAGTATGATTAAGTGTGTGCAAAATTACACTAATGCCTGTGTCTGGATACTGGGGTACCTCCTCCACCACTGACTATTTCACTGAGACAGGCTTTCTTCCTGAACCTGGGACTTGTGTTTTCTTGGCTAACCTGGACTCCAGGAAGCCATGAAGATCCTCCTATCTCTTCCGTTTGTAGATAGAGCTACAAGAATGCTCAGGACATCTGGTTGTTATGGTGGTGCTGAGATACAAAATTAGTACTCTTGTGTGGTGGGTGTTCTTAACCACTGAGCCATCTCTTATTCCCTAATATGACTTTTTTAATCTTCATCTCTCTTCATCAGAGAGAGAGAGAGAGAGAGAGAGAGAGAGAGAGAGAGAGAGAGAGAGAGAGAGAGAGATCCTTAGAAAAGTTAGATTTGGAAGACAGTGGCCACTAGAGGCAGTAAAGGATTTTTGGCTTCTTGCTTTGGTAGAATTTTACCAGATGTCACAGATGCAGTCAGTTTGGTGATCACTCCAGCTGAAACTACTGAGAAGACATCTTGGACCACATCTGTCCAAGACTGATCTTAAAAATGCTGGCTAGATGCACTTGAGGTTCATTAATTCTGCCTTTGAGCAGCTTTTATACGAAGGGGTCTTCTGTCCAACTATACCAGGCCTCATCTGTGCAAACATCTTTTATGAGTGAGATGTTGAGCACGAGGTCCACGGCTCTCATCCCTTGTGAATTTATTATCTGGATCTCATAGCTCTTTGGTGGCTTCAAGACCAAAATCTGTCAAATGTTTGATGAGTGAAAGAGCTAGTCCGATTGCCATCCCTGATGTGTTATTGGCCTGTAACTGTGCCAAGAAAACTCAGAAAAATCATCAATCTGATGGGAATTTATAGTGGCAGAAAAAGGTATCATTAATGACAGGGTGTCTCTGCCACTTAGTGAGAAAAGAGCACCAACATATTGAGACGCACAGAACTGGTCTTTGTCATGAGTTAAGACATCCTGTGAAAGTTGCTTTTAACCCAAGCTGTCTAAATATTTACAGGATATTTATTTGCCTCTGTAGCTCAGAGCCTTTTCTGACCAATATTTCTATATTTATCTGCCAGCTTTTCATTCTTTATCAGGAATGATCTTTCTAGGGCCCTTTGATTTGACTGAATGACACATGATATTTGGATAAACCGTAATTTATATTCTCTGGCTTGGACCATGGAGTTTGGTGACTTGTTTTATGGGAGATCACCTGTGATGAGGACAAAGGTCATTGAAAATCTGTTCAGACAGAGTTTCTTGGCCTCTAGTGGCCCATCTGAACCTTCACTTTCGACCTGTTTCCTGACTATGTTTGCTAATTGGGTCTTCAGTGCAAAGCAAGAAGCAATGCTCAGCCTTGCTAACTGTTTGTTTAGCTGGAACATGAAAATCAATCTACAGATGACCAAAAGGGCAGAGCAAACAACATCCCTGTGGAGTTGGGTGGTTTCGGCCTTGACATTCAACAGATGTGGTCCAAGAGCTTCAGTAACCTGTGTGCAGATGTGGTTCACATAAATAACATGATATTTGCTTCCTGCATGAAGATTTTCTTCACCACATGCAGGGCTGGAGGAAGATGAATAAAAGTATAGAATCCAGTGGCAGAAGAGAATGGTGATCTTGGGTGGCAATTGAAGTCCTTTTGAAATAATTGGTTGTGTTTGGATATTATTTGATGTACTCTTCTTTTGACTGGTAAAATGAGAAGGTTTTTACAGCTTATGGAAGATAAGAATTAGCATACACACACTTATATACACATGTATACAGTCATGCACACATATACACAGGTACCTTTGCGTATGTACAGACAGCAATATATACAGGCATATATAATACACAATGTACTCACATGCATATACATATAGGCATACACAATATATACACATATACATATGCATTCATCTACACAGGAACACACACACTTCTCTGGGTAAATTTCTTAGACCAATTTGGGAGAAATGGCTCATTTGGTTACTTTTGCAATTTGTCATTTGTGGTTGTCTGGATGCTAGAGAAAATAACTCATGCTCTATGGGTCCGGAAGTTCTCGACCCTCTAACTCAACTCTGATTATCATTGGAGAGAAATTAGACGATTGATCATGTCTGAAAGGTACAAATAGAGTGGAGTTATTTAATGATACTTGGAAGGAAAAAGAAATCAAACAATAACCAGGCTGCTGACATTTCCCTACTTAATATCATCAGTCCAAGGAAACCAAGAAGTGTCAACTTAGATTAGGAACCGGATTAAGGAAATGTGTCAGAAATTAGGCTCCCAGTGCTAGATTTTCGAAGGTAGAATTGATCAGAAGGATTCCGAATAGTGAGTACCCTTTTTATTTTATTTCTCTCACTTAATGATGGAATTCTTTGCTCCTTTTGTTAGATGATTAATGTTAGAGTAGATACAAGCCAGGAGAGCTTATTTTAATCAGGGGATATTTTTAAGGTTTGCAACAGTGAGTTACATTAGTTGTATCTAGAAAGGCATTTCTTTTCTTTACTCTCAACCAACCTAACCTGACACACTTTCTTTTTAACAAAGGCAGGAAAAGGAAGAGAGAAAATAAAGGAGGAATAAATCGAGTATAATGTGGCAGATGCCTTTCTCGCTGCCTATAATTGTGGAAAGAAACAATCCGGGGCAGTAAAACTCAGCGGATTCTGTTTGGTTTATTAGCTCTTGCTGCATCTCAAGCTGTCTCACTGCTCCAATTTTAGACAACACATGACATCATAATTGCTTCTGGCATTTTACAGTAATAGATAGTGTTGAGAGTTGTCGAAGTTCTTTTCTCCCCTCTCCTCTCACTTTATGAGCACATCTTTGGGAAACAGCAGCCTCCTGTTTGCCGTGCAGGCACATTTCACTGTGGTACCTTTCACTGCACTGCCTGAAAAGATCTTCTGCCCTATTTAAGTTTGAAAGCAGTTTTCTCCAATACATGGGGTGATAGATTTCAAACATCTCACGGTCACATCTACCAATTACTTGGGGCGGGATGACTGTTCAGGTTGCTGAACTAAAAAATAATCAGGAAAATTAGTCAAGAACAGGAAAGCAATTATACTATTCTCAGAAAATCCAGACCCATAAAATATCACCTGGGCTACCCTGTTGTAGTCCTAAAATAGTACCTCGAGTCTCATACTACATGCAGAAATTTATTCTCTGCCGGCCTGAATGACCTCTGTTAAGGGCTGAAGACCCAGCATACTAACCAGCACCAGCAGGGTGACTATATGGAGCTATGAATGAACAAGTGAGTTTAAAATTGACCCCAGCACTTGGTGATAAGGACATCTTTATAAATACCCGAAGCTGATGTCAGCATTGCCTGCCACGAGGCAGATTTGCATTGTTAAAACCATGCCACAGCCCAAACACTCTGCGCCGTGAATATTTATTGTGTTCCTTAATCTTGTTGAGCAAACAAACTATATTTACCAGCAACAAGAAAGAGTTTCCCTTTCGTGGCCCAATGTGCCCCCCGAAAGCTGCCCTTAGGAGAAATGGCAGGGTTGGTATGAATCAGTGAGCCCCCCTCCCCTACAGACAGGAAAAAGAGAGAAGCAGGGATGAAAAGTGATTTGCCCAAGGTCACTTTGCTTGTAAGTGGTACTGCTTAGCCTGGCTTTCTGGACCTCTTATTCCTAGAAAATTGTGTTCCCGTTGAAACGAGTGTTCTTATAGTTGAGTCATGTGACTGCTCTTCAGAGTCATACAGTGATACCGAGCAATTCGGTGTCAGCCTTCAGCACTAGCTTCTCAGAGGAAGGAGCAAAATTTTTCAGCTCTTCTGCTCTGTGAACCAAAACTGGCCTTTCCTTTAAGCCACGGAAGTGCATGTTGGGATCATTCCCTCAAGACTGCCATCATCATTATCAACAGATAGAGGGGGGCACAGTGGAATAAACATTCTGCTCTACCCCAGAATTGGATTAATCTGTAGTTAATTTTTCATACTTTTTTCATCTATATTCTCATGTAAGATTGTCTTTTACTGTATTAGATGTTTACAAATGATATTACTTTATAGAATACTGAGCAAGGCATTAAAAAGATCTGAGTAAGATAAATAAAACTAGACATCTAACTAATTAATTGACTAATAATGAAAGAATTAATCTAGCTCTGATTCTACTCTGTGTCTGACACCATAAAACTCTCCTACCATGCCTTAAATATGAATATTTGCTAATATATTTCTTTGAATGTATGAACCAATGCATATACTTCAATGTCTCCAGTTTTACATCTAGAAATACCTTAACATCAGAACTCTTGGGATGAATTTACCATTACCTCCTTTAGATCTGCTTTCGAAACTCTGACCTTATTTTCCTAAGAAACACTGCTTACCTTATTACTCATAACAAGTCATTCACAGTTCAGGAATTATTATCCAAGTTTGGATAATCTTCTTTCCAATGTGAACTAACATAAAGATAATTGTGACAAATGATACAAATTATATAAAAAGAGTGCATATAGTACGGTTACATCTATCTACAAATCTTGAAGTGGGGTACATTATGTCAGCAGTGACCCAGTGGCTGGTAGTTTTTCAAGTGTGTGGTTGGAACAAGGAGGAAGTTATAAAGCAAACCTTTGAGAGTTGATTGTTTTGTTTATATTTTTTTTGTTCTTTTGTTTCTTGTTCTTGTCTTTCTTGAGACATGGTCTCACATAGCCCATTCTGGTCTTAAACTTTCTAAGTACTTAACGATGACTGAATTTATATTCTCCAGTCTAACCTCGTGAGAGCTGGGACTTCAGGCATACTCTACCACCCCCATTTTTGCAGCACTAGGGACCAAACCCAGAGCCTTGGGCATGCTAAGTCAGCTCCCTTCCAACTGCACTCTTTCTCTAACTCTTTTGTTCCTTACTTTGATTGAATTTATTTAATCTTCATTTAAAATATTGCCTCAAAATATTCTTTGTCCAGCATGGCCTCAGGTTGAGAAAACTAAAGACCTATTCAAACAGCTTAATCATAAGTAGCATGAGAATCTCAAATGTAAGCAAATGGGTTGCTTTAAAAACCCCGCTGTCCTCTTCTCCAGCTGATGAAATGAAACCTCCCTCCTTATTATTTGCTCAAATATGACCACAGAACAGTTCTGGTTAGGGGATTATGACAGTAAACAATGAGTTCAAATTCTGTTCCTCTTGCTGAAAAATATGTAATTTCCCATCAGATTTTTTCTATTTTCCCTTCTCAAGGTGCTTTTATAGACTGACATTTTTGTTTTCCAGCTTCAACTGCATGAAGGATAGTTCCCCAGAGAACAGCAGAGACAAATTTTTGGAGGAATATGGTTCTCCAGATAACAAGATGGAGAGGCCTTATTCACCAGCCTGGTGAATCATTTAAGGGATCTTAGACAGGTATTCATAAGCCTTCTTCTTTTTAAAGCCATGATGTTTCTGGGTCTTTGATGATGAGAACTTCATCTTTCCCCCTGGTCATTTTTGAGAAATACACTAAACATGGATTAATGTTCAGAGAAGAGAGATTCTGTATGGATGTATGCTTCAAAGGCCAAGGTATAATTAAGATTTACATTTGTAAGTGGGGGAGGAAAGGAGTCTTTAGTGAAATGATAAGATTAGGTGAAGGCAGGGGACTTCCAATAGAAATTAACCATGGAGTTTGGTCCTCCTATTCACCTCCAGACAATTTCATCCTATCCTCACCATCACCATACAGATGTAGAATATCCTCATTTTAGAAGTTTCTTTTCATGCAAGCCCTAGTCTAAAGATGTTTAAAAACTTGTAGGGTTAGCAAAAACTTAAAACTATTCTTAGACCTTCTGGTGAAATTGGCTCTTACTATTAATCCTATTTTATAACAGCCTTCATGATCCTTGAAGTATCATCGCAGTGAAATGAGGATAGTTGAGATAATGGGCTATGATTCCGCCCAGTCTCTGGAGTCCAATTTAAGAACATAAATAGTTTGAACGTCATTCCATCCTCTATTGAAGTCTACATGTTGTAGTTCAGTGAGCACTAATCAGGCTCTATTTATGCCTCATACAATTTCCCATGGTGGCTTCCCAATTCTAATATATTAGGATTCATGATCCCGATGATTTTCTCTATAGTTTAGGGAGTGCTGGAACTGTCTATGATCTCATTGTAGTGTAGAAAATTGCAATAGTTAATTTTGACTATTGTTTTGATTGAAGATTGAGAGATTAATAAATCACATCCATGGATGGGTACGTGAGAAGATTAGATGGTGGAAGTGTTGACACAACCATTGATACTCCGAGTAGACTATTGGAGGGTGGCAGGATTGTGGAAAGTGAGGCAAGGTTAAAAGTGGTTTCCTCTGCTTCCTGGTTGTCATGAGATGCTTTTTTTTTTAAAATCATAATGTTCTATGTCACTATAGGCCCACAGGCATAGAGAAAACTAATAAAGGGATAAAGCAAAAATGAAATGTTCTACTTTTTAAGTTGTAGTCTCAACTATTTGTAACCGTGAAGAACTGGCTAATTGACACAAGAAGTTCCATTTTATACATGAAGAAAGCAGGCTTGTGAAGAGATGGTTGGATTGATATCTTCCCTGAAGATGAATATAAGTTCAGTAATTAAACTTGGGCTTCTTGAGTCTAACTCTGGTATGATAAGAAATCAGGCCTCTCAGTTTTGCTTCTGGGGGACTTTGTTAGTCTATGTCTCTGCAGTACAAGAAGGAATGTGGGACCATACAACTGAGCCATGCCATGGTATATCCTCCTTGGTGACATGAGAAAAGCTCCGTCATACTTTGTAAACTGACTTAAAGGGGCCAAGAATAATGCCAAACTCATATTTGGGCAAGAACTAACAGATGGGTTAGTGCTTATTAGGTGTTATTTTAATTATAATTTCTGTTCAATTTTAAGAACCTATACCTTGAAAATACAGGAGTAGAAATCTATTCAGTTTTAAAATTTGCATATTCTAAATGAGGACACTGAAGGGGATTCTATTTTATTTTGTTTTCCTGATCCCTCATGAAAGAAACACTTCTGTTAGAGATTCCCAAAATCCCAGAGGTTTTAATTAGCTGGAACCTAGTAACTAAAGTACTGAATCAACTAAAACTTCTCCTTTTTTTGCTTTGTTCATATTAGAAACAAGTTTTACGTGACATGATTTTTCAGTTATTATTTAATGGATCTCTACTTTCTGTAGCATATTTTGCTGGGTTCTATAAAAGATACAAACTCGAAGTAGATCTTTGGCCTATCATCCGTCAATTTATATTTTAGTAGCTATGATAAGATGTATACATACAGGTTCATAGGAAAGTTCACTATAAGTCACAGATTGTAAGAGCAATGAGAAGAACGAAAGCATATTCCAAGTTTTAGAGAATCTGGAACTTAGGGGATAATAATTGTTTTCAATTGATTTCTTTAAAAAGTTAGTTGATACCTAATACAAAACAATTGAAAATGCTTATGCGATGCTATGTGATATTTTCACATATTGTGCACAGTTTAAATTAGAGTAAACACACTTATCTTCTCAAACATTTATCTTGTCATTTTTAGAAACACTTAAGCTTTTCTTGTCTAGTTTTAGAAAAAAAGTATATTATTTTCTTTATACATACTCTGTGTACCAGAACTTGTCATTCCTCCCTAACTGTTTTAGGTTGGGTTTTATTGCTGTGATGAGACACCATGACCATGGAAACTTTTATAAGGGAAAATATTTAACCCGGGGCTGTCTTACAGTTTAGAGGTTTAGTCCATTATTATCATGGCGGGAAACAGAGTGGTGCATAGATAGACATGGTTCTGGAGAAGGAACCAAGAACTCTACATCTGGATGGGAAGGCATCAGGAAGTGAGAGAGACACTGGACCTGGCTTGAGCGTTTGAAACCTCAAAGTCCATTCCCAGTGACACACTTCCTCCAGAAAGGCCACCCCTACTCCAACAAAGCCAGACTTCTTTGGTTCCACTTTCTATGACCCCATGGGGGACATTTTCATTTAAAGTCCCACACTGTGACCCCCATAAGATCATATATCATAGTGCAGAAATACTCTCAGTCCAATTTCAAAAGTCCCATAGTTGATTAGTCTCAAAATCATTTCAAAAGTCCAAAGTCCAAAGTCTCTTTGTCTCAGGGAATCTCTTAACTGTACGCCCAATAAACTAAAAATAAAACAAGCAGATCACATGCTTCCAACATTCAATGACATAGAATATAGATTATTGTTCCAAAAGGAAGGAGAGGGAGCATAGTAGGAAATATTGGATCAAAGTAAGACTGAAAACCAGCACGGCAAACTCCCGATTTTGCCTCTCCGTGTATGGTGTCAAAGTGCCCTACAGATCTCCAACTTCTTTCAGCTTTTTCAACTGCAACACATTTCTTTCTCTTGGGAATGTTCTACTCCCTGTTAGCAGCTTTTTTTTTTTTTTGACAGTTATACCGTAACTCTAGCGTCTTCAACATCTTGGGGGTCTCCAAGGCTTCAGCTTCATATAATGGATTCTCTGGGCTCCCATGTAGGGACACCCCTGATCACAGGCCTGACCTTAGTGGCTTTCATTAGCTATGGAGGGAGATCCCATAATTCCTTTCTTGTATCCTTGACTGTAAAGTCAGAACCACGTGGCTGAAGTTGCCAATTTCTTCTGTTTGCTGGTGTTGAAACATGGCCCCCTTGTTCAATTACATTTTCCCTAGCTTTCTGTTTTCAGTGGTTACATTCACTGCCTAAGCTTGGCTATCCTGTAACTCTCTCTATAGTCAAAGCTGACCTTGAACTCAGAGATCTTCCAGCCTCTTCCCTTCTGAGTGCTGGGATTAAAACTGGGCACTACCTCACCTGGCTTTAAACTTTTCTTTAATTCTTTTTTCACTTTTCTTTAGTTCCTTTTCACAAATTGGAAACTTAGCTGGGTGGGGTCTTGCTCTGAGGTTACCATTCCCTTTATCCCACTTAGTATCAGGCTTTTCTTTGGTCTGTTGATATTTCCTGGCGCCCCCTTTTCCCTCTGACTGCACATTTTATTTTTTCCTGCTCAGCTTGCTCATCTTCACCACAGACCTGCATAGTGTAGCCACTAATAACCAAGCAACACAGTAAATAACTAGGTTATATAGACATCTGTTCTACCAAAGGTGTTAATACATAAGGTTTCAATTTAGTCTCAGATATTCTCTTTTCGGCACAATGGAAGAAAGTATACACATTCTTCACCAAAATCCCACAAGAATAATCTCCAGGCCACATATTAATATTCTTTGCTTTGGAAACCTCTTGAGCCCAAACCCCATAGTTCGAATCATCCTCAGCACCACTGTTTAACATGGTCCTACGAGTATGGCCCATTAATCCCCACTTAAAGCATTCAGCTACTTTTCTAATCCAAAGTCTTAACGTCTATATTTCTCCAAACATAAGCATGGTCAGTCAGGTCTCTCACACTCCCTGGTACCAACTTCCAGCTTAGTTACGGCTTCTATTGCTACTACACCATGAATACAGTGTTTAATTGGAACTGACTTACAGGTTCAGAGTTTTAGTTCATTATTGTCATGGTGAGAAGCATGGTGGCATGCCCCAGACGTGGTACTGTAGAGGTAGCTGAGATTTGTAAGTCTGAATTGGCAGGCAACAGGAAGAGAGAACAATGGGTCTGGGTTGAGCTTCTGAAACCTCAAAGCCCATCCCCCAGTGACACACTTCCTCTAACAAGTCTGCACCTTTTCCAACCAGCCACACCTCCTAATAGTGCCACTTTCTATGAGCTTATGCGGGCCATTTTCATTCATACTGCCACATTAACTATTATTTAGCGCCCATTGATCAGTCTTTTATGTTACAGACTCAGTAGATTTTAGATTCTCTTTCTATTTTATACAGTGGGGATGAAGCAAAGCAGGTTAATCTTGAAGCATTTCAGAAACTTCACTTATTGCAGCAAGATCCACATATACCTCTCTTAACTGACACATAGAGGTTTGTTAAAGAAGAAAGAGAATACAATATTTATTCTCATACCACTTATAATCTTGCCATCAGCATATTCTGCTCAAATTAGCTGTGTGCTGCCTGTTTCATGAGACAGATGCTTCAAAATTTTTATGAAGAGAAATAAATAACAGGGATATCTATCACCACAATTCTGGATCTTCCTCTCTAATAATTCCAAGAGGTAAAAATATTATTAGCATTCAGTTTAATGGAATAAAAGCTGATGCATAGAGAAAGAAATTGTCACACCCAATAGCACAGCTAAGATGTTTGAGAGCCAAGATCTAGCTAACTCCAAGTAGTATCTAGCACAAATCATGTTTAATAGTTTCTTTAGTCTCTGTGTGCATTCATTCCCACCAACATATCAAAAATGTTCAGAGAAATTGAACTGGTAACTCAGTTGATAAAATTTAATGAAAACAGACATGCGGGAAAGATGTTTTCTTTTAATAAAAGGACAACTGAAAAATTAGGAAAATATTGCTTTAGACTTAAGGCCTTGTAGTCCTGTAGCAAACACTCTGTTGTCGAATACTTAAAATGCATTTTCACATGAGAATTGCTAGATACCAATAAAACTTTATAAAAGCAGGATGGACTTAAATTTGACCAAGGGACTATAGCCCACTGATTTGTGCTCTATGATATTTTATAGAATATGACATAAATGTGAATAGAATGAATAAGAGAAATGAAGGACATGCCATCACATGAAAGGAAAGTAAATTTCTGTGTAATACATACAATAGCTAGAGATCAATTGTAAGAAACATGATAATTTTGGGGTTGGGGATTTAGCTCAGTGGTAGAGCGCTTGCCTAGGAAGCGCAAGGCCCTGGGTTCGATCCCCAGCTCCGAAAAAAAAAAAAAAAAGAACCAAAAAAAAAAAAAAAAAGAAACATGATAATTTTATGTTTACACATGCATATTTCAGGTTCTACTAAAAGTATTGCACAGATTTACATGTATTGCTATGGGAAAAGTGTAGAATGATACATCTGAACCTACTAATGTGAGGTCTTTTGAAAGCACAATTGTAATTGAACAGGCAAAGTATGCTGACCTTTTTTTATAAATATTCTATTTTGATTGGTTATGCATATTTCAATACTATTTCTTTTTTTTTACAATTAAAGAAAATAAAGAAGAGGGATAGTGGCAGAAGAGAAAAAAGAATGTCTTCAGTTGTTTTTTTCTTTATTCTTTTGCAGTATTCATATATGTATACATACATGATACTTAATTTCATTGTTCTTTCTTGCTTCTACTCTCATTAAATCCCTTCTTTCTCCAACAAGTCTTACTTTTAGGTGTTTTTATGCCCCACTGCATTTAACTAGGGTTGGTTAGATGAGCATGAGTAAGAAGGTTATTACTTGAGCAAAGGCACATAATTAATGACTCCCCTACTGAGGGATATACTGTCTCCTACCTTGGTGTGCTGGTTAGTATTCATTAATGTGACACAAATGAGGGTCACCTAAGGGAGGAGGACCCTCAACTGAGGAGTTCCCTCCATCAGATTGGCTTGTGGGCACATCTGTGGAGACATTTCCTTGATTAATGGCTGGGCATAGCTCACCATAGTCAGTGCCATGCCTGGTCAGATAGTTCTGGGTTGAATAACAAAGTATGTACAAAGGACAAAGAGCAAGCCAGTAAGGCTTTTATGGCTTCTGCTTTAGTATCTGCTCTATGTTTCTCCCTGCCCTGTCTTCTCTTAGTGGTGAACTTTAACCTGAAATTTGTAATAAACCCTTTCTTCCCCAAGTTCCTTTTGATTATGGTGTTTTATTACAGCAACACAAAGAAAATCAGAGCACTTAGCAACTGTTAAGTCTCAATAGCTCCTCAGAGGGGTGGAGCTTAAGAACCCTTTCCTGATCCATGCTTGGATATTGGAAGGTGCTATTGTGAGCATGCTTTGTGCAGGCAGAACTTCTGATGCTATGAGTTCTTGGATGCAGTATCTTTGTCATGTCCAGAGGACAATGTTTTAGACAATGTTTCATTGCCCCATTCTTTAATCCAGCTCTTACATTCTTTCTGCTCCTTCTTCCATGATCTGCTTTGAGCCTTAAACATGGTGACCTAGATTCTTTGCTTATAGATGAGCTCACCAAAGAGATGTTATCCTTGCACCTATTATGAGTTTCTGCCTTTACCACTGCCCATTGGAAATGTCAGATTTTCAGGCTAAGCCTAGAATGCTACTAACCTATGGATATAAGCATAAATACTTAGCAGTTTAAAAATATTTCCATTTGTCAAAAACATCACCAGAAGGTTCCTTGCTAAGGGCCTCTGACCTCTATAGGTGCATTTGTTACTTTCCTGTTGCTGTGATAAAATACATTAACCAAAAGCAACTGACAGGAGGAAGGGTTTATTTGGGTTCGTGTTCCAGAGGATTAAGAACATGGCTGTAGATACATGGGTTGGCTAGAGCAGGAAGATGAGAATTCACATTCTCATCTTCAAGCAATAAGCAGTAAGAGGAACTTTGAGAGGCACAAGGTTTTCAACCAGTAAAGCCTGCCTCCAGGGACATACTTTATCCAACAAGATATGTGGTTGCCATTCATCTGCCATGATTGGTCCATGTGCACATCATTGATACCCCAAAGAGGAATCCTACAACAGTTGACTCAGATGCCCTGTCTTTCCTACTAACCTTTTCTTTACTCAGATGCTGTTTTCTATGTCTGATAGCATTTTCCTACTTTTCTGGTGAATTACAAAACATAAAAAAGCATTGTTCTGCTATTTTTGTCCTCCTTTGGAGTTTTTGCTTTGCTGCTTGTCTTCACAGAGTTGCTGCCCTCTGTATGGCATCTGGTATCTGGTATCTGTAGCTCCTGTCCTACATATGCTTCTGTCCTTCAGTAATCACAGCACTTGCAGAAGACTGACTTCTTCAAGTCACAATACTTTCTGCTAGTAACATAATAAAAATACTGGGCCCAGTGTCTTACCAGTATACAACAAAACAAAATTCACAATTTTGAATTGCAGTGATTATAAGTAGAGTCTATGTCAATTATGACCTCCTTAGCATAGATATCTACATAGGAACTGAATCCAGTCCCCAAATGCTTTTGTATATACTTACCCCACATTTTCATCTTCCAGAAATGTTTCTCCTGGTATCTAAGGTTCTAACAACATTTTTAAAAAGTTCTCTTTATTCTTCTCTCCAAAGTTCTATTTGGTTTTCATATAGAAGGTGCTGCTAGTGAAATTGAGTGCCTTCTACTCCCAACGTTCCATCCAGAGCTTGCAGACCTTCACCATGTGCGGAACTAGCAATGCTAGTGGAAATGTAATTTTGGGGGTAGAAGTGATGAAGGCAAATGCATTCTTTTTCTTAAAATTTTAGTGGTTTTGCTGGTGGCGAAAGACATTGCTATCAATTAGAAATGACTGGAGTCTTAGGCTTGGGAAACTGTCTCCAGATAACAGTTAGAAGATACCAATTTCTTCTGCTATCTACATTGCCTCAGGTGGTCTCTCCTGCATGTGAGATTAGCTGAAAAATTCATGTGTGTCTGACTTCATAAACATTTATAGCCCTTATCCATTTCATCAGGAAACAGAAGGTTAAAATTTGTACTTACATCCTTGTAACCTCTCTGAGAAAGTTGACTTTTCTTATGTTGGGGAGAAAGCTTTCTCCAGGCAGAAGTGATAACTGACCCCACAGGTATGGAGTTTCAACATTATAGATCAGACTGCCTTCTATTACACGCATGACATTGAAAGTTCACACTGTACCAAGAAAAGACAAATTGAAAGACAGTAACGATTGCAGAATAGGTCAGTATTCATCTATCGCCATAACGCTGTTTCTCTCATATTTTTACTTTAGTTGTTACCATTGGAATCAGGGTCCCATCTCATGTCCTCTGCTAGAGGAGTATACAGTCTTAACTGTGGGGCTGTATTTCTCTGCCTCCAAGATCTCTCTGTCTCTCTTTCTCTCTCTGTCTCTCTGTCTCTGTCTCTGTCTCTTTGTGTGTGTGTTTTAATGTGATCCATTTCCCCCAAATAGACACTCCTGCAACCTAGACACCAACTTGACTTATGCCCTTGTTCTCTTGGAAGTGAGAAGTAGGCCAATCTCCAAGCCTGACAAACTCCCCTTTGAAGAACTTGTAACAATGGCAGTGAGAACTAATTACTGCACAGAAATTCAAAACTTACCATAACAACTCACAGAGTATACGAAGCTGGCAAGAATCTAACAGCATAGCAGCCATTCCAATAATCTCTGTTATTAAGTTGATCTGGACTTCTCTACATTTCTCGGGAGGCCGGTCTAATTATTTCTTTTCAGGCATATTTTCACTGGAGCAACCTCAGTTTTAGATTTATTTATTGCACACACTTATTGCTTTACTGATGTGTACAACCTCAGGCCCCTAAGTGCTGACTGTGCATGGGAAAACTTTAACAATATATTCTGAGGGGAAAGATAAACACTATCTGTCTTTTGCCTTCTGTTCTTTTAAGTGCCCTTTATTTCCATTTCCCATTATTTCTTCCTTTTTTCTTTTAAAATCCAAGAGTAATATAGAACGAGGTCCTGGCTCCATGTCGGTGACTATGTTGAATTAAGACTGACCTCTTCCAAATTGCCATCCTGGTCTTTTGGAAACGATGACCAATAAGCAGCACCTGGGCCCACACTTGTCTGATTCCATCATGTCGTGCTCTTAGGCTGTCTTGAAAAGCTCTTTTCCATTATGATAAAGTAGTGTGTATTTGGAAGACTCAGGGATGGCCTGACTTTCTGGCTGTTCTGTCTCGGTCAATATGTCAATAATCAGTGGGGGTGCTTGCTTGTCTCCCTTCACCCCTGGCCTCTGTACGGACTCTTCAGTTGAGGTCCTGATCATGCTGGGTTTAGCTTCCACATGCACTTCTTGTTAGAACTGTGGCTGTGCTTTAAAATAATGAGACCAGTCAGGGCAGAGTGCTCTGCGGAGAGCACAGGCTTCTTCGGTGATCAGCAGTTCTTGGGCTTGGCCTCTGGTATTTTTATAAAGCTTCACTTTCAGGCTTTAACTGCAGCCTGCCTTCCCTGAGCACTGAGGGCCTTAACTGAGGATGAGAGTTTTCTTTTTTATAGAGGTTTCCCTGTGTGTAGTTTGAGATTGTTTCAGAAAGGGTCTGTAGGCTAAACCCTAACGTGTATGCATCCTCTGATTAAAGTATATCAGTTGCAAATGATTCATACTGCGGAAAGGGACTTGGGGATGTTATGTTTGCTCTCCATATAAAGAATTAAAAAGGAAGTGCACTGATAATGACCAATGTACTGAAGACAGTTGCAAACTAAAAGAATATTACTGTCACCAAACTGAAAATAAAAAACAAAAAAGCATGTGACTTTTCTTTGTGAGAGGAATAACAAACATGGAGTTTGTTAGCTCAAGAGCTATTATTCAGAGTTTAAGATCCATCCATAGGGATTAGAGGGGATGGTAAACATATCTATTACATAAGGCTTATTGAACATAATTATGGCAGTTAACATAGTAATTGCAAGTAAATGGTGACCGTTATTGTTCTGCTGCTCTCTTGAATGTTCAAGGATCTAAGGGCTCTGGATAGAGTTAAGTTGATGGAGCTGTTGCTTCCTTACACAAAGTACTGGGTTTGATTTTCAGCAAGGCATATAACGAGTCTAGTCATACATGTCTATAATCACAGCCCTTGGGTGGTGGAGACAGAATGACCAGATATTCAAAGTAACTGTTTCATTCTATTGCTGTGATATAACACTGTAATTAAAATAAACTTGGAGAAGAAAGGGTTAATTTCATCTTATCTTTCTGGGTCACTGAGGGAAACCAAAGAAGGAAACTAGCCAGGAGCTCAAAGCAAAAACTGTAGAGGGGCACTGCTTGATGGCTCTCTCTGGTGATCAACCTCACAACTTTCTGTACCACTTGCCCAGGAGATGGCATCACTCAAAGTGGACTGAGCCCACCAACATCAATTAAGACAATATATACCTCATTAAAATGTCCACAGACCAACTCCATTGCCACTTTAAAGACTATTATTCAATTGACACTGTTTTCCACTTAGTCTAGGCTATGCCATGTTAATGGTTAATGCTAACTAATTAGGTTAGGATCTTTGGTTACAACAGAAAGTTTGAAACCAATTTTGGATGGATATATGAGACCATGTACTGTCTGGTTTTGTGTGTCAACTTGACACAATCTGGAGTTATCACTGAGAAAGGAGCATCCCTTGAGGAAACTCGTCCATGAGATTCAGCTGTAAGACATTTTCTCAAATAGTGATCAAGGGTGGGAGGGCTCACTGTGGGTGGTATCATCCCGGGCTGGTAGTCTTGGTTTCTATAAGAAAGCAAGCTAAGCAAGCCAGGGGAAGCAGGCACATAAGTAACATCCCTCCATGGCTTCTGCATCAGCTCCTGCTTCCTGACCTGCTTCCTTTGGTGATGAACAGCAATGTGGAAGTGTAAGCTGAATAAACCCTTTTCTTCTCCAACTGCTTCTTGGTCACAATGTTTTGTTCAGGAATAGAAATCTTGACTAACATGGACTGTATCTTAGTGACAATACCCACAACAACAACAAAATCACTATTTGGAGAATGAAGGTGAATTCATTGCTTTTCTACTGATAACTTTGCGATAGGAAAATGGCAAACGATGATACCAGTTGTGGAGCTCCTATGTCTTAAATAAAGCAATTGAACAAAGCAATTGTGAAGGCTTAAAAGATCATGCTGTAAATTCTATGATTTCTTCCTTCCAAGAAATGTAGTCATATATTTTTCCAGCTCAAAATGGACACACTGCAATTACCTGCTTGTACTGAATGAAATGGAGTTGTAGTGTCCCTGACTTGGTTGTAAAAGCCAGCATACTAAACAGTGCCTAGTTTTTGAATGCTCCATTGGGATTCAGCCACATAAAGAAGGTTGGTGACATTCGACGAAATACCCAATAGCTGGGAGATAGAACCTGAAGAGACCACCTCTAGTAGATAGACATGGCCCCCAGTGGAGGGATGGGGCCACCCACTCATCTCAAATTTTTTTAACCCAGAATTATCTGTCTAAAGGAAACGCAGAGACAAAAATAGAGCAGAGGCTGAAGGAAAGGCCATCTAGAGACCACCCTATTTTGTGATCCACTCCATCAGGAGACACCAAATCTCTACACATTATTGCTGATGCCAAGTTGTGTTTACAGACAGAAGCCTAGTATGGCTGTCCTTTGAGAGACTCTGCCAGCTCTGACTAAGACAGATGCAGATACTCACAGTCAACCATTGGAGTGAGCCTGGGGACCCCAATGAAAGAGTTAGGGGAAGAGGTGAAGGAGCTGAAGAGGACTGCAACCCCACAGGGAGAACAACAGTATTAATCAACCAGACCCTCAGAGTTTCCAGGGACTAAACCATCAACCAAAGACTACACATGGACTAGTCCATGCCTCCTGCTACATATATAGCAGAGGACTGCCTCATCTCGCATCAGTGGGAAGGGAGGCATTTGCTTGGTCCTATAGAGGCTTGATGCCCCAGAGCAGGGGAATATAGGGAGTGAGACAGGAGTTGGTGGGTGGGTGAGGGAACCCCCTCTTAGAAGTAAATGGGAGGAGATTGGCTGGGAGGTTTGTGGAGGGGAAGCTGGGAAGGGAGATAACATTTGACATGTAAGTCCTAGCTAAGAGCCACTATCAAAGACCAGACTTGTGAATAGGAATGCTGTAGGGTCCAGTCCCAGCCACCATGTGACTGTAACCACATTAGAAAATTTGATTTTGACTCATCCATCTAGAGCCCCATGAGACGGAATAAGTAATTTCCATTGTCATACCTTTAAATATAATTATTTCATGCACAAAGAGATTGTCAGAATTAATTCAAAACACTGGAATTAGAATCAAGTTCCCTCAATTTTGACCCCTCTGTTATTTTATTAATTTATTGAGTAACCCTTGTCTTAAGTGAGAATTCACAATTCATTTAGCTTGAAAGAATGTTGGAGACTGTTGAAATCCATTCATCATGCATGGAAATCAACAAGCTATCAGAGAGTTCATTATTTAGGGTCATTGTAAACACACAGCAACTTATTCTAAATGGACTAGCTTAAGTGTTGCATTGTAGACGGCAATACCAAGAGTCAACATAGAGGTGCAGTCAGTCCTGCATGTAATTGGCCATCAGTGCATGGTCACCTTTTATCAAGTCTCCATAATCAAATAATTTGAACTTCTGCTTGATATTGGAAGGCCTGAATTATGCCCGAGGAATGAATTTATTTTCTGGAATCTGGCTTCTTTTGTGCTTTGTCAACGGAATTGAAATGTTCAGTTAAATGCACACAGGAGTGCACACGCCTATGGTTATTCATTTGTATACCTTTACTGTTAGAATTTGAAAGCTTTTTCCTCATCTTTCTCTTGGAAGCTATTGGAAGAAATGGATTAGAAAATTGAAAAATATAAGAGAGAAAAATCAAGGTGTGTGAAAAACAGGGGTGTTTGCTGAGGAAGTCATTCCTCTGTGGTTAGGGACAAAAACATACACTGCTGTTGTCTGCTGCATAGGTAGACCTGGAGAATTGGGGGAAGATTGCAAGAAGGTGGTGGGGAATTTCTAATTTTTTGCTTTTTGCTCACTCTGCATATTTCTGCTGGAGGGACAGGAAGTTAATCTCCACTTACTCAGGTCTTTTTGTCCCAGTGCTGCCAGCACTTTTTGGTCGTTGCTTCCCCACAGCTGAGAGGAGGTGGAGGCTGCTGTTGCTCAGAAGGACAGGTGACTCCTGGAAATTTGATATATTAAGCATCGAGCTACCCTTCCTGTATGCTGAATGTGCAGCGATTTTCTTGACACCCTAAAACCTCTCTCACTGTGGCACACCTTTACATTTCTACACTTTTCAATCTAGTTTTGTTGACTATTTTTTTTTATCTTAAAGGTCTTTGCTCTGACTTTGGTTAGAATGTAACATTACTTTGCATCAATTGTCAAGAAGGAAAGGTTGGCTGCCCTAGAAAGGGTGATGTTGGGCACACAGGAATGTTTGAAGTGTTATCCATGACAGTTACCACCCAGTACTGGACACTTTTGTATTTCTTTATTTTCCTTTTATTGTTAATGGCCAAAACCCTAGTAAAATGATTGGAGGGTAAGATTAAAGCTAGCTGCTTTCTTCTGGTCTTGTGGCTCAGAATCTAATAATATGGAAAAATGGGGCTAGGATATCTATGTCCAGTCCTGGTTACATAGTGTGTTGAATTTCTGAAACAGCCGAATTTGCATGTGTCAAAGAGAGCAATATAATCCAGCAGCTGTCAATACAGCATCTTCTGCTGTTTTCTTTGTTTTACCTCTTTGTTTTTCTTTTCCTTGCTGTATCCAGTAACCTCCCTCTAGTACTCCAGCTAGAAACTCTTAGGAAAACCCATTGATCATGTGCAAGAGAAGACATGAAAGTAAGAGAGGGGCTTGTTGAGATGAAGAGCTTCTGAAGGAGAATGGGGGAGTGAGAGAAGGGAATTCATTATGTAAATGTGTGAATTTGTCAAACAGTGAAAATCTGAAAGTAATATACTATAACTGAATGGATATGGGAAATGTGGTATTTTGATTTTATTTTATATATAAAGAAAAATTCAAGCATAAGAATGTTTAGCTTAATTTAAAAATTTTTATGCCCACATCTTTCAGGTGTTAAAAAGTTCGGTCTTGATAAATCTCTTTACATGTACTCCTCCCTCACACACAATGCATGGCTTCCTGGGGAAAGCAGCTCCTAAACCAATCCCATATAAATGAGTTCCAGATATATTTAAAACAAACCCTGACAGTAATATATCTGAAGATACTTTCCTCTTCATATCAGAAGATAAAAGCTCATTGCCATAGTCATGCTCAATTACTCTCAAACGAGTTCCTTGTGCTGAGTTTATTGCAAACATTAACCCCTTCTTTGTATCCTAACTGATGCCCAGTGGTTTACAAACTGCGAACCTAGTTAGCAACATGGATGGGATAGAGTCATTATCATGGCTAGGAAAGGTGGACAGTTTTCCTTTTTTTCACAATATTAAAATCCTGTAGATTATTAAAGTGCAGTCCAATTAAGTTCAGTGTGGAAATAGGATGCCTGATTTCTTACATTAGAGAAGGACTGGAATGTCTTTTTCCAAGCTTATATTCTGGATGTAGAAAGGTAATGATTTTAAGTGAACTCCGAGGGTCTCCGGTTACAGAAGTTGCACACAACATGACAATTCCTTGTCATCAAAGTTATTCTTGGAAGATTTTGGAAAAGGACCTCCGTGGAGCTGGATGTGCACACTGAAAGATCCACTGGGTCCTGTTTTTCCTCCATTGTTGGAGCATATGTCCCTTTCTCTGCTAGAGCAATAGGGTAGACATTGGCAGGGACTGGGACCCAGATTTTTAAAAAGTAGCTTTGCTTAGCATTTGTGCACACTGTTTTGCACCAGACACTTATGGGGATATACTGAGTGGTTGCAGAGACAAGGCCCTGCTAGTCTTACTCCCAGGAATACTGTTGGAAAGGGGATATTTATTACTGAATTATGTGTGCAATCACTTCTGTCTTTCTGATATTCTGTCTCTCTTTTACTGGGTAATATATTCCAAGAGCAAAGAGTTAGGCATGCATATCATGGATCTCCCTGGAATATACCTTAGACTTCTGTCTGTATTTTTGAATTCCACTGCCTTGAGACTCAGGATTTATTCATGTGTTTTGATTGATTCCCCTTCATCTTCAGAGCTCTGAGTCACAGATGCTGACACAAGTGTGCTGAATGGCTGACGTACTGTCTGGGTTACCCGAGACATTGATCCCTCTGGTGTCTACTGAGTTCCACAGGAGACCATGGAGCTTACTGAAGGAGTCTGAGGCGCTTTCTCTCTCTCTCTCTCTCTCTCTCTCTCTCTCTCTCTCTCTCTCTCCTCCATCTCTCTCTCTCATTCACTCATTCGTTTTTCTTCTATACAGTAAATTATTTAATACAGACAGCTATGACAAAAACGTTCCATCAAAGCAATGACAAATTCTACATTCATTTCACTGGAAAAGAATTTTGACCATATCAATTGAAAGGGATTAGGAAAAATGGATATCAGTGGGAAGTTGTGAGTGCTAAAGCTGATACCAACCATCAGTCTTACTAACTAACCTTGTCTCCCGGATTCTTTCAGATAAGCTATTGTTCATATCTCTAATGTGAGGTAATGAAGAAGGCACAGAGACGTCAATCAACTCTCCTTTGGCCATTCAGCTTCAAAGTCCCTGAGATCAGCACCCGACTGACCTGGCTTCTTCAATGTGTTCATCTGCATTGCAATTACAGTCTTCCATAGCTCACACACCAGTTACTCAATTATCACCAGCCAATGCTAACGAAGATGTACAGGACTTAGGTCCAGACTTCTTTAAAAAGTGACAGTCACTAGATATGTTGTCAAAGAGTGACTTGAGTTTACACTCTAAGACATACCCTGTGCAAATTTTGTGACTGCATGTCAGGTACTTATGTTCCAAGAGCCTCAGTTTCCTTCTGTATGAAGTGCTGTCCACCTACAGGTCTAGGGATAGAAGCAGCCTTATTACACGGAAAGAAGCATGGTTCTCCCCAGTGTCCTTGGCAATATGTAAGGGAGCCTTTTTGGCTCATTGCCTTCTTTCATTTTCAAGGAGTCAATACAGCAAGCTGCTACCTTGGAAGAGTTACTGTCCTTCTCTATGCATGGAAGTGACTTCCCAGGAGGAACTCAGGCACTGAGGCACTTGGATCTGCCTCATCAATCTGTGAAGAAGAGTGTTTCTAATTTTCTTGAGACTTTGCTTTGGAGTCCAGGCTCAGCAAGAACCTGGAGGGAAAACTAAATATGCTTCAAATAACACCATTTTTTTTGTAAAAAGGCAAACTATTTTGAGGAAGAGAAGTGTCTCTTAAAATAAGACACAACACCATTTTCATGAAGTTTTATTCCCATGGTAAGCACACAGTCTTATATATGGAGTTTGTATGATACAGAGGAAGTGTGGACTCATGGAAAGGCTGATGATATTTTAAAAACTCATTCCACTTTGAACAGGTATCATCATTCATCATCCACAGTCCATGCGTACTAATCCACAAGTCTTGTTCTGAAGGCAAGGAAGAATGGGGCTATGAGGAATGTGGTTTAAGAGAGACAAGTTGGTAATGATAGAAATGAAGCTACACCTTCCTCTATACAAAAGAGAAACAAGCCGAGAAAGAAATTAGGGAAACGACACCCTTCATAATAGACCCAAATAATATAAAGTACCTCGGTGTGACTTTAACCAAGCAAGTAAAAGATCTGTACAATAAGAACTTCAAGACACTGAGGAAAGAAATTGAAGAAGACCTCAGAAGATGGAAAGATCTCCCATGCTCATGGATTGGCAGGATTAATATAGTAAAAATGGCCATTTTACCAAAAGCAATCTACAGATTCAATGCAATCCCCATCAAAATACCAATCCAATTCTTCAAAGAGTTAGACAGAACAATTTGCAAATTCATCTGGAATAACAAAAAACCCAGGATAGCTAAAGCTATCCTCAACAATAAGAGGACTTCAGGGGGAATCACTATCCCTGAACTCAAGCAGTATTACAGAGCAATAGTGATAAAAACTGCATGGTATTGGTACAGAGACAGACAGATAGACCAATGGAATAGAATTGAAGACCCAGAAATGAACCCACACACCTATGGTCACTTGATTTTTGACAAAGGAGCCAAAACCATCCAATGGAAAAAAGATAGCATTTTCAGCAAATGGTGCTGGTTCAACTGGAGGGCAACATGTAGAAGAATGCAGATCGATCCATGCTTATCACCTGGTACAAAGCTTAAGTCCAAGTGGATCAAGGACCTCCACATCAAACCAGACACACTCACACTAATAGAAGAAAAACTAGGGAAGCATCTGGAACACATGGGCACTGGAAAAAATTTCCTGAACAAAACACCAATGGCTTATGCTCTAAGATCAAGAATCGACAAATGGGATCTCATAAAACTGCAAAGCTTCTGTAAGGCAAAGGACACTGTGGTTAGGACAAATCGGCAACCAACAGATTGGGAAAAGATCTTTACCAATCCTACAACAGATAGAGGCCTTATATCCAAAATATACAAAGAACTCAAGAAGTTCAACCGCAGGGAAACAAATAACCCTATTAAAAAATGGGGTTCAGAGCTGAACAAAGAATTCACACCTGAGGAATGCCGAATGGCTGAGAAACACCTAAAGAAATGTTCAACATCTTTAGTCATAAGGGAAATGCAAATCAAAACAACCCTGAGATTTCACCTCACACCAGTGAGAATGGCTAAGATCAAAAACTCAGGTGACAGCAGATGCTGGCGAGGATGTGGAGAAAGAGGAACACTCCTCCATTGTTGGTGGGATTGCAGACTGGTAAAACCATTCTGGAAATCAGTCTGGAGGTTCCTCAGAAAATTGGACATTGAACTGCCTGAGGATCCAGCCATACCTCTCTTGGGCATATACCCAAAAGATGCCTCAACATATAAAAGAGACACGTGCTCCACTATGTTCATCGCAGCCTTATTTATAATAGCCAGAAACTGGAAAGAACCCAGATGCCCTTCAACAGAGGAATGGATACAGAAAATGTGGTACATCTACACAATGGAATATTACTCAGCTATCAAAAACAACGAGTTTATGAAATTCGTAGGCAAATGGTTGGAACTGGAAAATATCATCCTGAGTGAGCTAACCCACTCACAGAAAGACATACATGGTATGCACTCATTGATAAGTGGCTATTAGCCCAAATGCTTGAATTACCCTAGATCCCTAGAACAAAGGAAACTCAAGACGGATGATCAAAATGTGAATGCTTCACTCCTTCTTTAAATGAGGAAAAAGAATACCCTTGGCAGGGAAGGGAGAGGCAAAGATTAAAACAGAGACTGAAGGAACACCCATTCAGAGCCTGCCCCACAGGTGGCCCATACATATACAGCCACCCAATTAGACAAGATGGATGAAGCAAAGAAGTGCAGACCGATAGGAGCCGGATGTAGATCGCTCCTGAGAGACACAGCCAGAATACAGCAAATACAGAGGCGAATGCCAGCAGCAAACCACTGAACTGAGAATAGGTCCCCCGTTGAAGGAATCAGAGAAAGAACTGGAAGAGCTTGAAGGTGCTCGAGACCCCTTATGAACAACAATGTCAAGCAACCAGAGCTTCCAGGGACTAAGCCACTACCTAAAGACTATACATGGACTGACCCTGGACTCTGTCCCCATAGGTAGCAATGAATATCCTAGTAAGAGCACCAGTGGAAGGGGAAGCCCTGGGTCCTGCTAAGACTGAACCCCCAGTGAACTAGACTATGCGGGGAGGGTGGCAATGGGGGGAGGTTTGGGAGGGGAACACCCACAAGGAAGGGGAGGGGGGAGGGTGATGTCTGTCCGGAAACCGGGAAAGGGAATAACGCTTGAAATGTATATAAGAAATACTCAAGATAATAAAAAAAATAAAATAAAATAAAAAAAAAAAGAAAAAAAAAGACAAAATAAAAAAAAAAAAGAAATGAAGCTACAGTAAGAGGCTGGTTTCGAGTGAGTGGGGAGGTAGCCTGGCTTCAGGTATGAGGAGTAAAGCAACTAAGCTGGCATTTAATTGTCCTCAGTAACTTCTGGAAATATGCTTTTGCATATGACTTATGTCAGTTGTCTTACTGGGTGGTCATTTGGAGGCAAGGTGGGGTAACATTCTGTAGGTTTGCCATTCCATTCCTATATTTGTCAGATGGAGGCTTGGTGGTGCCAATATAACAAAGCCTAGATTATTTTGTCTCTTGTTTCCTTAAAACCTAAGGGGAGCTAGACTGAGCCAGGTCAAGAAAGTATCCTAAGGAGATATGTTTACTTCAAAACCATGAAAGTAAAAGAAGACCATTGCCAGGGTAAAGAGGTGAAGGTGCAATGGAGAGGGGGCCAGCAGGTACATGTGGTATGATCTGGGACAAAGGAAAAAAAGGGGGTAAATTGGAATTGGAAAGGGAAGGAGATAATGGAGAAAGAAGAAGGATGGTAAAATAGCAGTAAAGATGTCTAAACAATTTATTAGAGTATGAGGATGACTCCAAATGACTGGTAGAGTGTAGAATATATGACATTCTTGAAAGTAGCATATATGAGATGGGATAATTAGAAGGATGTTATATCAGGTTTGCTTCTTTTGTGGATGTGATAAGACCTGAGAGAGAGGCTCAGATTTCTATGAAGGACACACCTATGCAAGGGAGGAATGAAATAGCAAAGAGACGTGCAGGGACTAGCCATTGTCTCATCACATATTAAATGTCCTCCCCAGCTCACCCTTGATTTAATTGGCTCCAACACAGGTGTCAATTATATTTCCTGATGGAAACAAACATCTACCTATTCATCAGAGACTAGGCAGTGACTTCAGACAAATTAAATTCTTCTACCAAAGTCTGCTTAGTGAGTCAGCGAATTTGTTGGTTTGCTTGCAGAAGAGTAGGTGATGCGCTTCTTAGAGAGGCTGACTCAACTAACTAAGGACCTCTTGTCTGATTCATCAGGAAAAATGGGAAAATCATCTCTCCTTGAGCTAAAGGCTGCATAGTCTGAGACATTATGAGCAAGATTGTCCCCGATATACTGGATCACGCAAATTTTTAGTGGTACTTGGATTTACTGTCTGAGTTTCTCATGGATATCATGACCTGGAAGACAATAGAGGAGGGATAGAGTTTACTAAAGGACCTGGGTATAATAGAGGTGAGTTTTGGTGATCAGTTTATTGGACTATGTTCATAGGAGGTATAAGAAAGACTGGTTCAAATGTAAGTAAGAAATACTCAAATTAATAAAGATTAAAAAAAAGAAAGACTGGTTCAAAAAGGACATTGCATTTGGGCTGCTATAGGGCTTTATTGGCTTTGTTGAGCCCATTTTGGTAATTTCCCTATGAGAGAGAAGCAGCTCTGACTGATCTGAGTGGCTTGGGTCAGTATGTGTATCAGACTCACAAGTGCAAAAGAAATCAAAAAGGGCTGAGAAAGAGCAAAGCATAAGGAAGGTTCTGTCTGCATCGCATGAAGACAAATGGAGCAAGACTTGCATCAAGTCAAAACTTCCATGGAAATAAATAAGAGAAATTTAAATTCCTTGTCACTGAGTTCCTAGAATGCTTTAAAACGCAGCAACAGTCATGGAAGGAAAGCTTAAGCTTTTTGTAAGGGTGAACATCTATCTGCCCATAGTATGAGTTGTAAAGGGCACTAGGGGTGGGGATGTTTTTCCAAGCTTGGGGTCCTTGGGGTCCCTCAGTGGGATGAAAAGGGCTACCCTTACTGTCCTGGAGGCTGTCAGAATCATGGAACTGGCTTCATTCACAGGCAAAATAGGAAATGGTTATGTTTTCCACTGGGCCTGAACAATGTCCAGCAGCACAAACCAGCCCCACCAGTCCTATCAGGGGTGAGGATACATAAAGTGACTTCAGAATGGTAGCATCACCCCAAGATGAGAAATCAGATTACTGAGGAAAAATGATTATGCAATATGGAGCATTACATGGAGTATACTGTATCAATATTGCTTTTTAATAATGATGAGTGATATATGAATCTTATTAACATTTATGTTTTAGTATACAGCTTATACTATGTGAAAGGATTAATTTTGATATTTGGACCCTGACATTTAATGAGCTACCACCTTTTATCAAAAGTAGATTCTTCTTTTCTTTTTTTGCTGTTTATTTCCTTTGTTTTCTCCATCTTTATTAAATTGCGTATTTCTTATTTACACTTCAAATGTTATTCCCTTTCCAGGTTTCAAGGCCAACATCCCCCTAACCCCTCCACTCCCCTTCTTTATGGGTGTTCCCCTCCCCATCCTCCCCTAATTACCGCCCTCCCCCCAACAATCCCAGTCACTGGGAATTCAGTCTTGGCAGGACAAAGGACTTCCCCTTCCACTGGTGCTCTTACTAGGATATTCATTGCTACCTATGAGGTCAGAGTCCAGGGTCAGTCCATGTATAGTCTTTGGGTAGTGGCTTAGTCCCTGGAAGCTCTGGTTGTTTGGCATTGTTGTTCATAAGGGGTCTCGAGCCCCTTCAAGCTCTTTCAGACCTTTCTGATTCCTTCAACGGGGGTTCCATTCTCAGTTCAGTGGTTTGCTGATGGCATTCGCCTATGTATTTGCTGTATTCTGGCTGTGTCTCTCAGGAGAGTTCTACATTTGGTTCCTCTCAGCCTGTACTTCTTTGCTTCATCCATCTTGTCTAATTGGATGGCTGTATATGTATGGGCCACATGTGGGGCAGACTCTGAGTGGGTGTTCCTTCTGCCTCTGTTCTAAACTTTGCATCCATATTCCCTCCCAAGGGTATTCTTGATCCCCTTTTAAAGAAGGAGTGAAGCATTCGCATTCTAGTCATCTTTCTTGAGATTCATGTGTTCTGTGCATCTAGGGTAATTCAAGCATTTGATATCCACTTATCAATGAGTGCATACCATGTGTGTTTTTCTGGGATTGGGTTACCTCACTCAGGATGATATTTCCCAGTTGCATCCATTTGCCTATGAATTTCATGAAGTCATTGTTTTTGATAGCAGAGTAATATTCCATTGTGTAGATGTACCACATTTTCTGTATTCATTCCTCTGTTGAAGGGCATCTGGGTTCTTTCCAGCTTCTGGCTATTATAAATAAGGCTGCTATGAACACAGTGGAGCATGTGTCTTTGTTGTATGTTGGGGCATCTTTTGGGTATATGGCCAAGAGAGGTATAGCTGGGTCCTCAGGTAGTACAATGTCCAATTTTCTGAGGAAACTCCAGACTGATTTCCAGAATGGTTGTACCAGTCTGCAATCCCACCAACAATGGAGGCGTGTTCTTCTTTCTCCACATCATTTCCAGCATCTGCTGTCACCAGTGTTTTTGATCTTAGCCATTCTGACTGATGTGAGGTGGAATCTCAGGGTTGGTTTTGATTTGCATTTCCCTTATAACTAAAGATGTCGAACATTTCTTTAGGTGCTTCTCAGCCATTTGGCATTCCTCAGCTGTGAATTCTTTGTTTAGCTCTGAATCCCATTTTTTAAAATAGGGTTATTTGTCTCCCTGCAGTCTTAACTTCATGAGTTTCTTTTTATATTTTGAATATGAGCCCACTATCAGTTGTAGGATTGGTACAGATCTTTTCCCAATCTGTTGGTTGCTGTTTTGTCCTAACCACAGTGTCCTTTGCCTTATAGAAGTTTTGTAGTTTTATGAGATCTCATTTGTCGATTCTTGATCTGAGAGCATAAGCCATTGGTGTTTTGTTCAGGAAGTTTTCTTTGAATTAATTTTATACCCAGCAACTTTGCTGAAGTTGTTTATCAGCTTTAGTAGTTCTCTGGTGGAACTTTTGGGATCACTTAAATATACTATCATATCATCTGCAAATAGTGATATTTTGACTTCTTCTTTTCCAATCTGTATCCCTTTGATCTCCTTTTGTTGTCTGATTGCTCTGGCTATGATTCGAGAACTAAATTGAATATGTAGGGAGAGAGTGGGCAGCCTTGTATAGCTCCTGATTTTAGTGGGATTGCTTCAAGTTTCTCTCCATTTAGGTTAATGTTAGTTACTGGTTTGCTGTATATGGCTTTTACTATATTTAGGTATGGGCCTTCAATTCTTATTCTTTCCAGAATTTTATCATGAAGGGGTGTTGAATTTTGTCAAATGCTTTCTCAGCATCTAATGAAATGATCATGTGGTTTTTATCTTTCAGTTTGTTTATATAGTGGATTATATTGATCGTTTTCTGTATATTAAACCATCCCTGAATACTTGGGATGAAGCCTACTTGATCATGATGGATGATTGTTTTGATGTGTTCTTGGATTCAGTTTGCAAGATATTGTTGAGTATTTTTGCATCGATATTCATAAAGGAAATTGGTCTGAAGTTCTCTTTCTTTGTTGGGTCTGTGTATCGTTTAGGTATAAGAGTAATTGTGGCTTCATAAAAGGAATTCGGTAGTGCTCCATCTGTTTCAATTTTGTGGAATAGTTTGGATAATATTGGTATGAAGTCTTCTATGCAGGTCTGATCGAATTCTGCCCTGCACCCATCTGGACCTGGACTCTTTTTGGTTGGGAGCCTTTAAATGACTGCTTCTATTTCTTTAGGAGTTGTGGGGTTGTTTAAATGGTTTATCTGTTCCTGATTTAACTTTGGGACCTGGTATCTGTCTAGGAAATTGTCCATGTCCTCCAGATTTTCAAGTTTTGTTGAATATAGAGTTTTGTAGTAGGACCTGATGATTTTTTTTTAATTTCCTTTGATTCTGTTTTTATGTCTCCCTTTTCATTTATGATTTTGTTCATTTGGACACACTCTTTGTGTCCTCTCGTTAGTCTGGCTTAGAGTCTATCTATCTTGTTGATTTTCTCAAAGAACCAGCTTTTGGTTCTGTTCATTCTTTGTATAGTCCTATTTGTTTCTACTTGATTGATTTTAGCTCTGCATTTGATTATTTCCTATCTTCTCCTCCTCCTGTGTGTATTTGCTTCTTTTTGTTCTAGAGCTTTTAGGTGTGCTGTCAAGCTGCTGATATATGCTCTCTCCTGTTTCTTTCTGCAGGCACTCAGAGCTATGAGTTTACCTCCTAGCCTAGCTCTTATTGTGTCCCATAGTTTTGGTATGTTGTACCATCATTTTCATTAAATTCTAAGAAGTCTTTAATTTCTTTCTTTATTACTTCCTTGACCAGGTTATCATTGAGTAGAGCATTGTTCAACTTCTATGTATATGTGGGCAATCTTTCCTTATTGTTATTGAAGACCAGCTTTAGCCTGTGTTAATCTGATAGGACGCATGGGATGATTTCTATCTTTCTGTGTCTGTTGAGGCCTGTTTTTTGACTAATTATGTGGTCAATTTTGGAGAAAGTACCATGAGGTGGTGAGAAGAAGGTATATCCTTTTGTTTTAGGATAGAATGTTCTATAAATATCTGTTAAGTCCATTTGGTTCATAACTTCTGTTAATCTGTCTATATCTCTGTTTAATTTCTGTTTCCATGATCTGTCCTTTGATGAGAGTGGGTGTTGAAATCTCCTACTATTATTGTGTGAGGTGCAATGTGTGCTTTGAGCTTTAGTAAGGTTTCTTTCATGTATGTAGGTGCCCTTGTATTTGGAGCATAGATATTTAGGATTAAGATTTCATCTTGGTGGATTTTTCCTTTGATGAATATGAAGTGTCCTTCCTTATATTTTTGATTGAAAATCGATTTTATTCAATATTTGAATGACTAGTCCAGCTTGCTTATTCAGACCATTTGCTTGAAAAATTTTTTTCCAGCCTTTTACTCTGAGGTAGTGTCTGTCTTTGTCCTGTGATCAGCAAAATGTTGGGTCCTCATTCCATTTCCAGTTTTTTAACCTGTGTCTTTTTATTGGGGAATTGAGTCCATTGATGTTGAGAGATATCAAGGAATAGTGATTGTTGCTTCCTGTTTAGATGTGAGATTATGTTTTTGTGGTTGTCTTCTCTTCTTTTTGTTGCAAAACGATTAGTTTCTTGCTTTTTCTAGGGTGTAGTTTGCCTCCTTGTGTTGGGCTTTACCATTTATTATCCTTTGTAGGACTGGATTTGTAGAAAGATATTGTGTAAGTCTGGTTTTGTCATGGAATATCTCGGTTTCTACATCTATGTTAATTGAGAGTTTTGCTGGATATAGTAACCTGGGCTGGCATTTATGTTCTCTTAGGGTCTGTATGACATCTGTCCAGTATCTTCTGGCTTTCATTGTCTCTGGCGAGAAGTCTGGTGTAATTCTGATAGGTCTGCCTTCACATGTTACTTGACCTTTTTCCCTTACTGCTTTTTATATTCTTTCTTTGTTTTGTGCATTTGGTGTTTTGACTATTATGTGATGGGAGGGGTTTCTTTTCTGGTCTAATCTATTTGGAATTCTGTAGGTTCTTGTATGTTTATGGGCATCTCTTTCTTTAGGTTAGGCAATTTTCTTCTATGATTTTGTTGAAGATATTTACTGGTCCTTTGATTTGGGAGTCTTCACTTTCTTGTATACCTATTATCTTATAGGTTTGATCTTCTCATTGTGTCCTGGATTTCCTGTATGTTTTGGGCCAGTAGCTTTTTCCATTTTCCATTATCTTTGACAGTTGTGTCGATGATTTCTATGGAATCTTCTGCTCCAGAGATTCTCTCTTCTATCTCTTGTATTCTGTTGGTGATGCTTGTATCTATGGCTCCTTGTCTCTTCCTTTGATTTTCTTTATCCAGGTTGTCTCCCTTTGTGCTTTCTTTTTTGTTTCTATTTCCATTTTCAATTCCTTCACTTGTTTGATTGTGCTTTCCTGTAATTCTTTCAGGGATTTTTGTGTTTCCTCTCTAAGGGCTTCTACTTTTTTACTTGTGTTTTCCTGCATTTCTCTAAGGGAGTTCTTTATGTCTTTCTTAGAGTCCTCCATCATCATGATCAAATGTGATTTTAAATCTAGATCTTGCTTTTCTGGTGTGTTTGGACATTCATTGTTTGCTTTGGTGGGAGAATTGGGCTCTTATGATGCCATGTACTCTTGGATTCTGTTCCTTGGGTTCCTGTGCTTGCCTCTCACCATCAGGTTGTCCCTGGTGCTACATTGTTTTGCTATTTCTGACAGTGGCTTGTCTGTCCTATAGGCCTTTCTTCCTACCCATCTCTAACCTGTCTTCTTCTTTTCTTCTTCTTCTTCTTCTTCTTCTTCTTCTTCTTCTTCTTCTTCTTCTTCTTCTTCTTCTTCTTCTTCTTCTTCTTCTTCTTCTTCTTCTTCTTCTTCTCCTTCTCCTTCTCCTTCTCCTTCTCCTTCTCCTTCTTCTTCTTCTTCTTCCTCCTCTTCTTCCTCCTCCTCTTCCTCTTCCTCCTCCTTTTCTTCCTCTCCTCCTCTTCTTCTTCCTCCTCTTCCTTCTCCTCCTCTTCTTCCTCCTCCTCTTCCTCTTCCTCCTCCTCTTCCTCCTCTTCCTCTTCTTCTTTCTCTTTTTTCTTCCTCCTCCTCCTTCTCCTCCACCACTACTTCTTCTTCTTCTTCTTCTTCTTCTTCTTCTTCTTCTTCTTCTTCTTCTTCTTCTTCTTCTTCTTCTTCTTCTTCTTCTTCTTCTTCGTCTTCTTCTTCTTCTTCTTCTTTCCCTTCTCTCCTCTTCCTCTTCCTCTTCATCTTATTTTTCAATTAAAATTTACTTTTTTACTTATTCAGTTTACATCTCACTTACTGCCCCCTCCTCCCGGTCATCCCCTCCCACAATCCTTCTCCACCCCCTCTCCCTTCTCTTCTGAGTGTGTGGGACTTCCCAGGTGTCCTCCAATGGTGCCACTTCAGGCCTCTGTGAGGCTAGGTGCTTTCTTTCCTACAGAGGCCAGACAACAGAGTCAGACAAGTATAAGCAACAGCTTTTGTGACAGTCCCTGCTCCAGTTGTTCAGGACCCACATGAAAGTCAAACTACACTTCTGCTACATGTCAGCGGGAGGTTTAGCCCATGTATGTTGTTTGGTTGGTGGTTCAGACTCTGCGAGCTCCAAGGGTCCAGGTTAGTTGACTCTGTTGTTCTTCCTGTGTAGTTACTATCCCTTTTGAGCCCACAATCCTTTCTCTTATGTTTCCATAAGTGTCCCTGTGCTCTATCCACTGTTTGGCTCCAGTTTTCTGTATCTGTCTGACTCAGCTTCTAAGGAGGAAGCTTCTCCCCCCCCCATCTTTATTATATTGGGTATTTCTTATTTAAATTTCAAATGTTATTTCCTTTCCTGGTTTCCAGGAGGAAGCTTCTTATGCAATGCTAAATCTCGAGTATTTCACAGATTTTAAAAAGCATCTGAAAGAGATGTAATAACAAGTAAAGAGAGCAGTTAAAGAATTTAATAGCATGGATAGGAAAAAGCATTCCCATGAGTCAAAAGGTTGTCTGGTCAGTCCCAGAGTAAGTTACCTTATGAGTTGTTGGCTAGGATGATCCCTGTAATTTCACCCCAAAGTTATTGCTACCAGTCTTGTTTGCACCATAGAAAGGGAAACCACTTTTACTAAAGATACCATATACTTTGACAATAGGAATGGAGAAATAAAGGCTGTGAGGGACCTGAAAGCATTCTTTCTGTTCTTTAAATTTCATTGTTCAGGAAGGCACCATGCTTGCTGTCATGAACAGCCATATTTGTCTATGGAACCTTCACACTCTCGTGTCAATGTGGGAGGAAATGCTTTGCACTAGTATAATAGTGGCATGGGTGGTAGAGGTTCAACCAACTGCTTTCTTACTGAATTTGTGGCTTGTTCCATGGGGAGAAATTAACATCTAGTACCGTGAAATGGCACAGATGTGTGATTGACAGAAGCACAGGAGGAAAATATGCAGTCATCTATGTCACTCCTTACAAGGCTCCGAGAACATCTAAGAGGGAACAGGAAAAAATGTAAGACCCAGAGGAAGGTTGGAATGCTGTGAAAGTAGAAATTTCCTCTCAATTGAAACATTCTCTTCTAAAGGAAGAACGCTCATACAACTCAGGGTGGAACTGACGCTTATGGTCCAGGAAACTCCTGAAACATTACAAGGCCTTTGCCAAAGTTTTAAAATAAAATTGTAGGGGCAATGTGAATCCTTTAGATGGCGCTGGCTGTAAATATGGTTGGGAGCTCTAGGAACACACATTTTTGAGTTGTTCCCTGTGCTGGGGTGTGGAATTTTGGGTGATGAAGCTGTTTTTGAATTACTCATTCTCCTGTAAGTAATTACTCATTCCATTATTAAACATTTTTCATTAAAGTCACTAGTTAATAAAATTAAAAATGAGTGACATTTCGTGTGTGTGTGTGTGTGTGTGTGTGTGTGCGTGCGCGCGCGCGTGCGCGCATGTGTCTGTCTTATCTGAATGAACAGATGTTTCTCAAAATTGTCTAAGGAAAATCCAATATGTTGTTTTTGAACGATGTCTCATTAGTAAAAGAAATCCAATCTCAGAGTTGGTGTGGCAGAAGACTCAGTAGTTATGGGGCTACAGATACGGTGTATTTAAAGTTAATTAAAACTGTGCAATTGTCTACTGTTTTCATCCACAGGCCTATGTGTTAATGTCTGTAATATGCAAAGTTTTGCCTAACATTGTTTGATGTTTATGGATTCTATGATATGAATCATATGTAGGTCTGGATGATGATTTTATTGTAATTTGTCTTGATCTTGAGACCTCTGAGCTAAAATGATAGGTATCCAATGCATTTTATCTAGCAGATACTGATGAAAAAGAAGATAAATTTAGATTAATAACATAACCACTACTATTACAAAAGTAGGCACATGACAATTATAGGCCCATAGAAATTCTGAAACTCACAGGTGATGTTGCTGTTTTTTTTTTTTTATTCTGGAAGGAAGAATGTCTCATGGTTAGGACTATTTTCATTATTCCCCGTGCCCCTTAGTTCTCCCTCTGCCCTTCCCCTGCACAGAGTTAATGGCTTGTTTTTCCAGTCTACTTCTCTTCTCCACCTGCTTCCTGATTGTAGAATGTTGGAGGTCCAGCACCTCTTTTCACTTAAACTTTCTTTGCTTCACATAGTTCAGGATGATACAAAACTTTATATATCTTACTCAGTGGGAATTTTATAAATTTGTCTGGGTTCACTTTGTGCCCCTAAAGTCATTCCATAATTCCTTTAAAGACAGACCTCTGTCTATTTTGGGCTGTGTGCAGGTGCTGTAGAACACTGACTCTAAAATTTTTAAGTAACTCTTTAGTCTAGTTGGGAGGCTCTAACTAGGTGTGCTGTTGAGTCTTTTAGAAGTCTTAACAAAAGGTCTTATGGATAAACCATTGATTTGATCTCAATCCTAAGGCTACTTCTTATTTTTAAAATCTTTTACTGACTAAAGACATTGAAGATTTGAAATAGTTTTATATTCCAACCTGGCACATAAAAGTAAAAAGGTAAAAGCATGGGATTAAAAAAATATATTTCCTTGAAGCTCTGCTTACAAATTTAACCTTTTTCTCTGAAGCTACTCTCCCACTTCCTTAAGAGGCAAGACAGTCAGTGGCACTTGATACACAGCCTGGAAGTCTCCTTTGTTAGAGGGACAAATCTACTGTCTTTCATTTACACTAAAGTAGGCAACAGTCCCACTAACTCATTTTTGCCATAAGACTCTAGCTATGATATTTCCAGATCCATATTCTTATCATTTTAAAAGTTCTGACCCTCTTATAGTATAAGACATTAAAGACCTGGACATAGCAAACAGCAGAGGCTTTTGAGTTGGAGAAATTATTCTAAGTTTTGTAGTGTAACCTGTGTGTGTGTGTGTGTGTGTGTGTGTGTGTGTGTGTGTGTATGTAGAGAGAGAGAGAGAGAGAGAGAGAGAGAGAGAGAGAGAGAGAGAGGGAGGGAGGGAGGGAGGAAAGAGTAATTCACTGATGAATTTAAAAATGGAAGAAGGGATCCTAGCACAAGGTTCTAAAAGAATATAATTTCATAAATACCTTGATTTTAGGTCTATTACAAAAATTACATGTTTCTGGAACTGTAATATAAAACTTCGATATAATATGATGTATCCAAAATATTTTGGACCAGAAGTACTCTCTGATTTAGAGTTTCTTTAAATTTTGGAATATTTACATAAACTTTATCTCTAATCTGAAAATCCAAAATCTGAAATTCATCAAAACCCAAGCCCTCTTGTGTGATGAGGAATTTTACCCCTGTAACATCTGTGTGCTTAGTTCCTACTAGGGTTGTAATAATTTGTTAATGTAGTTGATTGGATCTCATTCCATTTAATGGAGTAGAGAGGAACCTATTGAAGCTGAGATATTCTCAAGAGCAAAAGAAAGAGTAACAAGATTGGGAATGCTGCTTTCTTCTTTTTCTTTTCTTTCCTCTTTTAATGTGCCATTATCTGCCTTGTGTTTTAAAGTGTCCATTGTAAAGCGCTGCCACGGAGAGGGATTCTCTTCCCAAAGCTACTGTGAGCAGTTGCTCTTTGCTGGGATACATTAGATATTACTTAGGGATCTTGATTTTTATTCTGATGTCGTTTACCATGAAAAGAGGAAAAGAGTCTAAAAGATAATGTTTGGCAAAGCACGCTTGCTGAGAAAGTGATAAGTTCTGTGTAAGTTAGCATAGCTAAAGTTTACATTTGTTAATCCTGAAGATTTAACAGGACAATAAACAGATGATGCTGGGTGAAAGATTCGTCAACTGCAAATCTGTGTTCTGTCAATTCCAGATGTGTGTGATTTATTGCAATCACATGGAAAGAAACTAATCCAAAATACAGAATAGCAACTTACACTTAGACTGTGACTGAGGGGTTTGTAGCATATGAACCAATCAATACAGCTAATATTAAATGCTTACCAGAGGCTAGGCTTCAGGGACATGCTTGTAGACATGCTTTTGCGCACCAGCATGAACAACCGGGAGTCATTACTATTCTGAAAACTTTAATAGTTTGACAAATGGGTGTTTGAACAATTTATAATAAGTTGCTCAAGGGTTCCTGATTTAATTCCTCATTTGAACTTATGTGTGAGTTCAAGGAGTCAATTTGTCTTAGAAATAGTATAGTAAAAAATGAGAATTATAAGTAGAATTTCAGTCTCTTCTTAGGATAGAAGACAATGCCTATCATTCACAAGTCTAAGATTAGTCTTTTACTAATCAGTAAAGAAATACTTCTTGACTACTCCCATGTGTGTATGGACAGAGGCTGGCCACCTTCACTTACCATGGTTGGTAGAAGAGGTGAATTATTGGGCTGTTGGCCCGGTGTAAAGCTGGTAGATGCTGATGGATGATACCAACTGGTCCTCAGCAAAACGTCAGAGTGGAGAATGGCTCTGATTAAGAGAAGTTGGAGTGTGGAGGGGAGTGTTGTGAAACTGTTCTCTGGTCACAACATGGCCACTGTGCTTGTATATTCATTGCAGCTGTGACTACCTAAGACCCATACCCATCACCATTTTATAATGCATAGACGAGCAGATTATGGCACCCCCACCTCTCGCTGAGAGACCATAAGCTGCTACGGAGAAATATCACTTTCCTCAGTGGTATAGCTACTGGTAAGTTGCCCATGTTCATGTATATGACCCTTTACTCATGCTCATACAGAAAACCATAATAAAACCTAGGGGTTCAAAAGAAAAATCATCACAGTGTTGGAACCTTGCTGGGGAAGGGAGGTTTAGTGGGAAAGAAGTGTGATATGAGAAGGGTAATAAGGGAATGAAAACTCAGTATATACATGCATAAAATTTCCAAAGAACAATAACAACAAAAATCAAATATGCCGATGTCTATATATTCACATGAATGCCCTCACTATAACCAATCTCACCCACTTATCTATACATTATTAAACCCAGATATGGGAACAGATATGTTTGGTCACTTCTCATACTCTGGTACAGCACAGTGTTAACACTTCATCCCAATAAATTGATACTATAGTGTAGTATATGAGATAATATCTATAAGATTAGGACCAGCCATAAAAACTCTATGCACCACTGTGCAATGTAATAGAACCTGGTTCTAATGTTAACATAAGGGTTACTGGAATCCTTTGCCAACAGAAGCAAAACTCTTTGATTACCCCAGGCTAAGGTCTCCTCAGCACAGAAAGAAGTTTTTGAACCTTAAAGGTTAGTTAGCCTTACACGAATACTTAAACTTCTTTTAGCAAAGAAACACTGGTAAGTGATCGTGGCACAATAGATATAACAGAAGGAGACTGTGTTAAACACTGAGAATGACTTACAGATACTCACTGGTATGTGGTTACTCGTCTGCTGGCAGCTTCTGTAGCATGCCACTGACCTGCCTCCGCTGTCCATTTGTAAAGGCACCATCAAGATACATAGCCAAGGCATCAGAGGGACCAGGAGGAGCAGTTCCCCTGGAGACTCCTGATTAGCTTAGGCCACCTACAACTCCCAAAGGCAGTAGACTTTGTGCTCTTCTGAGGATCTGTATTTGTACGTTAAATCATTGCAGATACATTGAAGCAAATAATTTAAAGATTTTTGATTATTAATTTTTCCAGATGAAGATTAATTAAACTCGTTATTGTATATGGAAGATAATTCCATTTATGCCTTTCTGGATGTTCTTTTTTAAGATTATATAACAGAACGTATATCCTTGACCATCTCGTGGATAGGGGCAGTACTGAGCAAGGCCACCACTGTCAATGACAAGCACTTGTACGGATTAGAACAGTTGCTAGGCTTTTAAAAAATGGAATTATGATTCCAACATTAATTTTTCAGAGACCTGTTATACAGGAGATTAAAGGACTCTTTTTCAATGATTCATTGAAGTCACCTATGAATCAGTTGACATCCCTGAGAAACCTCTGAATTTTTTATTTTATCTATAGATGGCACTTTTTAATTGGAGAGTCTGATACTCACAAACTCACCTTGCTATTTTCCTAGTGCAGTCCTCCAACTCAGTTCATCTTAAGGTGACTGTGTTTAAAAACAATTTTAAAACTGTTCACCCTAGAGTGGGAACCCTGAAGCTTTAACCTCTGTGTTCTGCTGAGGGTCCTTTCTGACTCTGACACCGGTATGTTGCAGGGTGGGCTGGGATGTGAGTATCTCTACTCTTCCTCGAACTCTGCTCATCAGGGTTGTATCAGCTGATTTTTCTGGAAGAAAGAGTGCTTTGTGCTTTGCATGAAGCTATTGCTCAGCAATAGTTTGAAGACAGAGCCAGAGCTTTAGAATTACATAGAAAATTAAATAATAAAAGTTAAGATGAAAAAAGAAACAATTTTTCAAAATTATGTTTTAGAGAGGTGCGAATGAGTCCCAGACCATGTATGTATTTATCTTCTCGGACTCCTGTTTTGTCTAATCTATGTGTTTCCCTCTGCCTATTCCACTTCTGTTTTCTTTTCACTGGAGTCTAGTAGAGCATTCAGTGGGTTTACTCTCCATTCCTAGAAAAAGAAATCTTCTCAGGATGATATTGTGTAGATAGAGATAGGATCAGAGAGCTTGCCTATGAGGGTAACATAAGCTAGAGCTATGTCACAGCCCCCAGGAACAAAGGACATGGTGGCATTCAGCATACAGCTTGCAGGGCACAGACTTTTGCATTTGAGTTCATCACCAGTGACTAGACCTAGAGCTGGTCTCCCAATTTCCTTTGGCTTCTTCTTCCTGAGTCTCTTGATATGATATGGAAGATGACAGATCTTGAAGAATCCTCAAGTAGCTCATCAGAATGCAGCCGCCCTCTTGGCTGGATCCTATTTAAAGTCTATGTCAGCATCTCCCTTGCCTCCTCTGAGTCTGAAGTCCATGAACTGTGTTTTTAAGCTTTCCTTAATGGAAGTTTGCCTCAAGAGGAGGATTAGCCAATTGGCTAAAGAACAAAGAATCAATTTAGTTTAAAATAGCTCTTTTAATGGTGGTATTTTGCATCCACAGTAATTTTCCAAGGCACTGTGCCTTTTTGGAAAATCCTTAGGGAGCCTGGAGTGGACTTGCTTGTCATCATTAGGCAGGGGAGGATGGAGTGGACCCTCCTTTTCCATCAGAGTGAGAAGCCGAGCCAGGGGAGGATATAACTTTTAAACTATCTGAAGTGCAGTAACAACTGCTTAGGATGCTTCCTGGGTGTCTAATCTTCAAGGAAAAGAAGAAAGGAAGCTATCCAAACCCAGTGGCAGAGGATAAACTAAAGAATTTATAGCCTTGTGATATACCTACTAATTGCCTATACACCTACTAAATGAAATTATCTAATGAGGTCCCCTGGCACTGAAATCTGGCCCTAGCAATACATGGACTCATATGTAATGTTTAAAAGTAAAACAAGTCTCACAACACATGGTTAGTCAAATAATTAGGACATGTATCTCATTTGAAATGCAACACTGAATTTAGGCAATACTGGAAATAAGGCACAATACTAAATACTGTATTACACAATGAATATAATGATAATTATTCTTTGGTCACAAGAATTTGCCTGCTTATCTTATTTCTCAGAACTAAGTAACAATGGGATTTTAGGTTTGCTTATTTTTAAAGGATTGTTTTTCTATTCTTTATTCATGTGTATGTATGTTTTTGTGTGAGTGTATGCCATGTACATACCGGAGTCTGTAGTGGTCAGAAAGCACCTGTGGAGGACAGCGATGGTATCGTATTCCCTGGAGTTGTAGTTGTAAATGGCAGTGAGTTGGTTGATGTGCTGCTAAGAAGTGAAACTGAGCCGTGTGGAAGAGTAGTAAGTGCTTTTAACCAGTGAACCATCTCCCTGGAGCTGAAGTTACAGGCAGTTATGAGCTACTCTGGATTCAAACCTAGTTTACAAGAGTAATGCACACTTTTAATCTCTGAGCCATCTCTCCAGCTTTAATTAAAAAAGTACATTTTGCTAATCTATCACTTAAAATGTAATCCACATGCTGATAAGAATGGAAAATAAGTATACTATACTAGATATATGCTAGGGTGAGCTAAACACTAGGTACAAACTATTTCTTTTAGTACAACAATTCTGAAATATTCTTTATGATTTTTTCCTATTTGTTGGCCACAGAGTTTTCCATTTCCTAAGACTATCTAGCCTGGAAATGTTCAAGTTTTGGGATTTCCAGTTTGAAGGTACTAGTCTTGCAATGAACCCTTTGATCTTCCAGATTGACAAAGAAAGAAGCCACTCATTAAGAGAAAGTTCCAGTAGTTTTGGTAACCTAGAGAGGGGAATGAATTTATTTTTTATAAGATTTATTTAGTGGGCTCATGTGAGGTGAATTAAGTATGTAGACTTTGGTAAGGAAGTGTTAAAGCAACAGAATATACCACATGCACTAAAAAATGATTAGGAAAGACACAATAAAAGGGATTGGCAAGGAAAAGGAGTCAAGGCTTAGTCCTAGACTGGTTATTTCCTGGTGCAGCATCTTCCAAGTGAAAGATGAGTCAAGAACATGAGTTGCAGTCTTAGACTGAACGTGAGATTACCAGGTTGTAGAGTCCCAGGCAGATCTCAGAGTTCCTAGTCTTTAGACTTATGTAACCTAGAAATATCCTCAGTGAATGTCTGGGTAGGAGTTAGAGGAGTGTAGATGTGCTTCATCAAGAAGGTCTTTGTATACAGGCAGTCTACTATGCCCAAGACAACTTTGGATGTATTAAGTCTTAATAGAAAAAGATAATCCATTAGCCTTCATCAGATACTGAAAGTAATTCTGAATTATGATAATAACGATGACAATAATAAGACAAATTGATTGGAAGACAAGGAAGATTCAAGACTGGCCTTTCTCTTCTGATTCATTTCTTTCTTTCCATTCTCCAAAATGTCAAGGTTACTATTCTTGACTGCATTCCTTTGCTTATTATGCCATTAATGCTGACATTTAAATGCTGTTACCTTGGCACTTTTCTTAAATGTTACCTCATCATTTTGTTTAACTAACTCCTCTGCATCCTTTGCAGCCCAGCACTTACTTTCATATTCCTTTAAATATTTCCTGAAAGTTCTGTTGGGTCTAATTTCTTCCCACTCTAAATTCCTATAGAATTGATGGCTTGTCCCATACAAGTTGTCATCTAGTTCCACATTGTTTAATCATTGTTATCTTGTGAAGCTGATTTTCTAAAGTGTTTGTTAATAGATTCTTAGGCACAGTGGATAAGATCATTGGCTAGCAGTGTAGAGCACATGCTTGGCTGAGTCATCTTTCCCTTGTGCCGTTGGGCAGGCTACTGTGCTTTGCCCTTCAGTAGCTTTCTTTGCAGAGGGATGACAGTAGTGAAGCCCAGATCATTAGGATCTGGAAGGATGAATGAGGTAGGGCATAAAAGGTGCTTTGCAGAGACACTGGAGAGACTGTCTTAACTTGAACAATTGCATTAGATTCATCATTCCCCACTAGCTCTTCTCAATCAGTACGAGTTCACTTCTGGTCCCATTTTTCAACTCTGAGACACCATAAAAGTTACTTAAGTCTGCACAACCTCATTTTCTTTCTATCTTCAGAGAAATCTAAACTCTTTGCCAACAGAGTCGCTGTAGATTTCAAATTAGAACTATACTCATTCATTTATTTTAGAGACCTACCTTTAGAGCAACATTGGGAAGGAAGTGATGAGTCTGGCCAATATTTTCCTCCTACAGCAGTTGGGACATTGAAAGGTTGATCCTAGAACTTCCAGGGCAAAGCCATCATACTCTTTAAATAGAGTTAGAGGAAAACATAGCCCATACACAGGTAGAATCAGAACTCTGAAAAAGAGGTGTGGATTGTATTTAGCTCTGTGTCCCCTTCCAGTCTTTCTATTTATCCACTTTTGTTATTTACTGAGTCAGTGAGTTTAGTGCTATCCACTGGTTTCCATGTTGTTTCCACCAACATAAGTTGGAGCTGGGAGTCCTTCTGAGCTTCCAGATTAGTCCTCAAATAGTAAAGAAGGGCAAGAGCTGAACTAACTATTCCATAGAAGAAAAATAGTTGAAGGTAAGTAAATCTTCTTCTACATAATATTTTTTCAATTAAAAGAGAAATAGAAGAGATACATTAGCTAGAACATAGGAAGCAGATATTCCACGGGGTTCCTTGGCACTGTCCAGGCATCCAGCCTGAAGACAGGAAGAGCCAACAACTGTTTTGTCCCAGCATAATTTGAGGGATACTTGTTGCTCCTTTTCACAGAACAGGAGAACTTTCAACCAGAGCAGTAGTAAAGATGCTTCTTTTAATAGGACCCTGATTCTTTAAGATGGTGGTAAAAATGTGTGTGTGTGTGTGTGTGTGTGTGTGTGTGTGTGTGTGTGTGTGTGTGTGTGCTTAGAAGTATTACTTACAATAAGTGGGAACTCCATGGGAAACATCAGTGTAACAAGGAAAGGCTCACTAAGGCAGAGCTTAGTGAAAATTTTCTTAGTGATGACACGGTAATTGCTAGAGACCACTGCAGCTGTAACAGCTCTGAAGCCATCTCTTCTATTTTGCTTGGAAGCAAAAATCCTGTGTTCTTGGGAAAAACCTGGGCTTCAGCAATTATGCCAATAGGGGTCTTGTCAAGGTTACACACATCTTTGGAATCTAGATTTAGATTCCTTTTCTATCTAGGTATCAAATGGAGCTTAAATGCATGCATGAACACCCTGAAGCTATATTCAAGGCTTTTTGGAACCTACATAAATGCTTTCAATAGCTAAGGTGAATTGTCTAGATACATCACCTACATATCCTTCCCTCGGTTGATGTGCAACCAAATTATACTTGGATTCTCTGTTTTGATCATAAGAAAGGCTGCATTTTTTCAGAATAAAAATTTACTCTCTAGTGGACAGCATCCCAGGAACTTTTGAGGAGATGTTGTTTTAAGCAACTTATTTTCAAATAAATGATTATGAAGGTAATGAGTGCTCTTAAAAAAGATAGGAAAGGCCAAAGGAGAAAATGAAAAATCCCCAGAAGGAGACCCCTTCGGGAGCAAAGTCATCCTTTGGTCATTTCTACATAAAGTCTTTTGTAATTGATTCAGTTGGAAAAGCATTCCCTGTGTCCTGTAGACCTCTAAGTTGGGGGGACACAGACTGGAATATCATGAATCCCTGCTGCCCAGGAGCTGGTAATCAAGTAAGGGCTGTAATGACTCTCCGTATAACAAGTTCACTGTCATAGCAGCTGTGATTCTAACGAGGGCTCAGCTTGTTCACACATCATATTTTCCAAGACACCAAGGACTTTAGTGAAGAAAAGAGGCTTTAAAACCTCCAATAACAGCTCAAATGAAAAGTGAAAGAAGCCTTTTACCTTTTGTTTCTTATACTGGGCTTGAAATCAAGAAGTTCAGGAACTAAAACAAGATTGCATTGCTGTTAGGGAATGGAGAAGGTACAAGAACTTGCCTTTTCAATTGCATAAGTCTGGGATGGGAGGAGGCCATTGCCAGGAAAGAGCTGATGCAGATTAGGGCAGACTATTAACCAGCTGAGTGTCTCCCATGTGTGGGTTGAAACCACCGTTACCAAATTGCCTGAGACAGGTTGTACAAAAGCTATCTGCTGCTTTTGACTTACCACTAGTTCCTTCTCGTCATTTCTTATTATTGTCTTAGAGTAGGAACATGCCTGTATAGACAACAGCGTTTATTCTTCGGGTAATGCATGCTCAGGAGGAACTTGAATTTTCAAAGGACAATTTGAAGTAGAAGATTAAGAATGAGACTGGCTTAACAGGGAGGCTGCAAATGAGTCAAGCAACTCTGTATATGTGCACAGGAACATTGAGGAGTGATTCCAGGAAAGCTAGACCGCTCCTGTGCCTCCCGGGGATGATTTACTGTCTCTGTAACTAGATATGGGCTTGAATGCGTGGGTGTTATAGGTGAATCAGATGTGACGCATACGTCTCCATGTGCACCCACTGGTACCCTTCCTGTGCCCTACGTCAAGTGTGAGCAACCAGTAAAAGGAAAACACAGAAGAAAAAGTGCAACTACACTGAAGAAAATACAGCATCTCAGGAGAATTAGCAAGTGACTGTAATGACAGGTTTAAGGTCAGCTCTGTGTCTGAAATTAAAACCTGAAAATAAATTTCAATCAGCTAAGAAGAGCTAAGTGTCTCCTTGTGAATTGTCCACAGCTGTTTGGATGGTGATTTTCTTTTTCTGCTGCAGACAGTTTAGGGGAATAAAGGAGAAAATGATGTGAACCCTGGTGTTTAAAACACTCTATTTCATGCATGCTCTCTTCTACAGGGCTTCATCACCTCAGGCAGGCTGCAAGCAGGAGGAGAGATAGTATTTGGAACATTTACCTGCAGTTTACTTTAGCCATCTTACTGTATGAGAGCTATCATTATCTTCTAAGCATCCAGAATAACATACCACAGGGTTCAAGATCCTTTTGGGTAATTGTTGATGTATGTATGTATGTATGTATGTATGTATGTATGTATGAATGTATGCATGCATGTATGTATGTATGTATGACCTAGTCTTGATGGACTGGCTTTTGGCTCTACTGAGATGTTTGTAATACTCACACTAAATGCTCATTAGCTGAATGCTATTGTCCTTTTCACAGTTATTTATTGTACCCTTATCTGTAGCGTGGGATGGCATGGGATGGGATGTGTAAGTATCGGATGGGATGTTTGGCTAGGGCATGAGGAAGGAGCACTTACCTATGGTAGTAATAGAGACCCTAAATACCCTTTCTGGCATTTGATGACACAGCAAGAATATTGACTGAAAGTAGGAAGTGAGTCTCCAACAGATCTGCTTTTGGTGCCATTTTGACCTTGCACCAAACTGTTCAAACAAGGAGAAACAAATTTTTCTTATGCAAACTGCATTTTCTGTGGGTGCCTATTGCAGCAACATGACCAGAATATGGCATCAAACCTCGATAGCATAGAAGAAAATGCTCCTGTTTTTTTTTTAAGGGGTCAACTTTTCTATCTTTATTCTCTGTCATTGATTTTTGATTAAGTTGTAGTTGTGGTGTATATTTCAAGACCTTAGACTTCTTTTATCTCTCTCTTCCATCCCATAGCCTTTCTGCCTTGACTTCTTTCAAATGTGCCCTTCAATTCTGGCACATTCTGAGTTTGACATTACATAATAAAGAACTCACACTTTGGAATGAGCTAAGTTCTAGGAGTCTCACAGAAGAATTGCAGTTTATTCACTGCTGTAATACCTGCTTGCCATGTCAGATTGCCTATGTAGGCTTGGAAACCTTTGTTTGCTTATCTGTGAAATAGGCCTAATAGTTACAGTCTAAGAGTGCCGTAAGGATCACACACAGTAATGAATCATTTAAAAACCTGTAGAGAAGTTCTCTGTTCTGTTGAAATATCATTCCCTCTGTGTGACTTGGTATGCTTTTATAAGGAATATAGAATTTTTTGTGAAACAGGTCTCACCCAAGATTTCGGCTTTTACAGTCATGTTTGACTGTAGTTAAAATGGAGGTTGTCATTAGCTCAAGATTCCATATAACTTCCTTTCATGTGTATTTCTGTGGGATCCTTATTTTCTCCCACTTTGAGCCTGGTAAAAAGAAAGCTACGGACTGAGGGTAATTTTTTATAGAGTGTATTTCAGACAACTCAAAATCAATAGTTTTCTTTGTTGAAGACACCCAGGAAAGTAAAACATAAGGAATCATGGGGCTTTACTATTGCTTTTTGAGGTTGATGGTAAAACTTTATGGGATTCTCATAAAATGCATGGTTGAGTACAAAGTGAAATTGTATTTCATTATCGTTTATCACTGTCTGATGATGGCTAACACTGCATTTTGTAACACTTGACATCTAGTATGTGTGTGGTCAAGAAGCCAGACTCTCTGATTCTTTCTTTCTAGTGGCTTAGCATTCATAAGGCAGCCAACAGATATGAGGGTAGGCTTGATGAAGAGGCTAGTAGGTTATGAGGTGGCTACTGTGGCTCTCAGAGGTCAAAGGAGTCCAGAAAAATATTTCTGATGGGCCCTGTGCTAGAATGCCCTTGACACAAAGATGAGCATATGTTAAATTACTGGTATAAATGCCAATCACAATATAATAATACTAGTAACCTCTGGAGATTTATAGAACATTTATGATATCTTAGATATTGATTTTATGCTTATGATTTTACATGATTATCTCAGCTTCTATAAATGCAGGTGTGATTGAGCCAAAGTCAATGGGTGATGAGGGGTGAGGGGCAGCTAGAAGCAGGTATGAACATGAAGTTATTCTATAAATTCAGCGTCATGCAGATCAGACGCATGTGGTAGTTTTTAGAAGTATTTAGAAATTGATTCTTCAAGGGTGGGGCTATAGATTAGTTGGTAGATTTCTTCCTTAGGATATACACAGACCAGGGTTTGATTCCCAACACTTCATGAACTTGGCATGGTGGAATATGCCTGTAGTCCCAGCACCAAGGTTATAAAAGCAGTTTGACATCCTGGGTAAACTGACACAGAACATAAAGTTGGTGACTGGAGGCTGCTGTTGATGGCAACTGGTGACTGTAGAAAAAAAGGGGTAGAAACTCTGTCTTTCTGTCTCTGTCTCTGTCTGTCTCACACATACACAAACACATACATTGAGTGTGAAACAAGACAAGCTCTAACAACTTTACACATATACATACATACATACATACATACATACATACATACATACATACTTACATACTTACATAAATTCAAAAACATACATATTCACACATTTGGACAGATGAATCAAAGTCTAAACCACTTTACATTCATACACATAATGGGTTCATTTTGCGGACGCATATAGCAAAGCTCCAATGAGTAAGTTCCAACCATTTTACATACACATATAGCTCCTGAAACATACAGACCTGCAGATCCTGAACTATACAGACCTGTAGATCAAGAACCATACATCCCAAGGATACCCATCAGAGGCCTGTGATACCAGGACAATCAAGGCCAATCTCTCTTCTACTACAATAGGAATATCCAGGGAACAAAGATATCTAGATGGCTAAAGGTTCTCAAAGGAACACAATTCACAACAACCAGAGCAATATGACATCTTCAGAGCATGGCTAACCCCTGGATATCCTAACACAACCAAAGCACAAGCAAATGACCTTAGATCTAACCTTATAAATATGATAGATGCCTTTAAAAAGGAAATGACTAAGTCTCTTAGCAAAATACAGGAAAATACAATTAAACAGATAGGGTTCTTTAAAGAGGAAATAAAATAAATTCTTTAAAGATATACAGGAAAAATACAATTAAAGAGATAAAGGAAACTATTAAAACAGTGCAGGAAGTGGAAATAGAAGCAATAAAGAAAATATAAACTAAGGAAATCCTGGACATGGAAAACCTAGAGAAGAGAACAGGGACAACAGATACAAGCAAGCACCAACAGAATATAAGAGATGGGGAGAGATTCTCAGGCATTGAAAATAAAATAGAAAAAATTGATACATCAATCAAAGAAAATGTTCAATCTAAAAAAATTCCTGACACAAAACATCCAGAAAATGTGGGATACCATGAAATGACTTAACCTAAGAATAATAGGAATAGAAGAAGGAGAAGAGTCTCAGATCCATGGCCCAGAAAATATTCTCGACAAAGTACAGAAGAAAACTTTCCTAACCTACAGAAAGAGATGCCTGTAAACATACAATTATACTGGACCAGAAAATAAAATCTTACTGCCACATGATAATCAAAATACAAAATCTACAGAACAAAAAAGAATGTTAAAGACAGCAAGGGGAAAAAAGCCAAGAAACATACAAAGGCGGACCTATCAGAATTACACAGGAATTCTGAACAGAATTCTAAAAGCTAGAAGGGCCTGGACAGATGTCTTGCAATCTCTAAAAAACCCCACAGTGCCAACCTAGACTACTATACCCAGCTAAATGCTCAATCACCCTTGATAGAGAAAAGTAGATATTTCAAGACAAATCCAAATTCAAACAATATTAATGAACAAATCCAGTCTATAGAAAAATACTAGAAGAAAAACCCCAATTCAAGGAAGATAAATACATTCAAGAAAACAGGAAATAAGTAATTCCATATCAGCAAAAACAGGGGAAGCACACATAAACACACACTCACATAATAACACCACCAACATCAAAATAAGAGGAAATAACAATCACTGATCATTAATACCTCACAAAATCAATGGACTCAATTTCCCAATAAAAAGACACAGATTAACAGAATGGATGCAAAAAGAGGATCCATTATTCTGCTGCATATGAGAAACACACCTCAGGAATAAAATTAGATATTATCTCAGAGTACAGTGCTGGAAAAGGTTTTCCAATCAAATGGATCCAAGAAGCAAGCTAGAGTAACAATTCTAATATCTAATAAAACAGACTTTCAACCAAAATTAATCAAGAGACAGGTAAGGAAATTTCATATTCATTAAAGAAAAAATCCACCAAGATGATATCTCAATTCTGAATATCTATGCTCCAAACACACAGACACCTACATTTGTAAAAGAAACATTGCTGAAGCTTAAGTTGCATATTGAACCCCACACATTAACTGTGGGAGACTTCAACACCCAACTCGCACTAATTGAGAAGTTGCCCAGACAAAACTAAACAGGAATATTGAAACTAACAGACCTCATGAATCCAATAGACCTAACAGACATCTGTAGACTATTTTACCCAAACACAAAAGAATATACTTTCTTCTTAGCATCTTATAGATCCTTCTCCAAAATTGATCATATAGAAGCCTCAACATATACAAAAATTGAAGTAATGCCTTGTATCTTATCAGACCACCATAGATAAAAGCTGGATTTCAACAACAACAACAACAACAACAAAAACAACAACAACGCACCAGAGAGCCTCCACATTTATGGAGATCGAACAACCCTCAATTTAATGATATGTAGGGTAAGGAAGACATAAAGAAAGAAATTAAAGATTTTCTAGAATTTAATGAAAATGAAGGCATGACATACTTAAATTTATGGGACACAATGAAAGCAGTGCTAAGAGTAAAGTTCATAGAACTAAGTGCCTCCATAAAAAATAGAAGTTCTCATACAAGCAATTTAAAAATACAACTAAAAACTTTATGAAAAAGAAGCATGTACACCAAAGAGAATTAGAAGGCAGGAAATAATCACAATCAGGGCTGCAATCAATCAGTTAGAAACAAAGAAAACAATACAAAGAATCAATCAAACCAAGAGCTGTTTCTTTGAGAAAATCAAGAGGATAGACAAACCCTTAGCCAACCTAACCAAACAACAGAGAAACAGTATTCAAGTAAATAAAATCGGAAATGAAAGGGAGACATAACAGCAGACATTGAGGAAATTCAAAGAATCATTAGGTCTTATTTCAAAAGCCTGAACTGGACAAAAATTGAAAATCTTCAAAAAATGAATGGTTATCTAGATACATACCACTAACCAAAGTTAAATCACGATCAGATAAACAATTTAAACAGCCATATAACTGGAAGAATAGAATTAGTTGGTCTCCCAACCGTAAAAGCCCAGGGACAGAGGGTTTTAATGCAGAATTCCACCTGATTTTCAAAGAAGAGCTAATACCAATACCCCCTCCAAGCATCCCACAAAAAAGAAACAGAAGCAACACTGCCAAACTCATTCTATGAGGCCATAGTCACCCTAATACCTAAATTGCACAAAGACTCAACTAAGAAGGAAAACTTCGGATTGATTTCTCTCATGAAAAATGATGAAAAAATACTCAATAAAATTCTTGCAAACTGAATCCAAGAACACGTCAAGAACACCTTGATCAAGTAAGCTTCTTCCCAGGAATGCAGTGGATGGTTCAATATAATCCAATATATCAACAAAGTGACAGAAAATAAAGTCACATGATCATCTGATTCGATGCTGAAAAGACATCATGAATTTTGCAGGCATATGGATGGATCTTGAGAATGTCATCCTGAGTGAGGTAACCCAGTCCCAAAAGGTATATACTCACTTATAAGTGGATATTAGCTATAAAATACAGGATACCACTGCTAAACTTCACAGACCTAAAGAAGCTAAACGAGAAGGAAGGTACAAGGGAGGGTGCTTAGAAGGGGGAATAAAATAGTCATAAGAGTCAGATGGAGGGAGGGAACTGGTTAGAACAGATGATGGGTGGGGGATAGGGGGTTCAGGACCAGATGTGGGAAGGGACAGGAAGCATGACCACATGGCCATGAGAATGTACGTAAATTTACAACTGACAATTGACAGGGGTGAGGAGGTAGGGGGCATCTCTAAGAAGAGAGAGAGAGACATGGGATAAGGGATGAGCCCAAGAATCAATGGGGATTGTCCTTAACTGTGACTCACAGTATTTGGGGCTATGGAACATGAAGAGGCTAACTTCTATAGTCACATAGGAACCTCAGTGGAGTGATAAGGACACTAATTTACCCACAAAGCATTAGACTGCAAATTTATCCTGTCTAAAAGAAATGCATAATGAGGGATGGAACAGAGTCTGAGGGAACAGTCAACCAATCATTGGCCCAAAACCAATCTGACACTATTAATCATATTCTGCTATGCTTGCAGATATGAGTCTAGCCTTGCTGTCCTATGAGAGGATCCACCCAGCAGCCAACTCAGACTGATGCAGATACCCACAGCCAAAAAGTGGATGGAGCTTGGGGACTCTTATGGAAGAACAGGAGGAAGGATTGAAGTCTCTAAGAAGACAGGAACTCCACAAGACCAAGAAAGTCAACTAACGTGTACCCTTGTAGCTCTCAGAGACTGAACTACCAACCAAAGTTCATACATGGGCTGGAGCTAGGCCTCCTTGAACATATATAACAGATGTGCAGCTTGATCTTCATGTGGGTCCTGAACAGTTAGAGTGGGGGCTATCCCAAAAACTGTTGCCTGTGTAAGGGATATATTCTTTTAGCTGGTCTGCCTTTGCCTCACAAAGACTAGTATGCCAGTATGGGGGAATACCCAAAGGGGTCCCCACTTGCTCATGAGGAGAAAGGGAGGAGGAATGGGGGAAATACTGTGGGAGGGAGTGACTGGGAGGGGGCAGTGAATAGGATGCAAAGTGAATAACTAAAAAGCAAAATAAAATTAAAAAATAAATAAAAGTATATATCAGAAAAAACTTTCAACACATTTCTTCATAGATCTTAAAAAGACAATTTTCAGCTTTGTATGAAAACTCAAAAACCCAGGAGAGCTAAAACTGTCCCTAATTTTGAGTTGTAATTCAGAACTATAGTAATAAAAATGGTATGGTATCAGCACACACACACACACACACACACACACACACACACACACACACACAAACACAGAATCACAAATCTCACCTTTTACATCAAAACATTTAGTCATTTCTACTTTATATCTAAAGAATGCACATCTATTCATCAGCAATTTGTATTAACTCATATCAGAGGCTGAAAGAAAACATGGGTATAAGAAATCAATCATCATTTTGATCATCAGCCAAGTTTTTGCAAGAGTCACATCAGCCAGTGCAAATCCAGCTGCCATTGTTCTTGTTCCCTGACCATAAACAATTCTTAACATAAATATTAAGATTGTGCCCTTCTGAACTTCAAATTGTTCCCTAAGATTTCTTCATCAAATCCACTAGTAAAAACATCTTAACCTAACTTCACTAACAATCTATGTCTCCAAATTATGTCTAAGTGTAGTGATCATTGCTAACAAGGTATAAACTAAGATTCTTTCCAGTGATGATGGTTGAATCATTCTTTGGCTCCAGTAGCAATGCTTGAGAAAGATCAAGAAGCATTATTGTGAATGCCAGTGATATTGCCCAGTGAGGGGCTGGAAGCCTCCATAAAGTATTCACAGAACTCTTAGATTAAGAGGGATGTGAAGGCAAGAAGCAGAGCAAAACTTCACAACAGCATAGCAGTCCTTAGGATGCATAGTCTTTAGGGCTCTACCTCTCTGAGGCTCAGCCACCATGGTTGTGCTAACTGGTGGGCCACGTTTCATGAGTTCTAAAGCCATTTCTTATTTCTTCTTCATGATCCTCAACTAAGCAGGAATATTAGAACTTCACTGTTGTACTTAGCAAGATAGAGCATTTATGATCAGCCTGTGCTGGACTATACAAGACCCTGCCTAAATGGAGCATAGGCAGGGGGAGACAGAATGTGAGTCTTTAGTACTTGTTTGGTGATGAGACAGAGGGGTCTCATGAAAGACTAGACCTAGAAAGATTTGCATAGACCCAGAAGGATTTGTGCTTTTCTTTCTATAAAACTCTGTCCCTAGATTTGCATCTGTGTCATCTATCCAGAGGACTGACTTCTATCAGAGAAGAGCTGTTGTTTTCACCTTCTTTTCAGCACTGCTTCATGCCATCAGAGTACATGAGGACTTGGAGACACTCATCAAGGAAGGGTTCAGAGAGCTACTCTAGAGGCAGATGATGACCAAGAAGAGAAGAGCATTTGCAAGGGCAACTGAGGTTTAGATTAGAAAATGTTTAAGAATCTGGTTCCCCAGAAGGGAACTTATTTGGTTCTTGCTTTCATCTCTTTAGATCACCAGAAGTAAAATGATAACCTTCCTGACCATGTTTTATTACATTGCCAGTCACTTGTCAATGTTTTTCGAAAGTCACTTTTCTCCCTATGAGATAGCAGTGCCATGAGGGTCCGACTCCACTGTCTCCATCTGTTGCTGACAGAATCCAAAATTTCTTGGGTTTGCACATGCGATTTTCATATTCAGCTTCATGTCATAGAGGCCGAAGGAAGTAGATCCTACCAACAGGTAAGTGGATTCAGACATGATTGACAGCTAATGATTTTTCCTTACTTGGTTGTGGGTCACTTGAGCTTAGGGACTGAGAGGCATTGAGAGTATTACTCACGTTTCCATCCTGCCAAATGCCTGTCTGACAAGAGATGTCTGCCACAGGGATGTTTGCACAAGCAGGGGATGGATTATTTCATGGAAAAAAGGAAAATGAAGAACATGGATGGTATGGTCGCACTAATAAGTTGCTTACAGTTATATGAAGCACTTTGTAGGTAAGAAAACTAATTGTTCTTTCTTAAAGCTTTCATATTTTTAAATATGTGACTGAGAGTGCTTGGAACCATGACATCCCCTCCCCCTTTATGAAAAATAGCAGAGTTGCTACTAGTTTGATGATGGAAATAATATTCTCAAGTGCAAAGAGCACTGGTCAGGAATTGATGGAAGTTGTATGTCTCATTGGATGGCTGGAAGAGACCCAGAGCTTGACTCTTTCTGCTGTGTACTAGAGAAGCTACAGCTGAGGCTCTTTCTCTTTTCAGGGTTGCATGCTCCATAGATATAGGTGGGCCTGAGACACAAATGGTAACCTGTTGTGTGAATTTAGACAAGAAGTTGTTTGACAAAGTTTATGGAAGGGCTTATTGAGACTATAGTCACATGCTAAAGTGGGTGGTGAAAATGAAACAGTATAGGCATTGCCTTGGGTAGACAATTCAGTTGGAATTCTAAAGGACTCCATGTCTTCATTGCAGGAGCCACATTTATTAATTTGGCTTTTATTTTCAAATTAACTTTAAATGATGGATTCATATTTTATTGGTGTTTGTCTTAGGTTTTTACTGCTGTGAACAGATACCATGACCAAGACAACTCTTATAAAGACAACGATGTCTTAGAAGATCAGAGGCTCAGTCCATTATCATCAAGGCTAGAGTACGGAAGCATCCAGGCAGACATGGAGCTGAAGGAGCTGAAAGTTCTATATCTTCATCCAAAGACAGACAGGAAAAGGCTGGTTCCCAGGTGGTTAGGAGGAGAGTCTCCTAGCCCACCCCCACAGTGACACACTTTCTCCAACAAGGCCACACTTCCTGATAGTGCCACTCCCTAGGACAAAACATATTCAAACCACCACAGTTTTGCTATATCATGATTATCATATAATAATAGAGATTAAAAGCACTTTTAGTCACAGTGAGTAAATTTTCATCAAGTTGATGAGGATAGAAATGGAGAAATGGAACCAGGGAGATAACTCAGTAGGTAAACACAAACTTAGCAACTCAAGTTTGATCCCTGAAACCCAGTGTAAGGAGAGAAAAGATGCTCTAAGTTGTGCTTTGATCTCCACCAATGTGCTTCCATGTCAACATACATACAGAAAATATTTTTGAACATTAAAGAAACTGCTGAGCAAATCTCAGAGCACAGGCTAGAGGCCTGATGTTGCATAATCGAGTTTTTCTCAGAACCCAGGCCCAGTGTGAGGCTGACAGTGGCGGTCAGTCTTCTGAAGATAATAACACAACCAACCAGTGTGTCCTGCCATCATGTCTGCTCTATTCCATAGTCTTAAGAATGGAAAGCAACAGCCAAAAACCTGCTTTCACCACACTTAGCACATTTCTGACTCAAAAGCAAACCCAGGTTTTAATATTTATTGACATTTTAAGGTTATGTCCCACTTTCAGATCCACAAACACAACTTAAAAAGAAACCCTACACTGCCAGAGCTGAAAAATTAGCCTGAGCCAATCACTGACTTCTGTCAATTTTGATTCTTCCCACATGTGTATTTTATTCCGAGATCATACTCATTGATTTATAACTAAATTCAAATATAACATTGGCTGTATTTTTTTAAGGAAAAAAATCAGTAAAAAAGTTTCAGTAAACAACAACAAAAAAGACATACAAATAGAGAAAAGATAATTTCTCTAAATCTCCTTGGCTGGTTTTTTAAAAGTAATATTTGGGTCAGTCCCCTAAAAGAACATGGTTGAAAGCTAATCTTGATGAGCTGTCATCTGAGGTAGGCTGTTTGCAGATTAATTCCTGAGGACGTAGCTCTCATGAAACGATTATGAACGAGGCTCCAGGAAGCTCCCTTGTCCCTACCATCATAGGAGGACACTGACGGATCAAGTCTGATTCTTATCTGAGAAATGGGTACAAACTGGTATTTGACCCTGGACTTCATAGAATCTAGGACTGTAACAAATATATTTCTGTTTCTTAGAAACCACTCAGTTAATAGTATTTTATTACAGCCTCGGCAGGATGCTTTAATCCTTTAATGTGCATAATATTCCCATTATTTTCCCACTTTATACACAGTGAAAGCAGGGTTTAGAAAATTCATATACTCATCCAGTTAGAGGAGTAGACACTGACCACTAGTTGTCCAGTTATTTTGTCAATTCTGTGCCAAGTGTAATAAGGTATATAGAAATGGCTGCAGTTTCCTATCCACAGCCTATAACCTTCCCTCCATACTTAAATGCATGGGCATGACTCCCTCAGTTTAATCAGAGGAACCTAACAGTATCCCTAATGTATATGAACGAATAGCTGAATTTTTATGTGTTGTAAAAGCATTATCTCAGAAGACAGGACTCTTAAATTAAATAATACCCAGCCCAGAGTTTTATTTACCTATTTGTTCTTAATTTGAATTTTGCTTTTGTTTTTGTTAAAATATTTGTTAAAGAATCAGTGTCCAAACAAACCCACCATTCACAGGTATTCCTAGTATTCACCGAAGTTTTAACAATTGTGTGTATACATATGTGTGTATGTGTATGTTTTGTGCATATATGTATATACACACTACCTAGAACTTTAAGCTTACTTTTGGGATTTAAGTGAACTTGAAGTTTGAGTGAGTAATTTTCAATCAAGAAAATGCCACATAATAGTTTTATTAACGGGATCTCTTGTTAACACTGAGGACCGGCTAGCATCCTAGACCTGGTGCTAGAAGAATAAAATCTCATAGAGATCCTCCAGATTTTGCAGAGCTGCTGAACTCCTTTGAGAAGAGTGGCTTGGAGTGCTCTGTCCTATAATATAAAATATCACTCAGCAGGCTGCAATCTCCAATAATTTTTATAGCAAAGCATAACACTTTTCCAGCAAGGTCAGAAATGTCAATAAAAAGGTCCAAATGAACTTGCCTACTTTTCTCAATTTCAAAACCAGTCTGATCTCTTCAGTGCATTGGTGCTGAGGCCTGAAAAGCAGGTCTATTTCCAAAGGGGCTCTTGAGGGTCTTAGACTTTTAACTGGGATGTCTTTCCAGGTAGCTAGGGGGTCCTCTGGGGATGATGCCATGCTTTGACTTTGGGCCAGAGTTTGTGGGTACACAAAAGAATTGAACTGTGTAGTTGTTTCTGCATCTGACATTGGTTTGTGATTTACAGTGGAAAAAGAAGAGGTTAAAAAAATACCCTCATATACCACAAAAGGTATGACTTAGTTTTCGATTGATGTATAGCAAATTACCACAAGTGCAGTGACTAGATGCCCCACTGTTATGTGGGTCAGAAGTGAGGGTGAGCCTATTTGCTCTTTTGTTTGGAGTTTTATGAGTCTCAAAGGAAATAAATCTTCAATCTATAGTGTATGATGAAGAATTCACTTCTAAACCCATTCAGGTGGTTCCCATAATCTGTTTCCTTAGGAAGCAGCCTCCGTGATGCACACTAGTGATTTCTCTGCTCAATTCTGAGCATGACTAACCCTCAGCTTCTGCATGCTGTTCCTAAAGGCCTTTTCCTGTAATATTTTCCATCTTCACATATCAACTGTGCGTTGAACGTTCATATCTGAAATATCTTTGACTATGACTTCTGGAGCCAATCGGAAAAATCTTTCTGCCTTTAAGAGGAATGCATGGGGTAGAGAAATGACCCAGTGGATAAAGATTTGCACTAGAGCTTGAGTTCAGACTTCTAGCACCCACGAAAAAGCCAGTCATAGCAGTGCACATGTGTTATACCAGTGCTGGAAACTAGATAAGCAGTCTACCTGAAATGTCCAGTTTCAGATTTAGTAAGAGACCGTGTCTCAAAGACCTAAGTCCCGGCCAGTTGTGGATCTTTGGATTATTACCAAAGATATATGGTATATGGTATATGGTATATGGTATATGGTATATGGTATATGGTATATGGTATATGGTATATGGTATATGGTATATGGTATATGGTGGTATATAAGAATAAAATGGGGGCATTTATATCACACCCTGTCTTCCTAAAGCTTAGGGGTCATTAAAGAAAAGCTGAGGAGCTATTAGAAATTGATGGTTGCAGGTGGAGGAAGAGTCAGGAATCTGTGCCCAGTGCTCTAGTAGATTGTCACATATCCAAGCACATATAGAAATCACTGCATAAACTCAGAGAGGACTAACTGGAGGAGAGTGAGTGGGTGCTGAATTTGATCAAAATATATTATAGGTACTCATGAAATTCTCAATAAAATTAAAAAATGGTTTTAAGGCAAGTGAAAACCAAGACAAGAAAGAGAAACAAGGTAGACCTTCTGATGTCAACATCTAGCATCCTTGTGTGCCCATATAGTTCTCTCTCTCTCTCTTTCTCTGTGTGTGTGTGTTTGTGTGTGTGTGTGTGTGTGTGTGTGTGTGTGAGAGAGAGAGAGAGAGAGAGAGAGAGAGAGAGAGAGAGAGGAGAGAGCATATTTCATTACATTAACCCAACTAGATAATTACTGCATTTTGTTTGTTGTTTTATGAAGTAAATTAATATTAGGAAAATTCCTTCATAGCATCCTTAAAATCCATGCTTGACTGAATAACTATTGGTTAGGGATCTTCAATGATCGTTATACAATCTGCCTATGAAAGGACCAAGGAGAACCTTGAGCTTTGTGTCTGCTACTTAAGCCTTTGGATAACGTTTCAGACCCTGAGTTCATTACCTAATTAAGTCAATCTGCAAGCAATACATTTTTGCCAGCTTTCACAGACTCTAAGACCAGTGCTCTTCCAGTTTAATGAAGATAAGCATTTATGAACAAAAGTCCTCCAGTGCTAGGAACCAACACTTCATTTCCTACTTCACTTAACCTTCACACCACACCTGTAGGTCATAAGTTCCATTTCCTAGATGAGGAAGCCACAGATGAGCTAGCCATTCACCAACATGGTTTTCAATAGTGTAATTAAACCACTTGATTTTTTTTATTTTATGGTGGAAAAAAGTATATATTTAGAATTAACCATCTGGGCTCACTGTAGATGATCCCAATCTTGTTGGCAACATATAGAGCGTCATAATCAGGAGCCAAGCGAACATATGCCTTCTTCTCGCCATCAGGCTGTATCAGGGTATTGACTTTGGCCACATCAATGTCATAGAGTTTCTTTACGGCCTGTTTGATCTGGTGCTTGTTGGCCTTGACATCCGCAATGAACACAAGCGTGCTGTCTTCTATTTTCTTCATGGCCGACTCGGTGGTCAGTGGGAATTTGATGATAGCATAGTGGTCAAGCTTGTTTCTCCTGGATGCACTCTTTCGAGGATATTTTGGCTGACTCCGGAGCCGCAGGGTCTTGGGCCTCCGGAAAGTGGGTGATGTTATGATCTTCTTCTTTTTGCGGCTGTGGACGCCTTTCAGCAGTGCCTTCTTAGCTTCCAAAGCCTTCGCTTCAGCTTTGGCTTTGGGAGGGGAAGGAGCTTCCTTCTTCCCTTTCGGCGCCATCTTGATGAAAAGGGTTGCCTAGCCTCCACTTAATCTTTTATATTAGTGTAACGTATTAAAATTCAAAGAGAAGAAAAATTGCCAGATATCAACTCTCAGAGCTCTGGGCTTCCAGGCTTGAGGACTTCTCCTTTACCATGTTATCATTTTTTTTTTCATACCGGCATAACGAGAATTGAAATCCATTAAGACTTTCAGTGTGTTAAAGCAAATTGTGCTAGAATTAGTTAAATAGCCATGGAGGATTTTCATCAAAATTCTGGAAATATAGACAGCAATCCAGGCTTCAGCTTGAACTTAATTCTGTAGAAATAAAGGTTGAACGGTTTCTAAGAATAGGACGGAGGAATGGAGGCCATTGATGTTTTCTGATTGGTATCACGCATAAGGAAAAACCAAACTCGTGGTCTCATGACAGTTGTGGTTTGATAACTCAGCTCATGTTGCTTTTGAGGTTAGACTCCTACTATCTAAAGAAACCAATGGGTAGGAATTCTGTCTCCCTTGATGCTTGCAGTTAAATTCTTGAGATGAACACTTTGGCCTGGAAAATGGACACAAAGTTTTAAAAACAATGTATGTATGAAAGGGGCAAAGACAGAACATCATTTTTAATGCTTCAAGAGAAGGGTGTCAGGACTTAAGGTCAAAAACTGGTCTGAGGTTAGGCAAAAGCAAAGAGAAATGCTTTTAAGATTGTCTTGGCCAATTTTGAGGACTACAGTGTAGACTTTCTTCCTTCAGGTAACTCTTTGTATTCTTCCTGTCTGGTCCTAGTGCAGGCAAGGCTTCCTCATCACGCCAATGGTGTAGTGCTGCGGATAGCCCAAGCATCTGTCCTGAGTTTCATTTCTGTGGCGATGGTAAAGATACCTTGATAAAACACAACTTGCAGAAGAAAGGGGTTATCTGAGCTTACAATTCTAACTTGTCTTCAATCATTGTGGAAAAGTCACAATAAAAAGGAGCTTGATCCTTAGGCAAGGTCAGAGAGACATGAGTGCATGCATTCTGCTTGTTTGACTTCTTGTGCTCAGCTTTATTTCTCCACTCTTTTTTTCTTTTATTGGATGTTTTATTTATATTTTAAATGCTATTCTCTTTCTCAAACCCGCTATCCCCCTCCCCAACCTGCTTCTATGAGGTTGCTTCCTCACCCATCCACCCACTGCCTCCCTCCTCCCTGCCCTGACATTCACCTATACTGGGGCATTGAGCCTTCACAGGACCCAGGGCCTCTCCTCCCGTGGATGCCCAACAAAGCCATCCTCTGCTACATATTCAACTAGAGCCATAGGTCCATCCCTGTGTACTACTGAGTTGGTGATTTAGTCCATAGAAGATCTGGAGCTCTGGGGGCGGGTCTGGTTGGTTGATATTTTTTTTTTCTTATGGGGTTGCAAACTCCTTCAGCTCCTTCAGTCCTTTAACTGCTCCATTGGGGACACTGTTCTCAGTTCAGTAGTTGACTGCAAGCATCCACCTCTGTATTTGTCAGGCTCTGGCAGAGCCTCTCAGGATGTAGCTATATCAGGCTCCTGTCAGCATGCATTTCTTGGCATCAACAATATTGTTGGATTTGGTGTCTGATTATGGGCTGGATCCCCAGGTTGGGTACTCTCTGGATGGCCTTTCCTTCAGTCTTTGCTCCACACTTTGTCTTCATGTTTCCTCCTGTGAGTAATTTTGCTCCCCCTTCTAAGAAGATCTGAAGCACCCACATATAGATCTCCCTTATTCTTGAGCTTCATGTGGTTTGTGAATTGTATCTTGGGTATTCTGAGCTTTTGGGGTAATATCTACTTATCAGTGAGTGCATACCATGTGTGTTCTTTTGTGTTTGGGTTTCCTCACTCAGGATGATATTTTCTAGTTCCACTCATTTGCCTAAGAATTTCATAAAGTCATTGTTTTTAATACCTAAATAGTATTCCATTGTGTAAATGTACCACATTTTCTGTATCCATTCCTCTGTTGAAGTACATCTGGGTTCTTTCCAGCTTCTGGCTATATAAACAAGGCTGCTATGAACACAGTGGAGCATGCATACTTGTTATTTGTTGGAGCATATTTCGGGTATATGCCCAGGAGTGGTATAGCTAGGTCCTCAGGGAGTACTATGTCCAGTTTTTTGAAAGCATGTTGAACATTTATTTAGGTGCTCTGTGGCCATTCCATATTCCTCAGTTGAGAATTCTTTGTTTAGCTCTGTACACCATTTTTTTTTCTTTGCTTCATCCATCTTATCTAATTGGGTGGCTGTATATGTATGGGCCAAATGTAGGGCAGGCTCTGAATGGGTGTTCCTTCAGTCTCTGTTTTAATCTTTGCCTCTCCCTTCCCTGCCAAGGGTATTCTTTTTCCTCATTTAAAGAAGGAGTGAAGCATTCACATTTTGATCATCCGTCTTGAGTTTCCTTTGTTCTAGGGATCTAGGGTAATTCAAGCATTTGGGCTAATAGCCACTTATCAATGAGTGCATACCATGTATGTCTTTCTGTGATTGGGTTAGCTCACTCAGGATGATATTTTCCAGTTCCAACCATTTGCCTACGAATTTCATAAACTCGTTGTTTTTGATAGCTGAGTAATATTCCATTGTGTAGATGTACCACATTTTCTGTATCCATTCCTCTGTTGAAGGGCATCTGGGTTCTTTCCATTTTCTGGCTATTATAAATAAGGCTGCGATGAACATAGTGGAGCACGTGTCTCTTTTATATGTTGAGGCATCTTTTGGGTATATGCCCAAGAGAGGTATGGCTGGATCCTCAGGCAGTTCAATGTCCAATTTTCTGAGGAACCTCCAGACTGATTTCCAGAATGGTTTTACCAGTCTGCAATCCCACCAACAATGGAGGAGTGTTCCTCTTTCTCCACATCCTCGCCAGCATCTGCTGTCACCTGAGTTTTGATCTTAGCCAATCGCACTGGTGTGAGGTGAAATCTCAGGGTTGTTTTGATTTGCATTTCCCTTATGACTAAAGATGTTGAACATTTCTTTAGGTGTTTCTCAGCCATTCGGCATTCCTCAGCTGTGAATTCTTTGTTTAGCTCTGAACCCCATTTTTAATAGGGTTATTTGTTTCCCTGCTGTCTAACATCTTGAGTTCTTTGTATATTTTGGATATAAGGCCTCTATCTGTTGTAGGATTGGTAAAGATCTTTTCCCAATCTGTTGGTTGCCGTTTTGTCCTAACCACAGTGTCCTTTGCCTTACAGAAGCTTTGCAGTTTTATGAGATCCCATTTGTCGATTCTTGATCTTAGAGCATAAGCCATTGGTGTTTTGTTCAGGAAATTTTTTCCAGTGCCCATGTGTTCCAGATGCTTCCCTCGTTTTTCTTCTATTAGTTTGAGTGTGTCTGGTTTGATGTGGAGGTCCTTGATCCACTTGGACTTAAGCTTTGTACAGGGTGATAAGCATGGATCGATCTGCATTCTTCTACATGTTGACCTCCAGTTGAACCAGCACCATTTGCTGAAAATGCTATCTTTTTTCCATTTGATGGTTTTGGCTCCTTTGTCAAAAATCAAGTGACCATAGGTGTGTGGGTTCATTTCTGGGTCTTCAATTCTATTCCATTGGTCTATCTGTCTGTCTCTGTACCAATACCATGCAGTTTTTATCACTATTGCTCTGTAATACTGCTTGAGTTCAGGGATAGTGATTCCCCCTGAAGTCCTTTTATTGTTGAGAATAGTTTTAGCTATCCTGGGATTTTTGTTATTCCAGATGAATTGGAAAATGGTTCTGTCTAACTCTTTGAAGAATTGGATTGGTATTTTGATGGGGATTGCATTGAATCTGTAGATTGCTTTTGGTAAAATGGCCATTTTTACTATATTAATCCTGCCAATCCATGAGCATGGGAGATCTTTCCATCTTCTGAGGTCTTCTTCAATTTCTTTCCTCAGTGTCTTGAAGTTCTTATTGTACAGATCTTTTACTTGCTTGGTTAAAGTCACACCGAGGTATTTTATATTATTTGGGTCTATTATGAAGGGTGTCGTTTCCCTAATTTCTTTCTCGGCTTGTTTCTCTTTTGTATAGAGGAAGGCAACTGATTTATTTGAGTTAATTTTATACCCAGCCACTTTGCTGAAGTTGTTTATCAGCTTTAGTAGTTCTCTGGTGGAACTTTTGGGATCACTTAAATATACTATCATGTCATCTGCAAATAGTGATATTTTGACCTCTTCTTTTCCGATCTGTATCCCCTTGATCTCCTTTTGTTGTCTGATTGCTCTGGCTAGAACTTTAAGAACTATATTGAATAATGAGGGAGAGAGTGGGCAGCCTTGTCTAGTCCCTGATTTTAGTGGGATTGCTTCAAGTTTCTCTCCATTTAGTTTAATGTTAGCAACTGGTTTGCTGTATATGGCTTTTACTATGTTTAGGTATGGGCCTTGAATTCCTATTCTTTCCAGGACTTTTATCATGAAGGGGTGTTGAATTTTGTCAAATGCTTTCTCAGCATCTAATGAAATGATCATGTGGTTCTGTTCTTTCAGTTTGTTTATATAATGGATCACGTTGATGGTTTTCCGTATATTAAACCATCCCTGCATGCCTGGGATGAAGCCTACTTGATCATGGTGGATGATTGTTTTGATGTGCTCTTGAATTCGGTTTGCCAGAATTTTATTGAGTTTTTTTGCGTCGATATTCATAAGGGAAATTGGTCTGAAGTTCTCTTTCTTTGTTGTGTCTTTGTGTGGTTTAGGTATAAGAGTAATTGTGGCTTCGTAGAAGGAATTCGGTAGGGCTCCATCTGTTTCAATTTTGTGGAATAGTTTGGATAATATTGGTATGAGGTCTTCTATGAAGGTTTGATAGAATTCTGCACTAAACCCGTCTGGACCTGGGCTCTTTTTGGTTGGGAGACCTTTAATGACTGCTTCTATTTCCTTAGGAGTTATGGGGTTGTTTAACTGGTTTATCTGTTCCTGATTTAACTTCGATACCTGGTATCTGTCTAGGAAATTGTCCATTTCCTGAAGATTTTCAAATTTTGTTGAATATAGGTTTTTATAGTAAGATCTGATGATTTTTTGAATTTCCTCTGAATCTGTAGTTATGTCTCCCTTTTCATTTCTGATTTTGTTAATTTGGACGCACTCTCTGTGTCCTCTCGTTAGTCTGGCTAAGGGTTTATCTATCTTGTTGATTTTCTCAAAGAACCAACTTTTGGTTCTGTTGATTCTTTCTATGGTCCTTTTTGTTTCTACTTGGTTGAATTCAGCTCTGAGTTTGATTATTTCCTGCCTTCTACTCCTCCTGGGTGTATTTGCTTCTTTTTGTTCTAGAGCTTTTAGGTGAGCTGTCAAGCTGCTGACATATGCTCTTTCCTGTTTCTTTCTGCAGGCACTCAGCGCTATGAGTTTTCCTCTTAGCACAGCTTTCATTGTGTCCCATAAGTTTGAGTATGTTGTATCTTCATTTTCATTAAATTCTAAAAAGTTTTTAATTTCTTTCTTTATTTCTTCCTTGACCAGGTTATCATTGAGCATTGTTCAATTTCCACGTATATGTGGGCATTCTTCCCTTATTGTTATTGAAGACCAGTTTTAGGCCGTGGTGGTCCGATAGCACGCATAGGATTATTTCTATCTTTCTGTACCTGTTGAGGCCCGTTTTTTGACCAATTATATGGTCAATTTTGGAGAAAGTACCATGAGGAGCTGAGAAGAAGGTATATCCTTTTGCTTTAGGATAGAATGTTCTATAAATATCCGTTAAGTCCATTTGGCTCATGACTTCTCTTAGTCTGTCGACATCACTGTTTAATTTCTGTTTCCATGATCTGTCCATTGATGAGAGTTGGGTGTTGAAATCTCCCACTATTATTGTGTGAGGTGCAATGTGTGTTTTGAGCTTTAGTAAGGTTTCTTTTACGTATGTAGGTGCCCTTGTATTTGGGGCATAGATATTTAGGATTGAGAGTTCATCTTGGTGGATTTTTCCTTTGATGAATATGAAGTGTCCTTCCTTATCTTTTTTGATGACTTTTAGTTGGAAATTGATTTTATTTGATATCAGAATGGCTACTCCAGCTTGCTTCTTCTGACCATTTGCTTGGAAAGTTGTTTTCCAGCCTTTCACTCTGAGGTAGTGTCTGTCTTTCTCTCTGAGGTGTGTTTCCTGTAGGCAGCAGAATGCAGGGTCCTCGTTGCGTATCCAGTTTGTTAATCTATGTCTTTTTATTGGGGAGTTGAGGCCATTGATATTGAGAGATATTAAGGAATAGTGATTATTGTTTCCCTTTATATTCATATTTGGATGTGAGGTTATGTTTGTGTGCTTTCATTCTCTTTGTTTTGTTGCCAAGACGATTAGTTTCTTGCTTCTTCTAGGGTATAGCTTGCCTCCTTATGTTGGGCTTTACCATTTATTATCCTTTGTAGTGCTGGATTTGTGGAAAGATATTGTGTAAATTTGGTTTTGTCATGGAATATCTTGGTTTCTCCATCAATGTTAATTGAGAGTTTTGCTGGATACAGTAACCTGGGCTGGCATTTGTGTTCTCTTAGGGTCTGTATGACATCAGTCCAGGATCTTCTGGCCTTCATAGTTTCTGGCGAGAAGTCTGGTGTGATTCTGATAGGTCTCCCTTTATATGTTACTTGACCTTTTTCCCTTACTGCTTTTAATATTCTTTCTTTATTTTGTGCGTTTGGTGTTTTGACAATTATGTGACGGGAGGTGTTTCTTTTCTGGTCCAATCTATTTGGAGTTCTGTAGGCTTCTTGTATGTCTATGGGTATCTCTTTTTTTAGGTTAGGGAAGTTTTCTTCTATGATTTTGTTGAAGATATTTACTGGTCCTTTGAGCTGGGAGTCTTCACTCTCTTCTATACCTATTATCCTTAGGTTTGATCTTCTCATTGAGTCCTGGATTTCCTGTATGTTTTGGACCAGTAGCTTTTTCCGCTTTACATTATCTTTGACAGTTGAGTCAGTGATTTCTATGGAATCTTCTGCTCCTGAGATTCTCTTTTCCATCTCTTGTATTCTGTTGGTGAAGCTTGTATCTACAGCTCCTTGTCTCTTCTTTTGGTTTTCTATATCCAGGGTTGTTTCCATGTGTTCTTTCTTGATTGCTTCTATTTCCATTTTTAATTCCTTCAACTGTTTGATTGTGTTTTCCTGGAATTCTTTCAGGGATTTTTGCGATTCCTCTCTGTAGGCTTCTACTTGTTTATTAATGTTTTCCTGTGTTTCCCTAAGTGTGTTCATGTCTTTCTTGAAGTCCTCCAGCATCATGATCAAATATGATTTTGAAACTAGATCTTGCTTTTCTGGTGTGTTTGGATATTCCATGTTTGCTTTGGTGGGAGAATTGGGCTCCGATGATGGCATGTAGTCTTGGTTTCTGTTGCTTGGGTTCCTGCGCTTGCCTCTCGCCATCAGATTATCTCTAGTGTTACTTTGTTCTGCTATTTCTGACAGTGGCTAGACTGTCCTATAAGCCTGTGTGTCAGGAGTGCTGTAGACCTGTTTTCCTCTCTTTCAGTCAGTTATGGGGACAGTGTGTTCTGCTTTCGGGCGTGTAGTTTTTCCTCTCTACAGGTCTTCAGCTGTTCCTGTGGGCCTGTGTCTTGAGTTCACCAGCCAGCTTTCTTGCAGCAGAAAATTTGGTCTTACCTGTGGTCCCGAGGCTCAGGTTCGCTCGTGGGGTGCTGCCCAGGGGCTCTCTGCAGCGGCAGCAACCAGGAAGATCTGTGCTGCCCCTTCCGGGAACTTCAGTGCACCAGGGTTCCAGATGGTCTTTGGCTTTTTCCTCTGGCGTCCGAGATGTGTGTGCAGGGAGCAGTCTCTTCTGTTTTCCCAGGCTTGTCTGCCTCTCTGAAGGTTTAGCTCTCCCTCCCACGGGATTTGGGTGCAGAGAACTGTTTATCCGGTCTGTTTCTTTCAGGTTCCGGCGGTGTCTCAGGCAGGTGTCCTGCCGCTCCTGGACCCTCCCCCACGGGAGCCCAGAGGCCTTATACAGTTTCCTCTTGGGCCGGGGATGTGGGCAGGGGTGAGCAGTGTTGGTGGTCTCTTCTGCTCTTCAGCCTCAGGAGTGCCCACCTGACCAGGCGGTTGGGTCTCTCTCTCACCGGGTCTGGGAGCAGAGAGCTGCTGCGGGCCGGGATCCGCGGGTGTGGGACTTCCGGTAAACACAGAATGTGCCCGGTCCTAGAGAAATTTTGCTTCCGTGTGTCCCAAGCTCACCAGGCAGCTTTCTTGCAGCAGAAAATTTGGTCTTACCTGTGGTCCCGAGGCTCAGGTTCGCTCGTGGGGTGCTGCCCAGGGGCTCTCTGCGGCGGCAGCAACCAGGAAGACTGTACACCATTTTTTAAAACAGGGTTATTTGATTCTCTGGAGTCTAACTTCTTAAATTCTTTGTATATATTGGACATTAGCCCTCTATTGGATGTGGGACTGGTTAAGATCTTTTTCCAATTTGTTAGTTGCCGATTTGTCCTAATGACAGTTCTGGACTCCTTGCGTAGGGAATGGTTGCCCTCACAGTGCTCTGTGTCTTCTCATTTCAATTAACATCATTAAGAAAATGTTACACAAATCTGCCTGTAGGCTAACCTAGAAAATCCCTCATTTACTCTTTCTTCTCAGGTGGTTCTAAGTTGAGTCAAGTTGACAATTAAAGCTAAATCACAGAGCTTATCCATGGTAGGAGGATAATTGATTTTTTTTTACATGTATACACATGCAAACAGTATCTGTTAAAGAACATGAAAAAGATATTTATTAACTCACAAAAGAATAGTATGTTACCTGAAATAAAAAGAAAATTGTAAAACATTATGAAAGATGTAATACAAGTTGTGGACATAGCAAATACAACAGAAGTCCATGGAAGGGTATATGTCAAAAGGACATGGGCATCTGAGGTTTATCAATTTATGGATGACTTTTATTTTTTTCTGTGTACTTTATTATGTTTTGGGATTTTGTACAGTGAAAATATATTACCTCTGTCACTACAATAAAAAACGCAATTTACACAAAGAAACACGAACAAAAATATCACAAAGGCAATTTTCAGATGCCCTACCATAGTTTTATGGAAGTGGACTCAAGACTTTTGGTTGTTTTATGAATAATTTCTTATCTTTCTTTTGATACTATCTAGTATGCTAAATCTGGACGACAGTAATGTGTTGAATTCTATTCCACTCTTTCAGTCTTTCTTTGAACAAATAGTTTCCAGCCCTGCATGCAAGGAGGTTTGGGGGAAGGCTGTTTAGCAGGAAAATGAATGTTCTTTAGTGCCCTGGGATATTAAGAGTCCACAGCTTTGACTTGATGACATTGATTTATTATATGATGGCTCATTTCCATGACTTGCCACCTCTACCTGTGTACAGGACTAGAAAGAGTTGTTCAGAAATGTCATGATCTGTAGTGTTCGGCCGTGAATTTGCAGTACCCAGAGATATTCAAGTAGTGTGTTTGACTACATGTCAGAAGGCCAAGAGAGACATCAAGTCTCAAGTGCCAGCTTGTTACCTGGTGGAATTTGGGAAGATTGCTTACATTAGTTCAAGGATAAGGGAATTTATTGATAGGAACTCTGTTGAAATTCCTGAACAAAAGAGGGGAAACACGTTAGCTTACTAGGAGCTGGGTTGGGGCATCTGGACATGCTTTTCAGAGCGTGGAAGTCAGGGCACTGAAGTCTCTCTGTTGTCTGCTTTTCTTTGTATCTCTTGTTACGTAATGCCCACTAACCCTGACTTTATGCCATCAACTCTTCCTATGGTAAATGACCAGAGACTATGGTGCTAAGTTAGTTGGGGAGGAGGGAAAAGACAGGATTCAGTCCAAACATGTGCCTGTGGATAGGGTCAAAAGGATTGGCAAACGCTATCATAAGACCTCAGTGAAAACTATATCGATTGGTGAACATGCTCACAACTTCCTCAAGGCCATATCTAGAGGGACATAACTACACACCAAGGTCTGTCACTAAGGATCCCCTTTACCCTCTCTCCTTTCTGAATCAGCTTATTTCACTGGGATTTTAGAGAACAACATCCTGAAAGGCTGCTTAGAAAAGTGTTCTGAGGTCAGCTCTCTGAATTGGTATTTGAAATTTACTGTCTAGAATCCAAATAGCACATCTGAATATTTCAGCTCAATTATTCTGATTAGATACGTGTGTGCATTTTTATGTTAATCTCGAGTCATTTCTTATAGTATTTATTCAGTGAGCAGAACCACATAGCTAAGGAACTAAAGACATCTTTGAAAATATAGAAACCCTTAAAGAATAAGGAAAGCAGAATAAAATTCCTCAGCTTTGTGTCATAGCGGGGGCCTGAGGTAACGGGTGCTGGTTCATTGTCTAACCTTTGCGGATTCCTGCCTTATCCATTGGCTGCCTGTGCCAGGAGCAGCTAGCGTTTCCTTAATAATGTATGGCACGTTTTTCATTTCCATTCACTTCATCACTTAATCAGCAGACCTGCAATTCCTCTTTCTCTAATACATCTTCATTTTCGACCCCATTACCTGAACAGACTGGGGAGGTTCCCTATTCCTGGCATGGCACTCCCAGCCTCAAGGTGCTCTCCTGGGTCTCCAGCAATCTGCTCCCTGCTAATTGGTGCAGATGGGAGTGGGAGGGGTCAGAGCACAGAGGGAGGCAGCAGATTCTGCTGGTAAAGTAAAGGGCCCATGGGGATCAGGGCACTTTGAGAAAACAGCTTTAATTCTGTCAGGCACAGAGAAAGAGGCATTTATGGAGACCAGTCCAGGACATTTTCCTCATCCTTCAAAGGGGTATTTTTGAAGGGTACAGAGGTCCTGCAAATCCTGCCGAGAGCTACTCGTAACCAGGTAACAGCAATAAACACAGCAACAAGGCATCTTTCTTAGTGAGCTTATCGAGCATTTCACATCCATCAAAAGGCAGTTCATTCATGCAGGCACTCATTCATTCATAGGAGGAAATCTAAGAGGTATAAAATATTATCCTTTTAGTATAGAAGAAGAAAATTAGCCTCAGTGACACTAAGAAGCTTGCTTCCTATAGCACATGGGCATCCATCCAGGATGATACTCAATTCCAAGTGTATCATTTAGGTGGGTATCTAATTGAAGTGGATGTTTTCTGAGCTAATGTCATAGCTTTTAGTCATATGAGAAGCAGAATAATCATGGGCAAGAAGCTTGGCCAAGTATCTCATTCGATAGCTGTCAAAGTATCTGTGCATGGGTGAGGTTTGCACATTGACTCGACTGGACTAGGAAATCCCAGACAGTTATGCTGTTTCTAGATGTGACTGTTTGAATCTTCCCCAAAATGATCGTATCTGAAGGAGTGAACCAGTCAAAGTAGATGGTTCTTAGCATTATGGTCAAGTATTCCCCAAATTTCCTGAGGACCTGAATAGGCTCAAAGGGTAGGAGAAAGGAGGCGGAGCTCTTTCTTTCCTCTAGCCGAGATGCTTCTCTTTGCCTTTCAGCACTGATACTTCCGGTTCTTGGGATATTTGCACTCAAAGATTTTCACTCTGTCTCTATTTCTCCCACTGATTTTCAAGACTTGTGAGTAAACAGAATCCCACCACCACTATTATTATTATTATTATTATTATTATTATTATTATTATTTCTCCAGACTACAAATAGCAAATGCTGAGTATCCATATCTTCTGTAGATCCAAATCCTAGTCCTGTGATAAATCTCTTCTTTTTTAAAATTGGTTATTTTATTTATTTGCATTTCAAATGTTATCCCCCTTTCAAGTTTCCCCTTCACAAACACCCTATCATCTCCCCTCTCCCCCTGCCTCTATGAGGGTGCTTCCCACCTGCTCACCCATTCCTGCCTCAGCACCCTAGCATTCCCCTTCACTGGGGCATTAAGCCAACCCAGGACCAAGGGGCTCCCCTCCTAGTGATGTCAGATAAGGCAATCCTCTGCTAAGTATCCAACTGGAGCCATGGGTGCCCCCAAGTATACTCTTTGGTTTAGTCCCTGGGAGCTTTGGGGGTCTGGGTGGTTGATATTGTTGTTCTTCCTATGGGGTTGCAAACCCCTTCAGCTCCTTCAGTCCTTGCCCTAACTCCTCCATTGGGGTTTCTGTGGTCAGTTTGATGGTTTTGCTGCATGCATCCACTTTTGTGTTGGTCAGGCTCTGGCAGAGTCTCTCAGGGGACAGTTATACCAGGCTCCTGTCAGCAAGCACTTCTTGACATCAGCAATAGTGTCTGGGTTTGGTGTCAGCAGATGGGATGGATCCCTAGGTGGGGCAGTCTCTGGATGGCCTTTCCTTGAGTCTCTGCTTCACTCTTTGTCCCTGCGTTTCCTTTTGACAGGAGGAATTCTGGATTAGTATTTTTGAGGTGGGTGTGTGGCCCCATCCCTCAACCAAGGGCTATGCCTATCCACTGGATATGGTCTTACAGATTCTCTCTCCTCTTTGTTGGGTATTTTGGCTAATGCTTTCCTGTTGAGTCTTGGAAACCTCTTGGGTCCCTGGCATCTGGGACTTTCTCATGTGACTACTCCAGTTTCCCCTTCCACTGCTATTCACCTCCTTTTAACTTCCTGCTTCTCTGTACTTCTTCCCTATCTCCTCCTATATCTGAACCAGCCCACCTCCCCCCACCCCCGTCTCTCTTTCCCAGATCCCTCTCTCCCTCTACTTCCCAGAGATTATTTTCTTCCCCTTCTGAGTAGGACTGTAGCATCTACAATTTGATGTGGTCTTCCTTCTTCTTAGGTTTCATACATTTCTTCTTTTATCTCCATCTTGCCTGTTGATTCTGTTTGTTTAAAGAACCCTGTCTAGTGTTGTGTCTAATTTGCTTATACAATGATTAAGACATTGCAGGCATTCAGTAAGTATTTATTAAACTGTTTCCTAGTTCAATCCTGTTTTAGAAACACATCTGTAGTCTGGAATACATGAGAAAGTGTGGGTGTGGATTTTTCCTGCTAAAAGTTAAATTGAGGATTGGTTTTCCAACATTTTGGTGCTATGAGAAAGCTGTACCTCTTAAAGGGACATGGGAACTTTTTCCTCATGAAAGAACTGGTGGCAATTTCTAATTTCTTTAGTGTATGTTAGTTATTTTGCAGTGGCTTGTTACAAAAGCAAGTTCCCTTTCTCAGTTTTTCTCCTGTTTTTCTGTTGCCAGTTCATGGGACCTTCCACATAAGGTCCTGATTAGAAACTAAATAGACACCATTTTCATGCTCTCACACATGCAGTAGTTTCATCTAAATTAGTCCATTTTCTTTATAAAGTTCTCCATTGAAGTATTTTGTTATAACAATAGAAAATAGACAAAGGCAGCAATGAATCGAACACATAAAAGTCAGGGTACTTGAACTGCTTATCATTAAACCCTTGTCAAGTTTACAACTCCTCGGATTTGATTTTGGACTAAGGCACATTAGGTTCCAGATTCCAATTCCAAGAGTCTACTAGGCTTTCCTGCTTCGTAGTGCTCCCAAGACTCTGGAACACTATTTATTTTCTGGGTTTTGCTGGGTGTTTTAGTTACTTTCCTCTTGTGATAAGATACCATGATCAATGCAGCTCTAAAGAAAGTGCTGATTTGGGATTATCACTTTTGAGTGTCTATAATGCCAGCGCAAAGGTGTGGTCAAAGGAACAGCTGAGTGATCATATCCTGATCTTCAAGCAGAAGGCAGAAGGGTACATTGGGAATGCTGTGTATCTTTGAAAAGTGCAAAGCTCAACCCCAGTGACACACCTTGTCTAACATGGCCACACATCCTAACCTTCCTCATAAAACATAAAACCGTTTTATTAAACAGAGTAGGCCAACATGAACCTTTAGAGCTGATTCTCACTGAAACCAACACACTAGGGCTTAGGAATGATAGAATAACCATATGTAGAGCTTTGGAAATTAGAACATAGAGATTTGAGCTCTCAACATATTCATTCTTGTATCGATTCTACAAATTTTATTGAGTTGAATAATGAGAAACTACTCTCTGAGGCATTTGGATTAGAGTGGCAAACCAAGTTCTCAATGCTTAGCATTCTGTGGCAGACAGCTCATAAATGCGAATGCGACTTTCTAAACACTGTTAAGTAATATTCAGACAAGTAGGTGATGTGATAAAGCAAACTAGAAAGGAGGACATGCCACTTCTGATATGTGGTCAGGAGGGCTTTCTGATCACATGAAACCAGTTATCTATCTGACCACATATCATGTGTAGTGGCCAAAGTGTCCCAACTAATCTATAAAGACCTTTCTCAATGTAGAATTCTTAAATGTAGAATTAATAAAACCTGAATTTATTTCTTGACTTGTCATTGCTTAGGGACCATGTCTGATACCTTTGATATCCCTCTGGTACATTTGACAAGGTTTGTTGACATTATAAGAATAAGCAGGATAAACTCTATAGAAGACAGTTATGCTTCTAAACAACTTACAGTATACAAGATAGCCCTCTTATTCTATGCATAAGAGTTCTGGTTCAAAATGGCAGGAGTGTTGAGTAGGAGAAACCCTGTTTTATGTGGGGTGTTATTTGCAAGGGATTACATTTTCTTAACATTGAGCTTGAGAGTATCAACTCCCGACATTTGCCCCAGTAGCAGAAAGTAGCTCCAAAGTGGACGTCTGGGCTTAGTGATTAAGCATACACATAAAAGTCCCCCAGTGTTGCAGGGGATTCACAGGCACAGGAAGGGAAACTAGTACCGTGTATCAGGCTCCTGTACAGAACAAACACATTATCTACCTGTAATGAAGGATTTCTGAGTAGATAAGGGCTGCAGCCTCTACAGGGGAATGTTTTAGCTGGGGTCATGTGGCTTTTAGCTGCATGAATAATATCAACATTAATAGGAATCATTATCTTGCCCTGCTTGGAAATTTATCCCTGAATAGACAGCAATATCCCACAGACAGAGGCCATTGAAAATCTGTTCAACTGGCAGACTGCATGCAGAAGTCTTCAGCGAGCAGCCATGCTGGCTGCCAGCTTATAAATGGCTGTGGGCTGATTGGCCTGTTTAGGGACAGGGGAAGTCACATAAGGCAATGCTATCCAATGACCACTGTGAACTCGGAATGACATTGGAATAGGTCAATGGTCTCTAGTGCACTTCTATTTTCACTTTGAGAACTTTTCTATTCATCTCATGGTTACTGCTCTGGATCTTGTCACTTGCCAAGAGCCATCACTCCTCTGACATCTTGAGGAAAGCAAGCTAATGAATTGACTTTCTCTAATATGTTCTGAACTCAGGTGTTACCTTCTTCAGTGTAATTTATGATTTAAATATGTATAATAAGTGAATAACCTTAATGAACTTGAGGTAGATAGGAAGGCACAGAGGCACTTGTGTGTCTGTAGGGTCTGTGATGGTGTCCCCAAGGACACAGGCTGGCTCTGCATAAGTCACTCAGAGCTTCCTCTGTCTGCAGTAGTCTTTTCCTTATCTCACAATATGTAGCAGTTCAATATGTAAAGCAATCGAGAAGTGTGCATACTCTGTCAGAAGTGATATTTGAAAGATGTGGGAGTGTCTTGATTACACAGAATTTTAGCTCCTGAATCTCTCTTCTGGGATCACTCTGATCCATGGAGCCATGCCCCTCTTCACTATAAAAATATAGAACGTGCGTAGAAAGTTAGGGTATTTGTGTTGAATTCAAAGTAACCAAAGAAAACCCTTGTGTGTTCAAAGACATGACCAGTCTCCCTGAAGGTTCAGTGAATACATAATTGGACACCACCTTAAAAATTGGGGCCAGAGAAAGCAACATTAAAACCACTGTCCCTGGATGACCTTTACAGTGGGCATTTCAAAATCTTTGACATTAAGGATAAGAGTATTTCAGACTCAATTCCAGTTGACTCTGGTAATAGTAGACTCAACAGGACTTAGTTAATTCTTTTATTCACAAAGCAAATAATTCAAGTATACCCCTTAAATGTTAGGCACTTTTTAAACTCTTGGTGTAATGAATTAAATCCTTCTTGATTTGGAAGAATTTATGTGCCAGTGGGAAAGAGTAAAATAAATAAATAAGTGAAATTTAGTCTCTGTGTGTTTGTGATATATGTATATATATATATATATATATATATATAGAGAGAGAGAGAGAGAGAGAGGGAGAGAGAGACAGACAGACAGACAGACAGAGAGAAAGAGAGACAGAGAGACAGAGAGACAGAGAGACAGAGACAGAGAGACAGAGAGACAGAGACAGAGAGACAGAGGCAGAGAAACAGAGACAGAGAGTCACAGAACACAGAGACATAGAGACACACACACACACAGAGAGAGAGAGAGAGAGAGAGAGAGAGAGAGAGAGAGAGAGAGAGAGAGAGACAGACATACTGACAGAGATGGAGAGAGAGTGGCCCTTGAACTGAGTGAGACTTAGAGAACACAGGAGTTATTACTATGTAGACAACTGGAAACAAACATTCTAGACACAGAGTACAACATGTATAAATATCTTAAGAGTAGACTGATCACTAAGCTCAAGACAAGAGTCTTTTGATACTTCCTCCAGTTCAGAGAGGTCATTCACTTCTCACTCCTTATCTATGTAGGCCATGAAAACAAAAGCCCCTCTCAGCTTCTCCTCCTCCATTCTTTGTGAGTTTAGAACTGAAGTTCAGAAGAAGTTCCTGGATTAAGGTCTGTGGAGAGTCCTAGGCAATGGACTTGTGAAAGATCTCCAACAGCATCAACATCAAAACTCAAAGAAATGCTCATAAAGACTCACTATGGGGAACAATAGTAACCAGAGGGTGTGGACTCAGATGACAGAAACGTAAGGTAATTATAGACATTTAGTCTTACATGATTCCATGACATTATATTGGAAATTGAAACCCAACACACCATTCATTGTGAACAAACATGCATTCCATTTTACTTTTCTTTGTATATATATTTTTACTGATATTGGCAGTTGTCCTAATTTTTTTGAGCTACTTTAATATAACACCAGAACCTAGATGCTTTACAAACAACAAGACCTAGCTTATTTTCAATGCTGTCAGATTATGTGATGGCTATTTTTGGTTGTCAACTTGACTGTATCTGGATGAACTACAATCTAGAGATGGAGGGCACACCTGTGAGAAATTTCCTGCTTGGTTTGAAGTGGGCAGATCCACTTTTAATCCAGACCTTTGAGTTAGGAAGACACACACCTTTGCTCTAAGACATATGCTGTTGGTCCTAATATTAAGGCTAGAAGACATAGGCCTTTAATCCAAATCTTGAGGCAGGAAGGCATACCTTTAATATAAGCCATACTTTCTGCCAGAAGTGTATATAAGGACATAGAAGAAAGAAGCTTTTGTTCTTTGCCTGCTTGCCTTCATCTAGATAGTATATCCATTCCTTCACTGGCATTAGAGCCTACTTCTTTGGAATTACAGCATATACTAAAGACCAGCTGAGACATCCAACCCTGTGGGAACTGACAAACTATTAGCATCTTGAACTTTCTGTTCACAGGTAGACATTGTTGGATTAGTTTGACTGCAGACTGTAAGTGATTCTAATAAATCCCATATCTATTATGTATGTATACAACAAACATAAATATATATATGTATATATGGGATTTATTGGAATTCATTCCATATGTCCTGTGACTATAGTGAACCCTGACTAATATAAGTGGGAAGTCTAAAGCACCAGCTAATTTGGTGTCTAGTGAGGGCAGTGTTCTTGTATTCTTGCTTTTCAGCGGAAGGAGAGTGACAGTTGTCTGGAGTCTCTTTTTAAGGGATACTAATCCTGTAGTGGAGATCCTTGCCTTCTAAGGGTCCCATCTCCTAATACTTGCAAGGTGGGGATTGTGTTTACACATGCTGACTTGGGTCAATATAAGCCTTTAGATCACACAGAGCAACATCATCAACAGAATTCATAAAGCACATTCAAACGACAAATAGCAATTACTTGCCTTTTCTTCTTCTTTGGGCTGTTTTAGGGAGAATTCTACCATACATCTCTGGAAACAGTAAATATTTGAAAGACTATGGAAAGAAGAAGTTCACGCAAAACTTGAAATAAGCTAGCCAATGCCCTTTGCGTAGTCTGTAGACTTTGAATGGCTTCAGCAACTCTGCCTTTATGCTTCTCTACACAAAAGCTCACCTTACACCTTCAGCATTCTGAATGTCACGGGGTGTTAAGTGTGAGTATGATGTGTGCTGACCAGCAGACAAGGGTACTTTCAAAAGAGATTTGTGTATCTGCCGCTGTTCAGGTTGTTTTCTCCCTTAATGACTAAGTCACTCCTTGAAAAGAAATGAATCATTTATGGAGGCACAGGCAGACTTTCAGGCCCTTGGGCACTGTTTTAGTGACTAGAGAAAAAATTGACTGAATGATCTGGTCTTCTGTTCAGCCCAATTCATCTGCTTTGCATTTTCCTTTTGGCTATTCAAGTTGCGTAAAAATCAGGACAACTTATTATTCCAAGATCAGAACTGAGTCTAAAACTCTTCTTCATCACTCACTAGCTGTGTGACCTCAGGCAAATGATTTAACCTCTCTGAACTGCAGTTCTCTTATCAGAAGTTAGTCTGAGATTTTGTGAAACATTGTTTATAAAATGGCCAGTGGAGTGCCTGGTTCATAATTTACACTCAATCAATGGGTGACACAGAGACTATTGAGAATAAATTTATGTTCTGTTCTACTAAATACATTGTGCTCACTCTTTTCTGCTACAGATATGGAATAACAGCGTAAGGATGAGAGAAGCCAGAGCCTTCTGGGGCAGAAACAGTGTTTAATTAATTTGCCTGCCTGAGGTTAGCAGAGCTCTGTGCAGAGAACATTTAATGATAGATGATAGGGGTCAAACTCAAGGACAGAGTCTGAGATTGATAGAGGAACAAACCTAGAGAGTTAAACAGCTGTGTAATAGACTCCAGACCAATTCCCAGAGTCACAGGGTGCAGGTAAAGGAGCAGGTGCCATCTGGGAAAACCACAAGAGTGAGAGAAAAAGGAAGCTACAGAACTCTAAAGCCTCTTATTATCCTTGAAGGGAGATGGTACAGAACCAGGACACATTCTTGGATGAGTCCCTGACCCAGGACAGGAAGTCTGCCTCTGTTACAGTGCTCTCCTGACAGGCTCACTGGGACAATAGACAGGTGTGTACTGCTTGGGAGGGTACAGTTCCACCACTCAGCAACAGTGCTCTGGGTTTGCTGTCCGTAAGGGTGTCCAAAACCTGGAGATCTTGCAGTCTGTGGAGAATTATAGTCCTTCTGCCAGAGAAGGGAGTCCTTGGTCCTGTGGGCAGCTGGATGATGAAAACTTGCCTTTCGCTGAAAGAGTAGGAGCCAGGTGCAGCTAGCTCATCTCTCAGGCGATTTAAAGAATCCCAAAGTTAATTTTAGACAGTCCTTTCAGTATGCTCCAAGGCTCCTGCCACTGTCAAGTTTAACATGCCGGACTGACCATAGTCGTGCTGTTGCTTGGGTACTTTATGAATCTTCTTCAGCTTTTCAGTTTGGTGGGTTTCCATTTTACATGTGCTAAGTGTGCTAAGTGTGTGTGTGTAGGTGTGTGTGTGTGTGTGTGTGTGTGTGTGTGTGTCTATGTGTGTGTGTGTGTGGTCAATGTTCGGTTTCTCCACCTGATTTTTTTGAATCCTGGTCTCTTGCTGAACGTGAGGCAAGAGTCACTGGGAAGCCAATCTCAGTGTTTCCATCCATACTACACCCTAGTGTTGTGGTTGTAGAGTTACACTGGATTTTATGTAGCTACCGGGGATCTGAACTCAAGTCCTTATGTTTGTGTGACAAATACTTTCCCAAGTGAGCCATTTCCCCAGTCCCCCTTTTTAACTTTCTTAGAGATTTTTTTAAAAGACCAATAACTCCTAATTTCTAGGCTTCTATTTATGTCAGTTATTTGGCATAACATTCTCCAGGAACCGTAAGAGATAGTCTTTATTAAGTCCAACATTTAGATGCAGAATCTTACAGAATTGAAGGGCTTTGTTCAAATCACCAGTGCCGGGTGAAACTGGGACCTAGTCTGAGGTCTCTGCTTCCAAACACTGTTGATTTATAAGATTTTTCCTTAGAGATATTGAAGAGAGAGGAGGAGCTGTATTTTCAATGACTTTTCTTTCTGTCAAGGAAATCAACAATATGTGGGGACTTTTTTCCTCCTTCTGTGAGACTGAGAGAAAGCAGCTCTCTGACACACTGTGTAGCCTGCGTCAGGAGTGCTAGTGAGCTGTCATGTCCAAAGAGGAAGCAATTATGTTCCTTCTGCCTGCATCCACCCATACTAGCAAAAGCATGGATCAGAAAGTAATGAATATCAGCCAAAGTTATTCGCTCATACCTGCGGGCTTGCTAATAATTCACTAACAGCCTTTTTGATTCAGTTGGTCTACCAAATTAGCCTGAGCATGCTACCTGACACCATGATTTCTTGGTCATTAATGAGAAAAAATTGAAAAGACATTGGATACCTCATAAACATGCCGTAAAAAGTGAGCACCACTATTTTAAACTTAGGTAACATGCTGTCATAATGAATGCCCATTGACTCAACCCTCTCCCTTTACCTTATGGAACCTTGAACTCCATCCTTAACTGGACATTTATCATGTTTTACAGTATTGGATATCCTACCTGAAAGTGTTCAAATTGCTGCAAAGCCTTGACTATTACTAAAATGGCCTGTCACTTAAACAAGAACCTTTAGCTGATGATGACATGGGAAGGAAAGGCCAGGGACCAGAAGTCACATCATTTTGTCTTAAGAGAGTATTACATCCTTGCAAACCCCACTCAATTCTACCTAACTATTGTGACACCAGGAGAGAGAGTGAGAGAGCGAGAGAGCGAGAGAGCGAGAGAGCGAGAGAGAGAGCCTCATCAATATTTCTAAGAATTTTTAGCATACAAAAGCAGAGATAAGAAACTCCCATGGTCAGTCACTTATTGATTGGACAAGCTGTTCACTAATGAGCCCACTGCAAGAAGGCCACTCTATCTCCACATATGCTGACATGCTGAAAACGGAATGCCATTTGCACAAAGAGCTTGTGTAAAACTGGGGATAAAAGCCTCTGGAACTTCTGACTTCTTTCCAGGATCATGGACTGTTCATGTTGGTTACTCATTGGAAGGCCTATGTGTATCACAAAGCAGAGTTCAAAACAACCCTGCCACAACTGCATGCTTTTCCCATACAAGAAGTATTTTACTAGGCTTCTGGCTAGTATTCTCCCTGGGCAAAGGACTTAAAGCTGGCAAGATCATTGCCCTAGAAATTAGGAAGGAGACTCAATACCATCATTAAATTGTCACTATTATATCTGTAGCTGTCAGTCTGGCATACCCTGAAATTTTTAGTATCTAAAATGTCAACCTCAAATGTAAATTAAAAAGGAACATATGTTAACAAGACCTCATCTCCTCTCTCTTGTGAAAGACTACAATCTCTATGTGACTCTCAGAGCAGTACAAGTAACTCCTGCTCTCCACCCCCAGTAGATGGTGTTCCATCAGTTCTTTGGTGTAGCCGCCTGTCATGGATGAGGTCTCTGAGCAAAGGACACTGGCTTAAGTAAAACTTGCACGTTTATTCCACAAATTACATTTAAATATTCATTTCTAATCAACTCTAATATCAGAAGACATACTATCATATACATATTATAGTGTCAGACAATGATCAGACCATTTCGGTTTGTTTTTTTTTTTTTTTTTTTTTTAGAAATTGAACATTGAGCTACAGAGAAGATGTGGATTTCCTTTCTAGATCCCGGTCCTGGCTTTGAACTGCCACTGCTGAGACCTTGTGGGGTGGCGGGCTGTGAAAGGTATCCTGGTTCCTGGTTGAGATAAGGTTGAAACCCCAGTGACCATGAAAGGGACAGTAGGCATTTCCCTAAACTCCCAGGAGGCCTGGCCCCTCTCATGTAGCTACTGCCTCCCCACAGACCCCTGTAGAGAGGTTTGTGGCCATTAGTCACTGTAGAAATAGGACTATACCTCCCACATGTAGATGAGGTCTTCCCAAGCTCTCAGGCCAAGCCAATAGGAATTATTTACTGTCAGACCCTGACCCACACCAAAACTGTATATAAGAATCCTATCCAGAAGGATTAGAGTTATGTGTGAACCACTGAGAGCTTCTGTCATAAGAGCTGTAACACTGCTACTTGGGGAAGAGATCTGTTCCCCTAAAATTGCCACCAGAAGCTCCTGTGCACCCCTCTCTGTCTAGCCAGCTTTTTGCTGCCTCAGCCCAGCTGATGTCTTGGCAGCAGCAGAGACCCAGGTGGAGCAGCTGCAGCAGTAGAGGCAGCAGAGGCGAGCCCCTCTCCTTGCTCAAGTTCTCTCCCTTTTGCATGAACCCTCACACCTGGCTAGGCCAGAGATCTCTGTGGAAAGCCTCTAATACAAAGGCCAACAAGACCTTGTTAAGCAGCTCTTGCTCCTGAAGCTCATACTAACCATCACATTTCCATGAGCAGTGTATGGAATTCATCACTGCATCAGTTGAAAGCCAGACTTCAAAATATCTAAGGAAAAATGCTTTTCTACTCACTTAACTGAAATTCTCACATGCAGAGCTGGGATGTTTCAGATTTACCTGTGGACAAGTATCCCTCAGACACCACAGGAAGTTATTTCCAGGTCTTGCACACACCTCCTTCTGTGTGGGTTTCATTTCTAGGATACTATTCATAGAGTTTCAGAAATCTTATAGTCTGAGGAATGCAAATGGAATGTTCTGGAATTTAAATTTGACTATTCAATTTTTTAATGTAACACTTCAAACACAATAGTGGAAGAAAATGGCTCCTGAGAGATCTGTTGTCGGATCGTGCACTCATGAGTTCACCACTCCTTTTAATATCAACTATCTTTATTAGTTGCTCATGAAAGGAAGATTTAAAGGAGAGGCCTGGGTAAAGGAAGAAGTCCCATACTTGGGGTTTATAGTAATACTGATATCATTTCATATGTCTGTGATTTTACATATGAGAAATCTCACATTATGAATGGATTCTACCAGAACAGTGAGACCTTTTCTGAATCTCACAGTAGCCAATTTTAGCTATGTTTTTTGCTTAGACAGTCTTTTCTCATGGAGCCTAGGTAAGCCTGGAATTCATTGCCCTCCTGCTTCAGACTCCCTGGTTCTGTGATCACAGGATTATAGCAATAAATTCAGTGAATGGAAGTATGGTAAACAAATCCTAACACACAGAAAGACAGTTTTCTACTAAGATTATAGGAAGGTTGATGGATGTGGACAGGAACTAAAGGTGGGCATGTTCTGTGGTTGACAGAGAATATTTTGGCTAAGACCGGGAAGGATGTTGGTAAACTAAAGCAGTATTGATTCATGATCTTTTATACTCCTCTAGTTTCAGAGGCTAAGGCTGTCATTGCCTGTGTGGTAGAGCAGAATAAGGAATTTCCTTGGATGGATAGTAGATATTCAGGACATATAAATGATGGCCATTGTGGGGAACAGTGAAAGCTAAGGAGTCAGTAACCATGTGTTAGAGATCTAGGTATCCAGTGCGAAAGCAAGGATGCTGAGTGGAGGCAGGAGACAGTAGAATATGGCTCGATGCAGCTTTACGTATAACCTGTCCAGATAGAGTTCATTTTTCCAGGATCTCCTATAAAATAGGTTCAGTTGCAATAAATTACCTGAGGCAAGTTCCCAAGTAAAGAAGTATCAACCAGAATACCAATGTAAATAATTGGCTAAGATAATGTTAACTACCAATATAATTGGACTAGAATGCTGGAAAATCTATTTTGGAAGTAAATTTAAATTTAGAAGTCTTCTCAGTGAGTAAAAACAAGAGCAAATGGAGTTAGTTTTGGGTAGACTTTCTTCACATGCAATGTTGGTGTTGGCGGATTCCTTTCCCCAGCTCCTGTCTATTTCCCCATTCAGATGTCCCTTGTCCTCTACCGTTGGGTCCTCTACACCTCGGTCCACTGTTGCATTTTCATATTTCATGCATTGTATTACCTTACCCACTCCTTCTCATAAAGACTCTCTTAGTCATCTTTATGCTTTCCTGTCCTTTATTCATATTTATTCCCACACAGACAATTTATCAATTAGAAGCTAGGATCTGCACTATATAGAGCATACAATATTTGTCTTCTTGACCCTGGAATACTTTGCTTAATATAATGTTCTCCAGTTTACTTCATTATCCTGCAAGCTTCCAAATTTTATTTTTTCCTTATGCCTGAATAAAATCCAATTGTTTATATATACCATAATTTCATTATCCACTCATCTGTTGTTGGAAATTTTGGCTGACTCAATCACCTGACTATTAAGAATAGAGTAGCTATAAACATACATGAGTCAGTATCCATCTGTGGTAGAATGTAGGGTCCATTAGCTACACGCCCCAGGAGTGGTTGAGATGAGTCATATTTACGAACCTTGGGCTAAGATAGTTTGGGACATTTTTCCACAAGAAGGACACACAAGGTTTGCAGAGCTCAAAGCCAGGAGCTCATGACCCTCTACTACTAACATAAGGCTTTGAACTCTGTTTTCCTCAGTGGCAGGCACTGCCTGGGCATCTCTTCCTATTCCTTAGATAAGCTGGGGCATTTATTGTGGGACAACCTTTTGATGTTAGTCATTTACCCCAAATAGTTTTTCCTCTAAGGTGTCCTTTACATAGTTTATATCTACCGTGTTGTTTTTGCACCAGAATTGTAGGAAATTGGGCTGTGTGTTGCTATTACCTTGCCCTTTTCTCAGACACTGGGATAATTTAGTCAACCAGTTTTCTCTGAGAGTTAATTGCTTGCCTGTAGGAAAAGAAAGAAAGAATAAGCAAGCCGGCTTCTGTGTGTTTTAGGATGGTCCTCCTGTTTTCTCCTTTCAAAAGACAATCTCAGCCCTTCTGCTCTGTGGGTCTGATGATCCTACTGTTCCCAGATGTGCCCATTCAGTTGTTAAGGCTCTGTGCTGACTTTTAGGACTCTTGAGACACTCAGCAGACTTTGTTCCTTAGGTAACAAAGTAGGAGTGCAAAGTTAAAGGCATGGGGCATTTCCTTTGGTGTTAATTTTTATGATTATTTTTACTAGTAGCCATTCAGAATACAAAATAAGGGTGTCATTTTGATATCTTCACATAAGCTTGTATTCTAGTCTGTTCACGGTTACTTCTTCAATAACCACTCCTTCTTCCATATCTCTAGTATTCTGTTTTTCATTTTCATTTTCCCACCCTGGATTTCATGTCTGAGAAAAAACACATGATAGCTGTCTCTGTGCAAATTAGTTTGTGTTATAAAGCTCCAAACTTTTTTCTCCATTTTTATTAAATTGGGTATTTCTTATTTGTATTTCAAATGTTTTTCCCTTTCCTGGCTTTCCTGTCCATCCCTAGGCCCTTCCTTTCCCCTTCTATATGGGTGTTCCCCTCCCGATCCATCCCCTATTACTGGCCCCCCACAATCTCCTACACTGGGGGTCCAACATTGGCAGGACCAAGGGCTTCCCCTTGCACTGGTGCCCCAACAAATCTATTCACTGCTACATATGCAGTTGGAGCCCAGGGTCAGTCCATGTATAATCTTTGGGTAGTGGTTTAGTCCATGGAAGCTCTGGTTGATTGGCATTGTTGTTCTTATGGGGTCACAAGCCCCGTCAGCTCTTTCAGTTCTTTCTCTAATTCCTCCAACGGAGGTACCATTCTCAGTTTAGTGATTTGCTGCTAGCAGTCGCCTCTGTATTTGACATTTTATGGCTGTGTCTCTCAGGAGAGATCTACATCCGGTTCCTGTCAGCCTGCACTTCTTAGCTTCATCCATCTTATCTAGTTCTGGTGGCTGTATATGTATGGGCCACATGTGGGGCAGGCTCTGAATGGGCGTTCCTTCAGTCTCTGTTCTAAACTTTGCCTCCCTTTCCCCTTCTATGGGTATTTTTGTTCCCCCTTTAAAGAAGGAGTGAAGCATCCCCATTTTGGTCATCCTTCTTGAAACTCCAAACCTGATTTTCATGAAAATGGTATGATTTTAGTCATCTTTACAGATATATAAAACTCTATTGTGCCTGTATACTTCAGTTTAAATATTTGTTTATATATTATAGCCCCATGGTTTAATTTCATAATCTGGATTTCATAATATTGCAAAATGCAATAACAAATAGATTTGCAGATATTTGTATAAAAGTGGTCTTTTTTTTTTTGACTCTTTGGGATACAAACCCAGGAGTCTTACGGCAGAATCCTGTGCTGACTCCCTTGTCATCACTGGGATGAGATGCATGACATTCTAGGAGGTGAACTTATTATAATGACTTTTTAAAAAGTTTAACAGGGTATGTAAAAACCAAGAGGGGTCAATTCTTAGGATTAATTGTCAAGGGCTTCCTTGAAAAGTGTCCACAGTTTTACTATAAGAAGTGCGTATGAATTAGAGAAGTAGAAGACATCAGACATACCACCAACTGGGATTACACGCATGATTCTTCATGCTATCTGGCTAACTGTTTTTACTGATCGTGCTTTACAGAGCTTGTTTTCCTCTAGTAAATAGGATAGAAATGATCTAGAAGTGAGTAATCCCGAAGGATTGAATCCAAATAATATGAAAGGAATTGTGTTTACAGTTATTTAAAAATGAGCTAACCAACATCAAACCCTCAAATTTTCCAGCTACATGTGGATGTATGCATATGTATGTGTGTACATATATGTGTGTATGTGTGTATGTATGTGTGTGTGTGTTTATTTCTTTTCTGTTTTTATTTTTGTGGGGTTAAAAACCACATTTTGCATTAAAAAAATTAATGCTTCTTACATGAATACATTGAAAGTCTACTGTTAACAGATATACCTCAAATCCATTATAATAACACTAGTTTTAAATGATGCTGGTAATTCCACAATGGCTGTAGCATCTTTTGCTTAGAAGGAGACATGCAATAGCCAAGAATTACTTCCTCAGATTACAAAATGGGAGCAGATTATTAAAACTCTCAACTGACAATAAAGCTATACATCAGTGGATTCACTGTTAGAGAACACTGTCAGCAATTGAGGAGATTATGCACATTAGAAGAACACCTGATTTAGACTGTGATCCCCCATGGCTGTGAGATCTCAGGAGAGGCTAGATTTTGTCTCTGTATCAGTGTCAGCTGGCGCCCAAACCTCGCTGATCCTGGCCTACACCTCCCTGCTCCCAAACCCCATGGGAGAGAGAGCTCATTGCCCAGACATGTGGGCAATCCTGAGGCTGCAGGGCAGGAAAGATTGCCACTTCAGCCCACCTTTTCCCACATCCCTGGCCCAAGAGGAAACTGTATAGGGCTTCTGTGCAAAGGAAGATGGGGGCAGTCAAGCTGCAGGAGCCCTGCTGTCCAGACTGTGCCCACATCTAAACGGACCAGGTCAAACAGCTCCCTGCACCCAAATCCCAAAGGAGGGAGAGCTAGACCTTTAGAGGGGCAGACACACCTGGGAAACCAGAGGAGACTACTCTCTGCCCACATTTCTGACGCTAGAGGAAAATGCCTAGCACCATCTGGGCCCCCTGTGTACAGGGACCCAGGGACCCAGGGACCCAGGGACCCAGGGACCCAGGGACCCAGGGACCCAGGGACCCGGGGACCCAGGGACCCAGGGACCCGGGGACCCAGGGACCCAGGGACCCGGGGACCCAGGGACCCAGGGACCCAGGGACCCAGGAAAAGTAGGGGCAGGCCCTTCTGGTTCCCAACCACAGGGACAGCTGAAAGCCAGTGGACAGGAACAACTACATGCCTGAAAGTAGAACACTCTGTTCCCATAACTGGCTGAAATAAAACAGGAAAACAGGTCTACAGCACTCCTGACACACAGGCCTATAGGACGGTCAAGCCACTGTCAGAAATAGAAAAACAAGGTAACACCAGACACAACCTGATGGTGAGAGGCAAGCACAGGAACACAAGCAACAGAAACCAAGACTACATGGCATCATCAGAGCCCAATTCTACCAACAAAGCAAACGCTGAATATCCAAACACACCAGAAAAGCATGATCTAGATTTTAAATCACATTTGATCATGATGATGGAGGACTTTAAGAAAGACATAAAGAACTCCCTTGAGAATTGCAGGAAAACACAAGTAAACAAGTAGAAGCCCTTAGAGAGGAAAGACAAAAATCTCTGAAAGAATTGCAGGAAAACAGAAAATCAAACAGGTGAAGGAATTGAAAATGGAAATAGAAATAATAAAGAAAGCACAAAGGGAGACAATCCTGGATAAAGAAAACCAAAGGAAGAGACAAGGAGCCGTAGATACAAGCATCACCAACAGAATACAAGAGATAGAAGAGAGAATCTTAGGAGCAGATGATTCCATAGAAATCATTGACACAACTGTCAAAGATAATGTAAAACAGAAAAAGCTACTGGTCCAAAACATACAGGAAATCCAGGATATAATGAGAAGATCAAACCTAAGGATAATAGGTATAGAAGGGAGTGAAGACTCCCAGCTCAAAGGATCAGTAAATGTCTTCAACAAAATCATAGAAGAAAACTTCCCTAACCAAAAGAAAGAGATGCCCATAAGCATACAAGAAGCCTACAGAACTCCAAATAGATTGGACCAGAAAAGAAACTCCTCGCGTCACATAATAGTCAAAACACCAAATGCACAAAACAAAGAAAGAATATTAAAAGCAGTAAGGGAAAGAGGTCAAGTAACATATAAAGGCAGAATTACACAAGACTTCTCACCAGAGACTATGAAAGCCAGAAGATCCTGGACAGATGTCATACAGACCCTAAGAGAACACAAATGCCAGCCCACGTTACTGTATCCAGCAAAACTCTCAGTTAACATAGATGGAGAAACCAAGATACTCCACAACAAAACCAAATTTACACAATACCTTTCTATAAATCCAGCCCTACAAATAAATGGTAAAGCCAAACACAAGGAGCCAAAGGACACCTTAGAAAAAAAAGAAACAAATTGTTTTGCAACAAAACAAAGAAGACAAGCACACAAACATAATCTCTCCTCTAAATATGACGATAACAGGAAGCAGCAATCAGTATTCCTTAATATCTCTCAACGTCAATGGACTGAATTCCCCAATAAAAAGACACAGATTAACAAACTGGATACATAATGAGGACTCAGCATTTTACTGCCAACAGGATAGACACCTCAGAAACAAAGACAGACACTACCTCAGAGTAAAAGGCTGGAAAACAACTTTCCAAGCAAATGGTCTGAAGAAGCAAGCTGGAACAGCCATTCTAATATAGAATAAAATGGATTTTCAGTCAGAAGTCATGAAAAAAGATAAGGAAGGACTCTTCATATTCATCAAAGGGAAAATCCGCCAAGATGAACCCTCAATCCTAAATATCTATGCTCCAAATACAAGGGCACCTATATACATAAAAGAAACCTTACTGAAGCTCAAAGCACACATTGCACCTCACACAATAATAGAAGGAGATTTCAACACCCCACTCTTATCAATGGGAAGATCATGGAAATAGAAATTAAACAGAGACATAGACAGACTAACAGACGTTATGAACCAAATGGACTTAATAGATATTTATAGAACATTCAATCCTAAAACAAAAGGATATAACTTCTTCTCACCACCTCATGGAACTTTCTCCAAAATTGACCGTATAATTGGTCAGAAAACAGGCCTCAACAGATACAGAAAGATAGATATAATCCCATGCATTATATCAAACCACCATGGGCTAAAGCTGGTCTTCAATAACAATAAGGAAAGAACACCCACATATACGTGGAAGTTGAACAATGCTCTACTCAACGATAACCTGGTCAAGGAAGAAATAAAGAAAGAAATTAAAGACTTCATAGAATTTAATGAAAATGATGATACAACATACCCAAACTTATGGGAAACAATGAAAACTGTGCTAAGACGAAAACTCATAGCTCTGAGTGCCTGCAGAAAGAAACAGGAGAAAGCATATATCACCAGCTTGACAGCACACCTAAAAACTCTAGAAAAAAAGAAGCAAATACACCCAGGAGGAGTAGAAGGCAGGAAATGATCAAATTCAGAGCTGAAACCAACCATGTAGAAACAAAAATGACTATACAAAGAATCAACAGAAACAAAAGCTGGTTCTTTGAGAAAATCAACATGATAGATAAACCCATAGCCAGACTAACCACAGGACACAGAGAGTATGTCCAAATTAACAAAATCAGAAATGAAAAGGGAGACATAACTACAGAAACAGAATCAGAGGAAATTAAAAAAATCATCAGATCCTACTACAAAAGCCTGTATTCAACAAAACTTGAAAATCTGGAGAAGATGGACAATTTCCTAGACAGACACCAGGTACCGAAGTTAAATCAGGAACAGACAAACCATTTAAACAACCCCATAACTCCTAAAGAAATAGAAGCAGTCATTAAATGTCTCCAAGCCAAAAAGAGTTCAGGTTCAGATGGGTTCAGTGCAGAATTCTATCAGACCTTCATAGAAGACCTCACACTAATACTGTCCAAACTATTCCACAAAATTGAAACAGACAGAGAGCTACTGAGTTCCTTCTATGAAGCCACAATTACTCTTATACCTAAACCACACAAAGACCCAACAAAGAAAGAGAACTTCAGACCAATTTCCCTTACGCAAAAATACTCAATGAAATTCTTGCAAACCAAACCCAAGAGCACATCAAAACAATCATTCATCATGATCAAGTAGGCTTCATCCCAGGTATGCAGGATGGTTTAATATTTGAAAAACCATCATTGTATACCACTATATAAACAAACTGAAAGATAAAAACCACATGATCATTTCATTAGATGTTGAGTACGCATTTGAAAAATTCAACAGCCCTTCTTGATAAAAGTCCTGGAAAGAACAGAAATTCAAAGCCCATACCTAAACATAGTAAAAGTCATATACAGCAAACCAGTAGCTAACATTAAAGTAAATGGAGAGAAACTTGAAGCAATCCCACTAAAATTAGGGACTAGACAAGGCTGCCCACTTTCTCCCACTTATTTAATATAGTTCTCGAAGTCCTAGCCAGAGTAATCAGACAGCAAAAGGAGATCAAAGGCATATAGATTGGAAAGGAAGAAGTCAAAATATCACTATTTCCAGATAATATGATAGTATATTTATGTGATCCCAAAAGTTTCACCAGAGAACTTCTAAACCTGATAAACACCTTCAGCAAAGTGGCTGGGTATAAAATTAACTCACATAAATCTTAGGCTTCCTCTACACAAAAGAGAAACAAGGTGAGAAATTAGGGAAACGACACCCTTCATAATAGTCCCAAATAATATAAAACACCTCAGTGTGACTTTAACCAAGCAAGTGAAAGATCTGTATGATAAGAACTTCAAGCCTCTGAAGAAAGAAATTGAAGAAGATCTCAGAAGATGGAAAGATCTCCCATGCTCATGGATTGGCAGGATTAACATAGTAAAAATGGCCATTTTACCAAAAGCGATCTACAGATTCAATGCAATCCCCATCAAAATACCAATCCAATTCTTCAGAGAGTTAGACAGAACAATTTACAAATTCATCAGGAATAACAAAAAACCCAGGATAGCTAAAATTATTCTCAACTATAAAAGGACTTCCTGGGGGAATCACTATCCCTGAACTCAAGCAGTATTACAGAGTAATAGTGAAAAAAACTGCATGGTATTGGTACAGAGAGAGACAGATAGACCAGTGGAATAGAATTGAAGACCCAGAAATGAACCCACACACCTATGGTTACTTGATTTTTGACAAAGGAGCCAAAACCATTCAATGGAAAAAAGATAGCATTTTCAGCAAATGGTGCTGGTTCAACTGGAGATCAGCATGTAGAAGAATGCAGATCGATCCATTCTCATCACCCTGTACAAAGCTTAAGTCGAAGTGGATCAAGGACCTCCACATCAAACCAGATACACTCAAACTAATAGAAGAAAAAGTGGGGAAGAATCTTGAACACATGGGCCCTGGAGAAAACTTCCTGAACAAAACATCAATGACTTCTGCTCTAAGATCAAGAATTGACAAATGGGATCTCATAAAACTGCAAAGCTTCTGTAAGGCAAAGGACGCTGTTGTTAGGACAACATGGCAACCAACAGATTGGGAAAAGATCTTTACCAGTCCTACAACTGATAGAGGGCTTATATCAAAAATATACAAAGAACTCAAGAAGTTAGACTGCAGGGAGACAAATAACCCTATTAAAAATGGCATTCAGAACTAAACAAAGAATTCACAGCTGAGGAATGCCGAATGGCTGAGAAACACCTAAAGAAATGTTCAACATCTTTAGTCATAAGGGAAATGCAAATCAAAACAACCCTGAGATTTCACCTCACACCCGTGAGAATGGCTAGGATCAAATACTCAGGTGACAGCAGATGCTGGCAAGGATGTGGAGAAAGGGACACTCCTCCATTTTTGGTGGGATTGCAGACTGGTACAACCATTCTGGAAATCAGTCTGGAGAAAATTGGACATTGCACTACCTCAGAAAATTGGACATTGCACTACCTGAGGACCCAGCTATGCTTCTCTTGGGCATATACCCAAAAGATGCCCCAACATATAACAAAGACACATACTCCATTGTGTTCATAGCAGCCTTATTTATAATAGCCAGAGTTGGAAAGAACCCAGATGCCCTTCAACAGAGGAATGGATACAGAAAATGTGGTACATCTACACAATGAAGTACTACTTAGCTATCAAAAACAATGACTTCATGAAATTCATAGGCAAATGAAATGATCTAGAAAATATTATCCTGAGTGAGGTAACCCAATCACAGAAAATCACACATAGTATGCACTCATTGATATGTAAATATCAGCCCAAATGTTCAAATTACCCTAGATGCACAGAATACATGAAACTCAACAAGGATGTCAAAAATGTAGATGCTTCACTCCTTCTTTAAAAGGGGAACAAGAATACCCTTAGGAGGGGATATGGAGGCAAAGTTTAGAATAGAGGCTGAAGGAAAGCCCATTCAGAGCCTGACCCACATGTTGCCCATACATATATAGCCACCAGAACTAGATAAGATGGATTAAGCAAAAAAGTGCAGGCTGACAGGAACCGGATGTAGATCTCTCCTGAGAGACACAGCCAGAATATGGCAAACACATAGGCGAATGCCAGCAGTAAACCACTGAACTGAGAACAGGACCCCTGTTGAAGGAATCAGAGAAAGGACTGGAAGAGCTTGAAGGGGCTTGAGACCCCATATGTACAACAATGCCAAGCAACCAGAGCTTCCAGAGACTAAGCCACTACCCAAAGACTATACATGGACTGACCCTGGGCTCCAACCTCATAGGTAGCAATGAATATCCTAGTAAGGGCACCAGTGGAAGGGGAAGCGCTTGGTCCTGCCAGGGCCGGACCCCCAGTGAAGGTGATTGTTGGGGGGAGGGTGGTAATGTGGGGAGGATGGGGAGGGGAACAGCCATATAGAAGGGGTGGGGGAAGGTTGGGGGATGTTGGCCTGGAAACCGGGAAAGGGAATAATATTTGAAATATTAAATAAGAAATACCCAATTTAATAAAGATGGAAATCAAGAAGAAGAAGAACACCTCCTTCCTGTGTCACATGAAACAACAGGAATGCTCAGGGGCAAATCTAGCATTCTCTAGGGTCTTCTTTGTGTCAAAGAACTAGGTGTGCTCAACCTCCTTAATAACTTTTCTTCTCTTTTTTTGGGTATTTTATTTACTTACATTTCAAATGTTATCCTTTTTCCAGGTCCTCCTCATCCTCTATCCCCCTGTTTCTATGAGGATGCTCCCCTCCCACCCATCCACTCTCATTTCAACATCCTGGCATTCCCCTACACTGTGGAAATGAGCCTTCACAGGACCAAGGGCTTCTTTTCCTATTGATGCCAGGTAAGGCTGTCCTCTGATACATATGCAGCTGGAGCCATGGGTCCCTCCATGTGTACTCTTTGGTTAGAGGTTTAGTCCCTGAGAGCTCGGTGTGTTTGTCTGTGGGGTCTGGTTGCTTGATATTGTCGTTCTTCCTATGGGGTTGCACACCCCTCAGCTCCTTCAGTCCCTTCTAAAACTCCTCCATTGGGCTCCCAGTGCTCAGTCTGATGGCTAGCTGCAACCATCCTCATCTGTATCAGTATATATATATTTTTTTATGGTAGCTGTGAAAGCCAAGCAGAGCAGAGCAGAACAGAGCAGAACAAAGCAAAGCAAAACAAAGCTAAACAAAACAAAACAAAACAAACAAAACCAATTCACAAGCTGCTTTCTTTCTCTGCTTTTCAATGCTTTACACTGCTTTTTAGTGTGAAGGGGTTGACAACACAGTCATCCATGTGCAGGACCTTGTGAAGGACACCTGGTGTTCTGGAACATGGTAGCCTTGGATAGATACCGGTGATCATTGTTATGACTGGCAGGTGTGTATGACCTTGAGTAGCTCCCAGGATGCTTTGTAGAGCTGTGTTTTTATGGGTAGCTCCTTTCTTATTGTTGTATTGTTGTTTCCCCTGAATTGAAATAAACCTTTCTGGATGAAGAAGGAGGCTTGCCAGACGCTGGGAGTAAATGAACTTTAAAAGGCCAAGGAAGCTCCTGAAATGTACAAGATTCACAGGGCCCTTCCTCAAGTTGTAAAACAGTAAACATTTCAGGAAAGAAGAAACTTCTCAAGTGGCTTAGATGCCTGACAGTTGTACTGATCAAGTTAGAGATTCAGCTTTAGAAAGTCATCACCCACGCTGGGGTGGGCCTTTTGGTGATGCAGCTGCCTTTGACTCAACAATGGTCCTCTGAATAGCCCCTTACACATACCATAAATTCACTGGCCCACTAAGCTACACTTCACTGAGCTACACTACTTTTTAAACAAATAAGGTCCCCTGTACCTTATTTGCAGCCAGTAGATATTTGTTTATCTTTCCCCATGAGACGTCTGTACAACAGTAATAATGGACGGAATCAGGGTCGGAGCGGTTCTGGAAACAGCCATGGAATTATCAGTGTCCCTTTCCCTAACAGGTGTCAGAATGGGAGAGACATAAGTAAAGGCAAAACGCCCTGACTCTGCGCACAGCTCTTTACAGGGAAGCTACTGCGTGCAAGTAGGCAAACATTTTGGAAGTTTACTGTTTCTGCTTAAAATCTTCCAATTGTAAGTGAGCACAGTGCTTAATGATATTCAGCTATAGCTCATTAGTTCATTAGAGGGTGGGGATTTACATTCCACAGGGACCTATTAAGGGGAGTAATTTTTATTAAAACCCTAATTATTATTTTAAAGCCTATAAATTAATATTCTTATTTGTGAAGTGCTCCCTCTCTCTGCTTGGGATGCTGCATTGACAATTAAAATATAATAAAGATGATTAATAATGAATAAACATAAAATTAAAATATCATAAAATACATAATTAAAGAATAGTAAAATCTGAGCTGAGCAGAATCCTTGAAAAAAAGGCTAATTGTGGCTATAAGAGGAGAGTGTCTGGAGGATTATGTTGCTAGGCACTGTTTAACCATAGAAACAGTTTAAAAAATGCTCAGTGCATTCCATCAGGAAGGAAGATGCAGATCTAGTAGATGTTCAGTGCCCTGAAGTTGACCCAGGGCACCTTGACCCTTCGGCTGCTGCCGTTTCATTATCAGACAGATCTCAAGAAAGTAGTCAGGTGAAAATAATCTTGCTAGTAATAAATATCAGTATCATTTTTAAGCTCTAATACTGCTTATGGATATTGGTGTGTACACATTACCAAAACCAGTTGCAGATTGTCCTAGGCAATCACACAATTTCTCAATGGCTTCTTGATTCTCTAACACAGTGGTCTGTAGCGGATGTTGAACAAGAACTTAAAGGCCCTGGATCTGGGCTAAGGGTGGTTAAACCTATGGAAATAGGTTTTTGGCCTTAGGGTCCTAAGTTTGGGGGAAAATGTGGACCATTATGATCCCAGTTTGATTATATTTTACTGCTTCCTGTTCCCAGAAATAGTTGGTAAATTTCCATTTCCTAGTGGCTTCTCTTCACCAGTAAGTTTCTACTTCTTTGAACCATAAGCTATCTCCCTGCACATGACACTACTTTATCTGTAGAACAAGCAAGATTGAGGCTCCCGTTCTTATCGTAGCTAATCAACAATTCAGTTCCTTTTGGACAGATAGAGATCCAATCCTTAAGGGGCACACAGATACATTCAGACCAGAGGAAAAAGGGAGGGAGGGGGAATCACCTGTTCCTTATATTCGGACATTTAGACTATTCCCAAATCAGCTCACTTAAATGAGCTTTCTCATACCTCTGAGTGGATACTGATCTTTTGAATCCACCCACCACCTGGGCATATCTTCTGGTCTTCTTCACTTTGGGGAACCATTCACATCTACTCCTCCTCACTCAGGGCTCAGTTCTACTTTAGCCATCTCAAGGCTCACTCTACCTTCTTCTTTCCGGATGTGACTTCACAAATGAAGTACCTTGCAATGTTTCTCTGTCTCACTTTGTTCATCAGAAAGGGCATGCCCCTTCCTTTTGAGTGGTAAGACCTAGTCTTTTGTTTTAATTAGCCTGGTACCACTCGCTGGTTACATTGAGCTCTGCCCAACATGGGGAACACTACATGGGATCACAAACACTCATCCTCCAAGAGAGCATGGGCAAGCACTGCTTATCCAGAGGATGAGATGGAGTTTAGGAGAGCTAAACAACAGTTAAACTGGTAAGGTTTGGACCCCAGGATACTCCACCTGAATGTGTTAACCTTAGTCACCATATGCATAATTGGGGCGATGAATATCCCATGAAAATAAATACTAGATTGCTTATGTGACAACATCTTCTTTCTCTCTTCACCGTACACCACACATAAAAGGTTTCATTTAAGAGCCACAATGTGTTTATTATCGTGGCCCCACAGGCAGATCTTCCTCGTGTTGTTCTTTATTCCCAAATTCTCCTGTCCCCTGATAGGTCCACCCTAGTTTTCAGTTCTCCACCTGACCTGCTGTAGGACTTTATGCGCTACATTCCCTTGGGATGCTCAGTTGTGTTGTGCCCTGTTATGGCACACATGGTAAGCTTTGGCCTCTAGACCTCTCCTTTTCACCTTGTCTTTTCCCTCTGGAGTGGACAAATTGTAAAATGCATGTATATTTTAGAAGTAACACATAGAAGTAATACCACATGTCTCTTGTCAGTATTATTCACAGGTTCCTAATAGATTCCTTACTTTTTATTCTCACTTGGTATGTTATAAATTCAGGAGTACTGATGTAGGTGAGGTATTTTTACAATCAAAAGTCTCAAGTATCTAACAGATTTTGGTTCACATAAGAATCTAGATCTAGGCCCCCCACACATTGTAGGGATGTGCATCTTGGTCTTCCTGTGGGCCCCCTAACAATTGGAGTGAGGCTGTTTGACTCTGTTGCCAGCCATTTGGTCCCCTTCCCCTAACTGGACTACCTGGTATAATGAGAGAAGTTTATTTAACAAATAACTTTCTAAGGTATCCAGTGATTGCTTGGAGCTTTTCTTTAGAAACTTTTGTAACTTGGAATTTGAATGTTGATGCTGTTTTTTTGTTTTGTTTTGTTTTTTTAAGTTAAGGTCTTACTGTGTGGTCTGAGTTTGCTTGAACTCAAGATCCTCTTGCACTGGCCGCCAGGGTGCTGGGATTGAGCCTCTTTTGTTGATGTGTAACTTGTGTTATTCTTTTCAGATAGCCAACCAAATCTTTACCTAGTACTTTAGTTTCAAAGTACTTGACCCTTAGCCACTTAGGAACACATCAGGCAGGTTCTTTATCCATAAGGATGCATATATGGATGAGTGTGTGTGTGTGTGTGTGTGTGTGTGTGTGTGTGTGTGTGTGTGTGTATGTGTGTGTATGTGTGTGTATGTGTGTGTGTGTGTGTCTGTGTGTGTGTGTGTACTGCTCATAATATCTTCACATATCACAGAGCTAAGGCTTTATCATTGATGTTCTCTGACCACTGCTCACATGACAGATTCTTCTCCCCTGTCTAACATTTTAGGTATTTCTTCTTCCATGTATAGTTTCATGCCTCAATACACTTACTATAGCTTTTATATGTGTATCATGGGAATTCCATTTTGCTTGTGAGAAATGTGTTAGGAAGAGGCACAAGATTTGACTTTGGTCAATGAGAAGTGGGAGGAAAGATTTCAGACTCTTTGGATAGTTTTCTTATCGCCGATGAAGAGTTGCAGATTCTAGCTATAAACAATATGTTTGCTCAGGTTCATGGAGAATACCATACTCAGGGGATTACAAGCCTCATTAATAGTAATAAAGAACACACATTCTTCAAAAATAGATGAGCAGCATGTACATAAATAAAATAGGGAGAGCCACAGGGAGTGATCATCTCTTCTTTCTCTAGGCGTTATTGTCAGGGTGTGACTACTGATTTGTTTTCATTGTGCTACCACTTAGAGGTTACATATTCTGTCTAAGAGTTCTACAGAGCCAAAGGAGGAACAGTGAGTCAGAGTAGTGAAGTTCTAAGTCTCTGAATTAGCTGCCCGCCTACCCTGGACAGCCAAGTATGACAGAAAATATACTGTCTTCGTACTGAAGCCAGCTTGACTTAAAACTTTTATTGGGTAAAGCTGTCAGCATCCCACTTGATGTTTATATATCCCCAATGTTATTATCACCGCCCCATAAACAATTTACTATCTGTGTTTTTTTCCTATTTTTCCCAGAAAGGAGTTCATTTTCATTTCAATGCCATAGACTTTCCTACAGACCTCTTTCCCGTTCTGTTTCGCTTAATCCTTTAAGGAACCCATTCTTCATTGACTACTCAAGCTCTAGAAATCCTGAAAAGAAGCTAGAAGTAGTCTCTACCTTGACCCCTGGCTGTGTGTGGCCCAGCCATCTCATATTTTATCAGGATATTACATTTGTGATCTTCTTCATTTACTCTTAATGTATAAATATATTTAAAAAATACCTACAAAGGTAGATACTAGGTTAGATTTTACAGTGGAGGGGTGAGCAGATGGAAGGGTCATTTCTTACTGTTTAATTTTTTCTGTCCAATGCAAGAAGAGGACAGGCTTTGAGAATTGTTGGGGAAAAGTATTCATAGCCCTTTAGTCTGAAAGACAGGTTAGTGCAAGAGATAATGAACTATTTCCCATTTTCATATCTTCAAAGGAGTGGAGTCTCCTAAGAAAATGTCCATCTAGCACACACTGTTCTAGAGAACAGCAGGGGGAGGTGTGTGTTGCTGTGTGTGATGACCTGGACACTGGAGGCAAAAATATTAGTGGTCAGTATGATCCCATGCAGTCCTCTGATGCTTGCGCATAGCTCACTTTGTGATACAATCCTCTTGCCCTTCTGGAGGGCTCATGTGGTTGGACAGGGCATGAATTCTCTTTAAGTATTTTATTTTGATGATTTGGGGATTCTCTATTGTGGGCTCATTCTGACATAACATCTGAAATGTGATCATTAAGGTCTAACTGATAATGAATTAAGAGGCAGCAAATACCTAGAAACATTCATCTTAGCAAACACAAGGAAATGATTAAGTTGAAAATATATTTAGGCACATTGTGTTATTCATAACAATGAGGAATGCTGGGGTTTTGTAGACCCAAAACATATTTTAGGAGTTACAGTTCAGTGTATCCTCTGCCCACACCTATGCAATGGTGACTAAAGCTCGTGTAGATCTCAAACACTTTCCGCTCAGCACTCCAAAGCTCATGAATCTACTTACTCTGCTCATTTTACAGATATTTAGGGGTTTTTTGTTATTGACTTCATGGGAGAGGACAGTCACAAGCAGTCCTTTAGTTGTGGGCCCATGGACTCTGGTTCGGCTACTTAGTTTTTTGTTTCTGAACATTTTCTAATTTCCAGACCTGAAGATCTCTTCAGAACCAGCCTGAGTGATCTTCCCTGAGTTTTGCACAGCAAGCTATGATCATGCATCCACAAAAGAAAAACCCTTACATCATAGTCTCCAAACTAGAAACACTTTAAAGAAGAATGTTACCATTAGGATGGGATAACAGAGGAAAATCAATCTCACAAGGACCCTCTATATTGATCCTTGGGTATCTGGAAATGGAGAACTTGTATACAATGAGGAGACACAGGCATGTTCTTAGGCCATTGTTTCAAGTAAGGATTGTTCCTACTTACCAGTACTGCTGTCTTCAAATGTCCCTTGTTCCACCTCCCACATTCCCTGAAGTCTTTACAAACTCATTAAAATGTTTTATTCACTTGCTTTGTTGTAAATAACAAATGATAGACAGATTATTGCCTCATAGGAAGTCCCTTCAATTTGTCACTTACTAAGAAAGAAATAAGTAAATCATCCCTACATTATCCTTTTTGTCAATATAATTAATTTTAATCTTTTACATTTTATTTTCTTTATGCTTAATTCCATCATTTTAAAGACACAAACACTCATTTTTTTTAAAATTAGGGGAATGAGTTCCCTGTGCATGTTATTCTAAAAAAGATTTTTTTAAAAATCTTGTGACCCTATCTTAGACATTAAATGATTTAGAAATGAAACCTTTAAAATCTGATTGAAAGGATCACATTGAGGATATTTTTTTATCTTGGCTAATATTCTGTCTGATGTGTCCTATCTCCTCAGCACAGAGCTTTACTCTTGGAGAATATTAAGCAGGGATTTTTAGTTAATTAGTTAATACTATGAATAGCTTCATTTTTATATTTCCAACTTATTGTTTCTGGCATTGAAGGGTATCATAAGGAAAATTCAATTTTACCATGAATAATCAGAGTATGGAAATGACCTGGAAAGCACTTCAATCATTGCTTCTTTGCATATGAAACTTTTCTTTACCACAGAGGGAGAGGTGATTCTAGGGCGCTTCAAGGCACCTAAGTTGGAGGAAAGGATCATGATTCCTCAGCTTGAAAGTCATAATTGGCTTGGTCCAAAATTTTTAAGTGCCTTTTATACTCATAAACCCTCCTATTTATAAAAGGTCTACCGTTCCCTGGTGGGGAAAGATTCATAGAGACATCGCATATAGTAATTATAATAAAAATAGAACTCCAAATTTGCATAGCAGATTATAATTTACAAAGTATTTTTGCATACTCATTATCTCATGGAACCCTCGCTACAACCATTGAAGAAAGTGTTTCTGGCAGCGACTGCTGTAAGTTCACCAAGCTCTATTTTCTTCCCTTGCTGAGTAAACACAAGCAATTTTCCAGGCTTCATTGGAGTGCTGTGTGTACACGGAATGGGCAGAAGTGATGCATACTATTTTTCAGTTTACCCTGAAAAATTTCTTACCTATTTCTATGCTCTAATTACCCTCATTAACCAGTCAGTTTAAAATAACCTGGAAGAGGACTTTAATAAGCAAAGGTAGATGTTAAAAACTATGGCCATTGAGGTAAATGCTACCAACTACCTGGTTTTGTCTACAGATGATCCTTGACATACAATGGACATATGAAGATAAATCTGTAATTAGTTAAAATGTTTTTAGTTGAACATGCATTTAATACAGCAGACAACTAATCACCAAAATGTCATAACTTGGAGACAAAGTTCATGACAGAGTCAATAAAACAAAACTTTGTCTCCACTTACATTACCCAGATGAATGGAAGTTATGGCCGGTTGCTATTACCACCATCCTTTCCTTGAGAGAATGATATACTGGATATGCTTAACTTATACAAGTACAGCTCAGTTGATAAAATGCTTGCCACATAGGCATAATGGCCTGAATCCCACCCACAGAAGCCTTGTGAAAAAACCTAGTGTAATTTCCTGCCCTTGTAATCCCAGTGCTGGGAAGACAGAGAATTAGGTTTCTTGAATTGTTGCCTAGCTAGCCTAGCCTAATCTTTAGGCTAATGAGAAAAAACATCTCAGGAGATGTAGTAACAGCACCTGAAAGAACATCAACCAAGTTTGACCCTCAGTATTTGTGCATATATACATCAGTATGCCAACTGTACATCAAGATTCATTTGTGTATGCATGTCCACCCCCATATATACATGAATATGTAGACAGATAAATATGCACCCAAACAGGTATGGTTGCTGATGAATGATATTGATCTTTTTAATCTCATCAATTATAGAAACATTTTGTTGAACTGTCAGTAAGGGTTTTAATTAAAACTCAACCATGCTTATTTATTTGCCTAATTTCAATGACTGTTTTTACAATATAATCGGACATGTAAATAATTTTAACTTATACCCCATGAAGTCTAAAATATCTGCTGCCTGGGTACTTTATATCAGAGAGAATCGGGTAAAATTTTAAACCTAATTGTTGTGTGACCATGTGAGTGCATCTCAAAGGCATAATTCCATCTGCAGGAACTCAGAACTGGTATCATAAGAAGACGCAGGGATGAGGAATGATTGAGGGTGAAGCTGTGCTAGGACAATGGAGACTTGCATTTTTAAGATGATTCAGAGAGTCCAGACTTAAGAGCTCAGGCAACTTGCACCATAACTATGAAGATACTGGAAAGAATGGGCAGCAGCCTACCAGCTCATTCTACATAAATAAATCATATTAACCATCCCTCCTATTGCTCATATTAACAAAAGCGAGTAAATTCTGGGTTCCCAACTCATCCTATAGCCATACTAAAAGGGTTGTTGCCCACTAAGTTGGAGCATTTGAGTTGATAGATGGATGTCACACCTGTCATTCTTCCATTTGCTCTCTTAGACTACTCTCATGTCCCACTTTTCTTTTCCATTTTTAAAACATAGTTCAGTTTTCTGTGATATCATCTCTTTATCCATTTCTGTGGGTTCTGGTATATTTTCTTTTAGAGTACTCTTAAAAATTCTTCCTTAGTTGGGTAAGTGGGTAAAGTGTGAGTTAAGATAAAGAAGCTATATGTACTTGCTTAGTAATGGTTTTGGTTCTTATTATGTTAGAAATACAAGAATGGAAAGAAGATAATTGCATAGAAAACCCCATAATTTTTGTTGTTGTTTAAAGTGAAGCACCGTTTGACTGAACATTAAGCAGGCCATTTATTAAATCTAATTTTTACTTTCTGGCCCACGGCCTTTGTAGACTTCATTGAAGGTTACACCTGGGCTTTTTGATAGTTGTGAAACACCTGGTATATTTTACTTTTATCAAAGAAGGTGACTTCTTATCCAATGATTCTACTCCTCTCCCACCCCAATCATATGTCCCTGACGACAGCAGTCCTCTTTTTCTTATCCTGTTGTGAAAGACTGACTCTAACCAAATGAGTCAAGTGCTAAAAAGCATGTGTTCAAGGCAGACATTAAGGAAAGTGGCCGAGAAAGAACAGTGCTAAGACAGACCCTTCCATGCCTGCATGGAACCTGCTTGGTGGTGAAGTGTGACAAGCCTTGGCTTTGACGATCACCTATGTGTACACAAAGAAATGCTGTTCTCCATGGAAGTAATCCAGTTCAATTAACTGCTGCTTGCAGTAGCTGAGAGACCATCAAAACTCAAGCAAAGGAGATGATGTGCAACAAAAGCTTCTTTCTACATTCCTTAAAAGGAGAAGACTTGAATCAGAAACTGTATTTCCTTTAATTGCAAATAAATATGAGCGTGCACATGTGTGTGTGTATGTGTGTGTTTGTGTGTTGTGTACCTGCATGCGTGGGTGTATTTACCTATGCATATGTCAGTAGAGGTGGCTGAAAGCATGTGTGTTCCTCTATCACTCTCTACCTTCTTCTTTGAGGCAGAGTCTCTCAGTGAATAGGGGGCTGAATATTTTGCCTGTATTGTATGTATAGCCTTTGAGCTCCTGGGATCCACTAAAGCCCTATTCTCCTCCCTATTGCTGGGGTTATATACTCATGCAAAGCTTTCTAGTTGGGTATGCAGAACATCTAAATCTAGGCCCTCATATCTGCATAGCAAGTACTTTACCAAGTAAGCCACCCTTCAGCCTATAAGCTTTAAATTAAAAACAAAAATTGAACTGCCAGGAAGTGCATACAGCTCAGTCTAGTGTACAGTCCTTCTTTGTTGAAGTATTCTATAAGACATTTAGTAGTCAGTTCGAAATATAACATAGAAAAGTGAACTTGAGTGGCAGAAACATACGGTTTGGGACTTTAATGTGATGTGGATTGTAAACCCACCCAATTTTAAGTCAGTTCTTGCTGTTCTACCTTGTATGCATTTTAAATCTGTAGTGTGAATTATGTATTTATAGGGATAAAGATTGGGGAGAAGAATTCTTAGAATAATTTTCAGGGTAAGTGCCTATACAAACAGGCTACGAACCAGCCTAATATGTGTTCATTCAGGTTAACAGAGTGTACCTTAATGAACTCTGTGACATGTGGCTTTAGAAAAAGCATACACTGTACATCATCAGTCAATACTGTTAGGTTGGTGAAGGAAACGCATGGAGTGACCTGGCTGTAAAGTCTGATGATGGTGGTTGGAGCTGCAGACACAGAGGATTTGAAAAATGGCGCTCACTTTTCCCCCCTCCTTTGGTTTCAAAGGAGCACTTGATAGCATTCATACCTATCAGCATTGGACATGTGGATGCTGGATGTCCAGAGAACATATTTTAAAGCATTATGGATAAATATGGCTTGAGTTCATTTGAGAAAGAGACATGATTTCATTGGAGAAATATTTTTCCCTTTGAGGTGTCACTTATGGTCCTTGCCACGAAACAAAAGCAAAATACTATTTCACTCACCTATACATTCTCCAGATGCCATACATGTGTGACCTTGCCCAATTATTCGAGCTAAAATAGAACCTGAGTACAGTCAGATATGGGTAAGGAATTATATTCCTGCTGCAGCTTGCTTTTCTCTTTCAACCGTCCCCACATATTTCCTTAGTATAAAATCCCCTAGATGGCACTAGAGAATATAACATTTAATTGGTTCAGAAAATAGCCTTCCGTAGATGAAGAATAGTAATTTTTATTTTTCTGAAAATAAATATGAATAAGATGTTGAGTAGGACAAGGATGTAATATTCAAGGTTAGCATTTGTGTACTCTAAACGTCTCAAAACAGAAGATGCTACCCTGAACCAAGAAGGCCTGGTCCAGAGGAAAGGGAAGTCTGATTCCCAAGTAAACTCTAGAGCTCCTTACTGAGCTGTGTTCTAGCTTCCCAGAATTCTGCACAATTAGGATAAGTGCAAACACACTAAGAAGTCCACTCCACCCTAAGCCATTTGTGAGTGATCGCAGTAGATGAAAGGAATTGTGGAGATTATGAAGAAGTTGCTTAGATAATATGAATGAGAGAAGACCATTCATTATCCCTGTTTATCAGGTGCACAGCACAGTGCCAATATTTTACACGCGCATCAAGTAGGAGGAAGGAGATAATTAATGAGGACTGATGAGGGCTTTGGCATATGATCAGGATAGTTGGGAGATCACTAGGATATAGGATTTCTTCTAGAGTATCTAAGCGTCAGAGCAGAACAATGAGCAACGATGGGATATAACCGTGTTCTGGGTAGATTTGAGGCTTTGATGCCAGTGGAAACCTTGGCTACCAAATCTATAGCTTGCAAATGGCAGCTTGAAATCACTTGTAAAGTGAATGGCACAGTGATGACAAATTCAGCAAAGGTCACAGAGCTATGATTATGATCCTTGAAAAGGGAACAACAACAAAACATTCCTGATAATTTGTTGCCATAATAGCATAGGAGAGCATAAGCTACCTCACCAATGTGTCCTTTGTTTTCTGACTCCTGCCCTTTACCTGCCGTCATAATGACCTTTCCCTATGAGAGGCTATGATTAAAATCACAGGCTTCCCAGTGAAATTTAAACCTCAGATAATTCATGAAAACTTCATTGGTATGAGTAAGTCCTGTGCAATTTGCTAGAATAAGTCTATCAATAATTGCCCGAGACACTTATTCTGATAAGAGTTTGCTATTCATTATCTGAACTTCAAAGTGGACTAGGTGCCCTAAGTTTTATTTGGCAATTCTATTCCCACACTCCTCTTCTCCAGGTGCCCTCTAGTCATGAATAGACAAATCAAGCTAAATTAAATATTAGGCTCTCCCACACATGGTTTAACCTTTGGAAACAGCTGGGAGATTTAGACATGGTGCCTTCTGCTTCTTCTATTGAACAGGCACCCTGTCAGCTCAGGAAGAGGAGGAACGTCCTTGGGCTGAGACATGAGTTGGTCTCCAAAGCCGTTTTCTTTTTTTTTTTTAACCACACAAACTTTGTACTTCATCTTCTTCTTCCAGAGCAGGTTTTCTTTCACAGTTGGCTGTTCTCCGTCTGCATAGATCTGCAGTAAATACTGTACTGCAGTGCTGAAAAGAGAGGAAAAACATTACCATCTGCATCTACAGCTTGCAAATTACAGCTTGCAATCACCTGCTATTAAATAAAGACACTTTAACAATATTTTGGGTTTTAAATTAGCAATTTACATCACAAGACTCTGAAAATACTAGTCTTTTAATACTGCAATTTTCTTTCCTTTTAACCAGGCATCAACATGTATTGAATTTTTTTTAAGAAGCCATACAAAGTAATGTTTATTTAAACAATGGCCACCAATGGTATGAGACACACAGATGGAAATCCAATAGTTCCTTGCTCTGCGGGAGGCATCCTTGGAAGACCTCTCTGGAGCTCCAGCTCTCTAATTTACATCGTGGGGGAAATCCACACATTGTCCTTCTATTTATTTATTATCTTTAGTGGCTTGGCTGCACAAGGCTCTGTGTCATCTAAGAAAGTGGTCTCAAGCCGGGAATCAGAAGTAAGGCCTTTGTTTGTAGGAGTCTGGAAGAAAAAAAACAGGAAGAAAGAAAAAAAAAAGAAAAAAGAAAAAGAGAAAAGAAAGCAGAGTTCAAGTGGGAGTATTTCTTTTTGTCACTTGACATCAGGGCTGAATTGGAGGGAATTGGCACTTGTACAAAGCACACTGGATGCAAAATGAGTAGGGATTTGGAAACCCCCAAAGAGAGAAAGATTAAGCAGTTCTATCCCTTATGGACTCCCTGTCTATAGACAGAGGGGTCCATCAATATCTAAATATAGTGGTTAGTGTTCAAGTTCTTACAATTGAACCTTTATTACCTCTTTCTCTTGACATTCCAGTTCCGGTGTGGGAAAACACCAGGAGCTGGCCCCAGAATTAGCTCTGTAGTGTTGGTTGCTGCGTTGCGAATTCCTTCACACAAACACAAAGCACTATGGAGCACTAGCCGAGCAGGCAGCCTGTTCCCTGTGTCCTTCTCACTGATCCTACAGCTGCTCTGGACGGGCAGCTGCACATCCAGCTCTCCTGGATGCAGAGATCCGGCCCCTGCTGCTTTTGAATTCAACAGCAATGGATGATCTTCTTTATCGTCATGCCCTGTCACATTGCTCTTCTTACATTTTAATCTTTGAGGTTTAATTAATTAATTATATTTATTTTTGACATCATGGAACTAGTCCAGGCTTTCTTTAGGCAACACTCTACTGAAGATGACCTTGAATTTCTGATCCTCCTGCATCTAACTGTTCAATATTTAGGATGTAGGTGTGAACCACTCTACTCTGTTTATGTCCTGACTGAGTCCAGATGAAGCTAGGCACGGGCTCGAACCTGAGTCACTGCCTTAGCCTTCAGTTTTGCCTTGTGATGACTCAGGTTAGCTGCCTAAATCTTAAACTTGTTCCTTTTTATGCTATACTAATCTTAAAAATTTAAATATGGCACATATTCAGTCAGCATTAAATATTATTGCTGATAGTTGTGGTGGGAAAGGTTTAATACTATCCCATAGAATCCTATTTGGAAAGGGAAAATATCTTTGAGAGAAAACGGTTTACATATAAGTTCATTCCATGAATCTTTGTGGGTGACTGGTCCATGCACGATGCCTTTCAGTGTCACAGGGTCATCCAGCAGAAATATCCAGATCTCTGGTCATCCTTAGTCCTTTGCATTTGTGACAATATATCATATTGACTGGCTTCTAGGCCACTTTACTTAGCCTGTGATAACACCCATGACCCTGTTTTATTCTATCTAGTCTGGCTGAATGTCTGCCCGGTGTTGAAAGATTAAATTATTTTCAGTCCAATTTGTCATGTGAGGCCAGCTTTGTTGATGTCTGGTCAGGAAGCTTGGCTCCAGTCTTCATACTAGGTATTATTTATAATGATACTTCCTGTTCCAGTCAGAAGACAAGGAGAGAGTTTTGCTATTGCGGTTGTTTTTCAGCCAAAAGTCTTTGCACGGGCTGGCCTCAGACTTGAGATCTTCCTGCTTCTTCCTCCAAGATTCTTGCATAACTGATGTAAGTGATCATACCTGGTTCTAACAGACAATTAGATTGTGTACACATTGTTTTCAAAAGCTTATCCAACTGAAAAGCATAAGTTGTAATCAGTGAAAAACACCAGGGACATTGGCATTTGCTCAAATAGCACCCAGTAAGTGAAATGTTTTATTCAAAAGTTGGCATGCAACCTGAGCCTGGGGACTCCAACGGAAGAGCTAGGGGAAGGACTGAAGGAGCTAAAGGGGAGTGCAACCCCTTATGAAGAACAACATCAACTAACTGGACCCTCCAAAGCTTCAGGGACTGAACTACCAAGCAAAGAGTACACACAGAGGGAGCCAGAACTCCAGATACATAGGGAGCAGAGGATGGCCTTATCTGACTTCAGTGGGAGGGGAGGCAGGCTTGATGCCCCAGGGTAGAGGAATGCTAGAGGGGTGAGGCACACCCTCATAGAGGCAAAGGGGATGGGAGAGAGGATGTGGGATGTGGGGTTTGTGGAAGGGTAACAGGGAAGGGGACTATCATTTGAAATGTAAACAAATAAAATGATTAATAAGCAAACTAAAACAAAAGAAAAAAGTTGGCGTGTTCAGGGGTATGAGATGTCCTTGAAATAATCACCATTTCAGATTGCCAACATCTTTGGAGGACAAACCTTTCAATACTTTCATGGGTGTGTATAGCTGCTCTGTGTGTGTGTGTGTCTCTGTCTTCCTCTCTGTCTCTCTGTACCCGCCCCCTCCTGTGTGTGTGTGTGTGTGTGTGTGTGTGTGTGACAAATTTCTAAATATAGGAAAATGAGTATACGTGATACTGAAATTTTCCTATATGCCCAAGCAGGGGTTTAAATGATATTGAAGTAAAATAGCCCTAGGTAAGCTGTGTGGAGTGATTACACAGCTTAGAGAATAATATAATGAAGTCGATCCTTTATTGGTATGAGTAGAGAAAGCCATGTCTAATTTTGGTAATCTTACTGCAGGACATTTGTTTCTCACTTGTACACCAAATTGCTCCCTCTCTGTGTAAAATCAGGTTTGTTTTAACATTTCTGTTGGATCTTTTCCTTAAAAAATACGTTCCAAAGTGCTTACTACAATTTCTTTTCGATTACAAGACAGCTAATTTCCTGTTTCCACAAGAGGTTCTTGAACCATTTTGAGGGAGTGAGCAATCTACGGAGAGAGTAATTTGCTAACCTTTATTAAGTCTTCAAAAACATCTGCAGGTACCTTTCCTTAACGCTCACTAGCTCAGTGCTCCTGACATTTTACAAATTCTCAGGTTACTTCTTATCATCCATCACATGTATCTTCATGTTCTCAGCGGGAGAAAAGACGGTTTACCTGTTTTCACTACCTTTAAGCCTCAGCTAATTAGGTAGACATAATTCCATGTAATGGGCTTAGCTTTGAGTTAACATTTTAAAGAGTCTTTCACAAGTATCCATCCACTCAGGGTTTACATAATGAACTTGGCATTACAAGCCTGTAGCTGAGAAAAAGCATGTACGAGCTACGGTAAATGGGAAGGCACCCAATATTGCAATCCCCACTCTTTAGTTTTACTAATGTCATAAACAGCCTTCATTCATTTATCTCTCCCAAGAATTGCTAGCAGGAAGCCAAATTGATCAGATTCCTTTTACTGAGAAACAAAACAAAATAAAACAAAGCAAACTCTCCTTTGGTATCTGCTTTGGGGGCTGGTAATGATCACAGAACCACAGACCTTAAACTCACAGGGTATTTAAAGCCATATGACTTCAATAATTCATGCTATGCTTATATCTCTTACACACCCAAAGGGTAGGCAGGCTCCCCTTGAATTCTTCCAACCATGGGGTACTCATTACCTTTCAACGAAGTTCATTCCATTTCCATGTAGCTTAAGTTGAAGAAAATTATTTATCATGCTGAGAAGAAATAACCCATTGATTTTTGGCCTGTTTCCACTGTATAGAAAAAAAACCCCACACATGCAACATGTTATTTTTTTGAGAGGAAAAGATAGATTTGAAGACAGCTATCCTGTTGTCTCTTGCCTTCTTCCTTCAGGCTAAATATTCCCAATGGCACCGGTGTTTATGTGATGTGATTTTGAATCTAGCCATTGCTTTGTGGGAATTCTAGTTAGCTGATAATTATCGTTGTAATAAGAACTGCCACATTGAACATTTGCTACATACCAGGTGTCTTACACACATCATATTTAATATCAAAATTATCTGGCTTATATGATGTCTTTGGTATTTTATAGACAGAATACAAAGGTCTTTGTGTCGAATGAATAAAGTTCAAAGAATAGCTGCATCAGAGCCACAGATCTAGTGGTTGACTGAGCCAGGATTTGAACTGATGTCTACTGATTCTGAGTACATATTCTTCACCCTCTGTTATAATTTCCTTTATGAGATGAGATAGCAACTCACTGACCCATGTAAAGTGAGCTGAATGTTGCACTTCTAGCTTGAACAATTCAGAGCAGAGAAAGGTTGCCACTTAGCTTGTCCTAGACGTGATGCCAAACTAAAGAACTGATAAGGCTGAGGCAGCCAGAGAAAGAAGGCATGGAAACAAAGGGATGAGATGATTAATAGGGTGGCTCATGAGCCTGGAATAATTGAAAGCGCTGTGTCTGGCAGGTGGGGAAGCAAGTCCTACATGTGTAAGGGCTGAAATGGGAAGTTGGCAGCTAGAAAGCGCAGAGGCAAGGGCGCCGTTGCAGAAATCCCTAGGGATGGCACCAATCAGAAACTCGGCTCGGAAAAAGCACATTCTCTGGCATCATTTTTAGGAACTGTGCTGCCGAGAGTCTTGTGTGTCTGTCCACAGCCTCTGGGATGAGGACAATGCAGGCTGGGGAGGGGAGGGGAGGGGAGGGGAGGGGAGGGGAGGGGAGGGGAGGGGAGGGGAGGGGACAAGCACCAGCACTCAATGTCTTCTTGCTGGTCAGCGTGCTGGGATCCTTGCCATCAAGCTTTTATTTAAATTGGATTTGGAGGGAGGATGTGCCTGTGAAGAAACAGCCATTGAAACCAGGCATATGCTGGGTGTACTGTTCCTCCATTTGAAAGAATGTAATTTTCTCAGGAAAATAGAGACTTGAAAGTGGAAAAGAAAGCCTTACATTTATAGATGTCTTTAGCAAACATCCAAAGTGGATTAGAGGTGAAGAAGAACAAGGACAGTTCTAGTGCCCTTTGCTTGTTTTGTGACCAACTCAAGTGGGTCACTATGTTAGAGGATCTTGTTAGGAAAGGAATTTAAGAGGCTCTGGAGTTAAACTATGTCATTGCAATCTGGATAGGATGTTGAATAATTGCACTCAGGAGGCTGAGGCTGAAGAATAGAGTTCAAGACCAGCCTGATCTATTTAGTGAATTCCAGGCCAACTTAGGCTATAATATGAATTCCTGTCTTACAGGGAAACTGAGTTCCAGAGATGAAAAATTCTCATCCAGACTTATATCCAGGCAAAGCCTAAAGAGACTAAGTTAGGTTTCTAGGATACATGATCAGTATTTATTTTTTTCTTGTGTGTGTGTGTGTGTGTGTGTGTGTGTGTGTGTGTGTGTTTGTGTGTGTGTGTGTGTGTGTTTGTGTGTGCGCACATCTGCACAGGGAAACCAGATGTCAACCCTGGTTGTCCTCAATTGTGCTTCACCTTATTATTGTAGACAGGGTATCTCATTGTGGCTTGAGTTTGAGTTCTCAGACTAGGTTAGACTGGGTAGCCAACATGTCTTAAGAATCCTCTTGTCTCTGCCTCTCCAATGCTGGGATTAGAGCTGATTTCCATCATACCTTGCTTATATGAGTGTGAGGCATTAAGCCTAGATACTATGTTTCTGTTTCCAGTACCTTACTGACTGGGCTATCTCCCCATCCTCTGTTCTCTTTTCTTACCCTTGCTATAACTTTGGAGTGTTATACATGCTACTGGAAGTTCACTGTCCCAATGAATAGTGCAACACAGTCAGATAGCATTCTTCCTTGGGAATAACTGATGCCAGTTATACAGGACTTTGTTGCAACCTGATTTCACCTACTTTTTGATTCCCTTTTTCCAGAACTGTCCATAATGAATCTGGCCTTATTTAATGTTTCTCGAAGTGTAACTTGTGGAACACTGGAACTGAATCATGGAGGAAAGGAATATGTACATTATTAATTTAAGTTCTTACTCTTCCAGGCAGACAACCTCCATTAGCATTTTGGGGGGGTGAAGCCTTGTCAGACTGATACCTGACAAATATCCCTGAGAAGTTTATGTGGATTAAGAAGTAATTAAGAAGTCTCTTGTCCGAACATCTTATCAATCAACATAGCTCTCAAAAAATCTTTAATCCCACCCACTTATAGACACCTTGGTCTACAAGATAGCCTATGCTCAGAATCTGGGTGCTAAGTTATGGACATCTCTGGAGTTTCCAGAGGTTGCCCTCCCTCCCCAGAATTGTGTTTCAAAATGACAGAAAGGGCACATTAGGTACCTGTACTGTCCCCATCCTCTTCTAGGTATCCTTCTGGTAAACTCAGGGACTCTGAAGAGCCATGTTTGACACAAGTGGATCCTAGAACAAATGTAAATGTCCCTAAGTGTCTTAGGAAGGCAGTCTGAGCCTCAGGACTCACTTTTTGTGCCTCTCATGGTTTGTAAGGTTTTTATCTGATTGCTTTGATAGATCTTCTCTCTCCTTTTTAAAATTTCCTAAGAGACTCATCAACCCCAACCCCTGCTCTATTGCTGATAAAAACCATTACTTTTAGGATTAATGAGAAGGTGTGCCCATGGAAGGATAGGGCACTTCTCCACATCTACCCTTTCTTGGAAATACAGTCAAACTTATTTTCAATTAAAGGGAAAATAAACAAGCAATCAGTGCATTTCATAGCCATTTTCCATTGTATACCTCTGCATGCCAGTGCTCTAATCACTTACATGTTACCATTTTCTTCTGCCCCACCCATACAATTTTTCTTAAATTAAACTTGGGGTTGATAGCAAAAGCTTAATTCCTTTTGGTAATATTTTTCCTTGGAGATACTATTTGGACACTGATAAAACTTTTAGGCATTTTGAATTAATCTAAGAAAATCCCGAGTTACATATTTTAATCAATATATAAAAGCAATAAAAGTTATCTAATGGGAAATTAACTGAAGACAAATAATTAATGTTTTGCTTTTATTTTTATTGTCTTCTTTTTAAAGAGACACCTTTGTGTATTTCTTCATCTGCAGAGGTTTGGCCTCTGCCCTTTGTTGATGCTTATTTCATTTGGAAAAAGATTTGATAACTTTCTTTTAGCTTTGTTAATTAATCAACTAGGGCTGCCATAATAAAACATCACAAACTGGGTGGATTAAACAACGAAAATGCAATTCTCTTATTCTGGACCTTGGAATTCAAACAACAAGGTATCAAAGAGGCAGGACTCATTGTGAGATTTTTTTCGTGCCTTAGGCTTATCTGACTTGTTATTGTGTCCTAATATGATAGAATTGGAAGAACAGAGGATGAAAGCACAATGAGAAGAAGAAAGCTTAGGACATCTCTGGGGTCCTTCGTCTGGTTCTAAGACCATAAATTGAAGTGTATCTGACCACTGGTATCTCTTCCTCTTGCTATGTTAAATTATAGTGACACCTTGTCCTGATTTAATCTTATCTAACTCCTTAGTTTATGTAGCTCCAACATATAAAACTGAGGACTGGAGAAAGACATAGATTAGTCACAGAGGGGTTTCTATGTCACCAGAAGTGTTTCTTACAAGACTTAACTATTTTTTCCCCACAGATGACAGTTCCTAAAATTGTGACATGGGGAAGCCAAAGCATGAAATGGATTGTTAAAACCTCATCCTGTTTTCCTTGTTTACAAGGAAACAAGAGACTAATTAAGACTAATTAAGTTTGCCTTTTGGGGGAGCAATGCTTTTTGTTTTTGTTTTTGAATGACTGAAGAGGTAGACGGAAGACCTTAGTAGAGTACACATCATTGGATACAGCCACTCTATAATTTAGAACCCTCTCACCCTCATCTTGGGTAGCATGAACTGTCTTATGGCACAAACATAGCTGTGAACACTTTTCTTTCCCCATTTTCCATCCTAAGATAGAAGAGGGTGGGAGGGTTATTGTTCACTCTGAATTTTGGAGTGATTAGGAGAACACAGCAGAAGGGGTTGTAGAAACCAGTGGGGATACTAGTCACCATCAGTGTTATCGTTGTTTAGAAGCTTCTTTGGTGGGCATTTTTCCCCAGAGGTCTGAACACAACAGAGGGAGCAATCAAGAGTAGACACAGAGATCCTCCCAGCCTAGATAGAAACGTTACTGCATGGGTCAAGGAGAGGCATGGTGATGAGAGAGAAGAGTCCTCACGATCTGCTCTGAGATTCTTGGTTAGAGTGACGGCATTCCAAGAACACAGATGACCAAGAGAAGAGTACACGTCAGGTAGCAATGGCCAAGTTTCAGTGCATCTCTGTGCTCATTCAATGAGAAGGAGCGTCCCCAGGAGAGCCAAGCCAGGTGTGGATAATGTGACAAATATCTAGGTGGTCTGAGCATACCTCTTGGTAGCAGGACACTAGAAGGAGGAGCCAAGCAAACATTTTTATAGATACCACAGGGAGCTTTTTATATTTCGAGAAGAACTAGTGAATTAACTAAGCACCGCAAAGGAAAAATCATGTAGCGCATCTCTGGCTAGGACTGTCTGGAACAATTACATTTCATGTTCTAGTTTCCCTCTTCTTCCTTATATTCTTGTTCCTTCTTCTCTTTCTTCTGCTCCTCTCCCTGTCTTACCCTTTCTACATGTCTTTTATCACTTTTCCCTTTCTCATATTTAAATAGTTAACTACTGGTTGGAAGAAACCAAACCCTTTCACTTGACACAGAGAAGATAGTGATGTTTGTTCATCTGAAACCCTCTTCTCACAGCCAGGACTGTACTAGTCACTGATTGTTCCATGGATGGTTTTGCCAAGTTTCCTCGGCTGGTTAGGAACCTAAGACCATCCTCCCTCAGCCTTTTATGTGTAGACTGTAGGTTTACATTATTATGCTTGGCTTCCAAGGGAAAAACCTTATTTTATATTGGTTCCCTGTGAATTTCAGATCATGCACTACAATCCCACACCTTTCTCCATCTCTCCATACCAGCCCTCTGCCCTTGCAACATCCCCCCCCCAAAGAAAACAAACCAAAAGAAAGCATAGGTGATATACATTTCTACCAGTCTCCATGTTCACCTGTTTGAAAAGTCCTTTCATGGATACATAAAAATAATGTTTTGTTCATTAAAATGTTTCATCATCCTTAATACAGTTTATGTTTTTACTTTTCGAGCTCTTTTCTAGTTTTTATATAGACCATGGCCTCCAACCTTGTTGGATATATAAATATTATTCATTAAAAATACAGAAAATTGAACATTGTCCTACCTGAGGACCCAACTGTATTACTCTTGGGCATATACCCAAATGATGCTCCAAAGACATATGCTCCACTATGTTCATAGCAGCCTTATTCATAGTAGCCAAAAACTGGAAAGAACCCAGATGTCCTTCAACAGAAGAATGGATGCAGGAAATGTGGTGCATCTACACAATGGAGTACTTCCCAACTATTGAAAACAATGACTTCATGAAATTTATAGGCAAATGGATGGAACTAGAAAATATCATCCTGAGTGAGATAGACCAATCACCATAAAACATACATGGTATGCACTCACTGATAAGTGGATATTAGGCCAAAAGCTCAAATTACCCAAGATACGACCTACAGACCATGTGAAGCTCAAAAGAAGGATGACCAAAGTGCAATGCTTTAGTCCTTCTTAAAAGGGGAAACAAAAATATTCATAGGAGGAGGTACGGAGACAAAGTTTGGAGCAGAGACTGAAGAAATGGCCATTCAGAGCCTGCCCCACCTGGGGATCCAGCTCATAATATATACTGCCACCAAACCTAGATAATATTGCTGAAGCCAAGGAGTGCATGCTGACAGGACCCTGATATAGCTGTCTCTTGAGAGGCTCAGCCAGAGCATGTCAAATATGAGGCGAATGCTAGCAGCAAACCATTGAACTGAGAATGGTTTCCCCATTGGAGGAGTTAGAGAAAGGATTGAAGGAGCTGAAGGGGCTTGCAACCCCATAAGAACAATACCAACCAACCAGAGCTCCCAGGGACTAAACCACTACCCAAGGAGTACACATGGACAGACCCATGGCTCCAGCTACATATGTAGCAGAGGATGGCCCTGTTGGGCATCAATGGGAGGAGAAACCCTTGGTCCTGCCAAGGCTGGATCCCCCAGTGTAGGGGAATGTCAAGGTGAGGAGGTGGGAAGGGGGGATGGTTGGGGTGGATACCCTCATAGAAAAAGGGGCATGGAATGTTACAGGGGCTTATGGATGGGAAACCAGGAAAGGGAATAACATTTGAAATGTAAATAAAAAATAACCAATAAAAATAATATAAAAATACAGGAAAAAGATAAACAATTACAAAAGAAAAATACAACAAAGACCTAGGTATAATTTAATGGGAAATACTTGCCATGTATTTGCGTGGCCCTGAACTAAACTCATAAACCAAAACACAAGCCAAAATAAATGTAAGAATAAAATCATAAAATGTAAAATGTAAGGGCTTTGAAAATGTAATCTCCATTATTATAACTTTAAGTGCTTAGAAGCAAATTGGCAAACACAACAGGCACATGAATGCTTCATTAAGTGAATAAGTGGCAAATAAATAAAATAGTAATTGAATGAAAAAAGAAAAGAAATGCTGGATGAGATGCTTTGGCGTGCTTCTCATGATGTGTGGGAAGGAAAATAATTGAGTAAAAATCTCTAGCATTCTGGTCCTCTGTTGTACCCTAGGCTTTATCTTTAGGGCTCTACATAATGAGCTCTTAGGTTCTCTTCGCAGTGATTCTTATTCTACCCCACATTGTCTTTCTGGAACTCTGGATCTCGTCTTTCCTCTCACAAATGACTCATGCTCTAAGATCAAGAATTCACCTCATGAAACTCAAGAGCTTCTGTAAGGCAAAGGACATTGTCAGTAGGACAAATACCCACCTACAGATTGGGAAAGCAACTTCACTAACCCCACATCTGATAGAGGGCTAATATTCAAAATATGTAAAGAACTTAAGAAGGTAACCACCAAGAAGCCAAACAACCCAATTTAAAAAATGGGGCATAGAAGTAAACAGAGAATTCACAACAGTGGAATCTCAAATGGTTGAAAAGCACCTAAAGAAATGTTCAAAGTCCTTAGTGATCAGAGAAATGCAAATCAAAATGACCCTGGGATTCAAACTTACACCAATCAGAATGGCTAATATCAAAACCTCAGGTGACAACACATGTTGGCAAGGGTGTGGAAAAAGAGGAACACTCCTCCATTGCTGGTGGGATTGCAAAGTGGTACAACCACTCTGGAAATCAATCTGGAAGTTTCTCAGAAAACTGGAAATAGATCTACCTGAAGAACCAGTAATAGCACTCTTAAGAATATACCCAAAAGATGCCCCATCAGGCCACAGAGGCACATGTTCTGCTATGTTTATAGCAGCCTTTGTTGTGATAGCCAGAAGCTGGAAACAACCCAGATGTACCACAACAGAAGAATGGATACAGAAAGTGTGGTTCATTTGCACAATGGAATACTACTCAGTTATTAAGAACAAGAACATCCTGAATTTTGTAGGTAAATGGATGGAACTAGAATATGTCGTCCTGAGTGAGGTAACTCAGACCCCAAAGGACATGCATGGTATGTTCTTACTAATAAGTGGATATTAGCCAAAAACAAACAAACAAACAAAAAACCCAAAGTAATAAATAAACAACAACAACAACAAAACCCCAAAACAAAACAAAACAAAAAACCCAGAATACCCAAGATACAGTCCACAGAACTTAAAAATGTCTACAAGCCAAAGGGTCCAAGCGAGGATGCCTTGATCCCATTTGGGAGGGAGAAGAAAGAAATCACAAGGAGGAGGGAGGGAGAGTCCTGGGAACAGGGACGGGAAGAGGGACAATGACCAGATATTGGGTGAGGGAAATAAACTGAAGCCCCGAGGACCAGCAGAAAGAACGGAAACAGGCAACCTTGGGAGGTAGGAGGTGGGGGTACTCTCCAGAATGTACCGGAGAAGTGGGAGGTGAGAGACTCTCAGGACTTAAAGGGAGGGACCTTAGATGAAATGCCCTACAGTGGGAAGAGGGAACTTGTAGAGCCCACCTCCAGCAGAAAGACAGGGCATTAAGTGAGGGACCGGGTTGCAATCCCACAGTCAAGACTCTGACCCATAATTGTTCCTCTCTTAAAGAACTGCAGAGACAAAGATGGAGAAGAGACTGAGGAAAAGGAGGTCCAGTGACAGGCCCAAAGTGGGATTCTGCTCAAGGGGAGGCCCCAAGGCCTGACACGATTATTGAGGCTATGGAATGCTCACAAAAAGGGGCCTATCATGACTGCCCTCTGAAAGACCCAGTAAGCCGCTGAGTCAGATGTAGGTATTTGCACCCAACCAATGAACTGAATCTGCTGACCTTTGTGGTTGAATTATCGAAAAGCTGGAAGAAGCTGAGGAGGAGGGTGACCCTGAAGGAGGACCAGTATTTTCAATTAACCTGGACCGTCAGTTCTCTCAGACCCTGGACCACCAACCAGGCAGCATAAACCAGCTGTTACCAGGCCCTCAACCCATAAACAGTAGAGGACTTCTGGTACTGGGTTAAAAAGATACACGGAACCCCCAAGAGACAGGAGGCCCCAGGGAGTTTAGAGGTCTGGTGAGGTGGTTGGTGGGGACATCCTTGTGGAGACAGGGCATGGGAGGAGATATGTGATTGGGAACAGTCAGAGGGTAGACTGGGAAGGGGATAAAATCTGGAAAGTAAAAAACAAAACAAAACAAGACAAAACGATTATATTAAAAAAAAACCCTGTGGTCAAGTTTATCATGGCAGTGTTCCTCTCCTTGGCACCAGTATCTGTGCTGGTTACCTTTCACAATGCTGTAACAAACTCCATCTGACAAATGACGGAAGGGAAGGCTGCCTCAGTTCACAATCAATCAAGTTTAGCCACCATATGGCCTAATTTTGTAAGATTACTTTGGAGCATTCAGTAAAGGTACCCAGGAAAAGAAGTCTAATATGTCTGGGTCCTACAGGAAGTTTTGGCAACTTGTATGCTATTAGGAAAAGATCATTCATCCTGGAATCAGAAGGTAAGTGCTGGTCTCTGACTCCACCGCTAACAAGTCCATTTCCCCAGTTTTCCATCATATGCTCTCAGTGTCTAGTCTTTGTTTTCCCATATTTCCACACAGATGTTTGGCTGAACTTGCTTCTGATTTCTCTCATAGCCTAAAAACTCGACAAGAATAGAGAGATACACATAGGCTCTTGTCAGGGTGTTTATTGGGGAACCATGAGGGCTTTAGCTAGGACATAATGTGCAGAAAGGAGGAGTCTTGGTATAATTTGGATAAAGAGGAGAATTAGAGACATACTTAAAGAAGTATTACAAAAAGCTCTCTGCAAAGTGATTTTCAAATAAGATCCAAGTATTCTCAGGGATGTTTGGGGCAAGACAATGCTCTGTTATTTCAGAAGAGCTGTTCTGCGAACTTGAATGTTGTCAAGGACAGGCATCATAATTGGAAGCAAACCACCATTGCCTGGATAAAGAACTTTTGGAAACAATTATTTTCTGGAGCAAAGCTGTGTTGTGTATACGAGAGCAGGTAGCACTTTGAGTATTATCTCTATGTAAAGTTTTATTTTGTTGTTAAAGTTTTAAAAGTATTAAGTTCCCATTTATGAATATCATGCATAATGATGGGATGCAAGAAATTGTGTTGTGGATATTATGGTGAATTTGTCGTTTTATTACACAATTACTTGATTCATTGATGCACTCATAAAAATATTCCCAACATATTATGTGCTTATGTACATAGATGAAAAAGGTGTATGTTCCTGTAGATATGTAGGGCATGAGGTTTATAACAACTCTGTGAATTCCAAGGTAAATGGTTACACCATTTACTCATGTAAGGACTCATGTACTGCAAAATGGATTGAATAACTGGTACTCTTGAACTCATTGGTAGTCATATTTGCCACTGCTGTCCTTTCTGGCGTAAGCAAAACAGTACCCTTTCTACTCCTGCAAATAGTACTTTGAACTTTCGAAAGTTGGACATACTTATAGCCACAAAGCACAGTTACTGTCCAAGGGGAGAGCAGGGTGTTTTCCTTAACTGTATTTGCTTAATAGCTATCTCCTCAGGGACTTACTGCAAACAAATCATCTCTGGAAGAGGGAATTAGTTGCTCCTCTGACCCCTGTCCACTTAGTGTAGCTAGGCTCCAGGTGTTGACGACTTGCACTGCTTTCTCTTCCTTTCTGTCCTGTAAGGACTGCCCCAAGAGATGTGAACATTGGTTTTGACAAAGACTTCTAGTCCAAGATTATTTTCTTTCCTGTAGCTCTAGTTTTGGGGTTCATTTCCCCTTTGACATTATGTTCACTCTCTCTAGATGATTCTTTTGTTTTGGCCTCTGTTTCTTGCCTAGGAATCATATTGTATCTTCTTCACCTTTAGGTCTGAATTAGCTTTCTATTGATGCCCTAATAAATTTCTAAGGAGTGGTTCAGATGGTGGCTTTTGCAGTCTTTAGAAGGTGATTGGAACTCACTAAGAAAATATCTAGGGGTCAAATGCTTGGATTCCCCTCTAAAGAATTTTGAGGATCAGTGCCTTTAATCATTTTTTTTTAAAACTGAATTCAGTTCCTTGAGGCTATACCATTGTGATTGCCACTTTCTTTCTGTCTATAAGGTAAAGGCCATTCATCATTATTAGAAGTCAATGGTTTAGATGCTACTCTAGTCTTCAAAGTTACCAGTAGAGAGTTGAATCCCTCTCCAGCTTCAGGTATAATCGTACCACTTCTTTTCTCTCTCACAATACTGAATGGGATAAAGTCCCCAGCCATTTAAGACTATTAGAACTACATGACTACATGACTATTAGAACTATATACTTTTTGCCATACATACCCCTGAGTTTAAGTCCTAAAATAATATTCACATTAACCATGATTTTTGCCCTGAAAGGGCATAGATTCACCAAGTTCTGTACATTAAGAGAATGGCTATGTTGTGAGTTCCATTATTTTGCTCTCTTTAGAGGCTCAGTTTGTTATCAGATTCTGTGGGCCACACATCCTTTTTGCCTTCATATCGAGCCTCTCCCTTGTATATTAAAGGCTGTTGCTTCTAGTAATCAACTTCGTGGATGCATTGTCTTTGCCACATCTCCCCAATTCTCTCTGTATCTAATCAAGTTCTTCATAAGCTGGAAAACTTGAGCATTTCCCACTGACTGCAGATAAAGTTCAAAATCCTCACGAATGCTTCAAGATTTTCTGCCTCTCTTTTATTTCTTCTCCCTCAGAATTAGGTTGTATAGTATTTATTGCCTGTATTTTTCATTTATTTTTCCATCTTGCCCATATTTTTCTCTACCTGTTCAGTGTGTGTCTCTCAGTTTATTATGTTCAATGACTAGCTCTGCTTAGTTTTAGCACTGTGTCTTTCTGTTAAGAATCTCTCCTGAGAGACACAGCCAGAATACAGCAAATACATAGGCGAATGCCAGCAGCAAACCACTGAACTGAGAACAGGACCCCCATTGAAGGAATCAGAGAAAGGACTGGAAGAGCTTGAAGGGGCTCGAGACCCCCATATGAACAACAATGTCAACCAACCAGAGCTTCCAGGGACTAAGCCACTACCCAAAGACTATACATGGACTGACCCTGGGCTCCAACTGCATAGGTAGCAATGAATAGCCTAGTAAGGGCACCAGTGGAAGGGGAAGCCCTTGGTCCTGTCAAGACTGAACACCTAGTGAACGTGATTGTTGGGGGGAGGGCGGTAAAGGGGGGAGGATGGGGAGAGGAATACCTATATACAAGGGGAGAGGGGGGGTTAAAGGAATGTTGGCCTTGAAACCAGGAAAGGAAATAACAATCGAAATGTAAATAAGATAGCTTCTCAGCCTTTTGGCTAAGATCAAGTGAAATGTAAATAGGAAATACCCAAGTTAATAAAGATGGATTAAAAAAAAATCTCCCACAGAACAGACTTGTATTGTTAAATCATTTCTACTTTATTGTCCTGCTTTTGTTCTGTTTCTATTTCTCTTTATCTCTTTTCTTTCTTTTTTCCTTCCCTCTCTTTCCCTTATTTCTTCTTTGTTCACTATTTATTTAAAAAGGTATTTGTCTTCCAGGTTTGGAGTTATTCCCTTTTGTATTCTCATTGCCTGATGCAATGCTTGAGAATACAGCTTACTGTATACTCTTAAAGGAACAAATGGAGTGAGTGAATAAAACGGAGCTGTCCCCCAAGGAGCTATGCACTTTTAATAAGATTAATTAAAGAATATTTGTTTATAATTTAGTACTTTTAGATACTTATGAAGTATACTCAGTGTCTAATCTACACAAGAGAAATGGGCCATCAATATTGTTAATTATAGATAAGGTTATATATTCAGCTATGTTTTCTTCCAACTAGTCCTGAGTTTTGTAAATAGAAGGTGCAAAATAAACAATGAGTGGATTGCATTTTTACAATACCTCCGTGACAGGCAAGATTGGTCGAGAGGAGAATTGTGGAATTAAGTATTTTCAACATCATTATCATATCCTAAGTGTCTGGTTAATTTGCTTCAGTAAAGGAGGGTATTGGAATATGTAAATCCAAGGCTACTAAAGTCTCAGGAGAGAGTAATGCCAGGACTAAGAAAACGAGTAAGAGATAAGGCATGGTTTTCCATTATAAAGTAACTTGGTTATAACATAGGGCATCCTTCCTTTATAAGACAAGCCCTGGAGTAGAGACATTGACATAACCTCCTTCCACCCACAGGCATTTCAAAATCAGTTCTGTGGATGTTAAATGGGTACTATGCCCTTCAGGACAGCACTTCAGGATGGGCCAGTTCCTGAGATATTTAGGTTAGAATGACAGCACAGTTTCATTACACATATTTGTTCCAGGCATAAAGATCACACTGAGATTAGTAAGAGGATGTGGATGACTAAACGCCTGGGATCTAAGCACTGGCCATTTGTGTTTGTGACTCAAGAGATTATGTTTTATTAAGAGACTGTTTGCATATTTGAAAATAATAGTTTCAATTATATGATTTGATCTTTAATCCTCATTGGATTTTCTGCCAAAAGTAAGAATTTGTTTATCCTTACAGTGTGACTGGCTCTGAGTGAGAAGTCACTGACAGTGGATTAAAGAGTGATGAATTTCTATCCTTTGTTTTCACATGTGAAGAATAAGCCAAATTGGGCCAGTATGATTATTTTATGCAAAGAGTGGTGGTTTTGTAACAATAGCGGATTTGAAGCACAACCCAAAATACAGAAAGAATATACATGTTCCTCTTGGGTTCTAGTCTCTTATTTCCTCCAGGAGAAGACAAGTTACCTTACTTTTATCTCTCTGCCTATGCCCAGAGGTTCAAACTTGTTATGGGAGGTGAAAATATACATTGCTAGCAGCAAGCAAGAGATATTAGCTGTGAGTACCTGGGCTTGGTGTGTAGTTTAAAGGTCTTGATCTTACAATGAAGAAAGGAATAGCAGAGAAAATGGGGTTTCAAGCCTGAGTCATGACCCCAGGAGGGCAAATGTCATTTAACTTTCTTATCTTTCACTAAATCTGAAAAAATGATCAAAAGATAGTCAGAAGCTTAAACCAAACCAAAAAAAAAAAAAACAAAATAAGTAAAAAAAAATTTCTTAGTGGCTGCAAGACATGGAAACATTATGGGAAAATGGAGAGCTTGGTGGGCTTCACTGTCTTAATGATGAATTTTGGAGTTTATTATATTTGGTGATCCATGGTCACTTGTAAAAAGTACTGGTAATGTGGATGGTGGAGTGCCCAGACCACCACTTTATAGATGTCCATAATAAGTAGTCCGCCTAAAATAAAACTCTTATATGAACCAGTTATGAAATTTGCAAAAATCTTGAATAGACATTCTATTTCTACCTGAAGGGAAATACAGATGTACATGTGAAAAACTCCTCAACAAGCTGCATACCAGGGTGATGCAGATCAAAACGCAGTAAGGCCTCCACATCCTCGTGACAGAATACTTAGAGCACCTATGTGTAGAAAACCCCAGGGGATGAGAGTAAGTTGGAATCTTGTTCACTTTTGATGACAGGACAAATTGGTACTGCTGCCTTGGAAAACAGAATGGACAGGCCTTGAAAATTTTTAAAAAGGCAACACCATGTGTTACAGAAACCCTAAATGATTTATATATATTCAAATAAAATTAAACCAAGATCTTACTTATGTTCATCTTAACATGACCCATGCAAGACAAGGTCTTAGAATGTATGGTTATTGCAAGAGAATATGTTACATATAAAAACAGTAGAATATTATTTAGGCTGTAACTAGATCAAAGTCCGCTAATATATGATGTAGATGAAATGATGTTATAATAAGCATTGAGTGGTGATCTTTCTTCTGGCCAACAACTTGGCTTAGGGCAGAGCCTGTGCTCCAGATGCCTTCCCATACCCAGGTACAGCTTGAGTCTCAGGTATTCAACACAACCAGGCTCACAGGGTGAGACACCTCCCCCGATCCCAATAACTGGCCTAACTGGGACCCCCACGGGATCCAGTGGAAGCAGACACTATTTGCCCCTGCCTGGCTAAAGACACATCTTCCTTCCAGTCCAAAACTTGACCCAGGGCATAGCTGGGGCTCCAGACCCTTTCCCACACCCAGAGACAGCTCATCTCCCACGAGTTCCATAACAACTAGGCCTATTCACTCATAGGAGAGACAAGATGGAGTCAGAGATGGGAAGCTCAGTTAACACCTGAAAGAACCAGGATAAAGGCAAGAGAAAGAACATATGCACAGTAACCAATGCCACTTGACACCATTAGAACCCAGCTCTCCCAATACAGCAAGCCCTGGATACCCTAACACATTTGAAAAGCAAGATTCTCACGTAAAATTCCATCTCATGAAGATTACAGGGGACCTTAAGAAATTCCATTAAAGAAATATATGAAAACATGCAGAAACATGTAAACAGGCAGAAGCCCTTAAAGAGGAAACACAGAAATCTCTTTAAGAAATACAGGAAAACATAATCAAGGAGGTGTAGGCATTGAACAAAATAATTTAGGATATAAAAATGGAAACAGAAATAGTAAAAAAAAAATTACAACAAGAGACAACCCTGGTGATAGAAAACCTAGGGAAGATATCAGGAGTTACCAATGCAAGCATCACCAACAGAATACAAAAGATAAAAAAGAGAATCTCAGGCATAGAAGATACCATAGAAAACATTGACCCAATAGTCAAAGAAAATACAAAGTGCAAAAAGCTCCTAACCCCAAACATCCAGGAAATTCAGGGCACAATGAAAAGACCAAACCTAAGGATAATAGGAATAGAAGAGAGAGAAGATTCCCAACGCAATAGGCCAGGAAATATCTTCAACAAAATCATAGAAGAAAACTTCCCTAAACTAAAGAAAGAGATGGTCACAAATGTATAAGAAGCATATAGAACACCAAATAGATTTGACAAGAAAAGAAATTTCTCCCATTATATACATTCTTCTCAACACTTCATGGTACCTTCTCCAAAACTGACCATATAAACAGACACAAAACAAACCTCAACAGATAAAAGAAGATTGAAATAATTCCATGCATTCTGTCAGATCTTCACAGACTGAGGCTGGTCTTTAATAACAACAAAAACAACAGAAAGTCTACATACTCAAGAAAAATGAATAACTCTCTACTCAATGATACCTCGGTCATGGGAGAAATAAAAAATGAAATTTCAGACTTTCTAGAATTTAACAAAAATGAAAGCATAGCTTTCTCAAACTTATGGAGACACAATGAGTTGAAAGCAGTGCTAAGAGAAAAATTCATAGCACCGAGCACCTTCATAAAAAAATATAGAGAGATCCTACACTAACAACTTAAAGCATATCTGAAAGTTCTAGAACAGAAAGAAGCAAACACAACCAAGAGGATGAGATGGCAGGAAATAATCAAACTTAGTGCTTAAATCAACCAATTAAAAACAAGGAGAATGATACAAAGAATCAGCAAAGTTAAGGGCTGGTTCTTTAAGAAAATCAAGATAGATAAATTCTTAGCCAAATTAACTAAAAACACTGAGACAGTATCCAAGTTAACAAAATCAGAAACGAAAAGGGAGACATAACAATAGAAACTGAAGAAAAAACAACCAAAAAAACCCATCAGATCTTACTACAAAAGCTTATACTCAACAAAACTGGAGAACCTAGATGAATGGTGCATACCAGGTACCAATGTTAAATCAGGACCAGAATTAGATACCAAAGTATCTAAAAAGTCCCATAATCCCTAAGAACATAAGCATTCATTAAGTTTCCCAATCACAAAAAGAGCAGGGTCAAATGGTTTTAGTGCAGAATTCTATCAGACCTTCAAAGAAGACCCAATACCAATACTTCTCAACCTATTCCCCAAATTAGAAACAGAGGAAATACTACCTAATTCATTCCATGAAGGCACAGTTACACTGATATCTAAGTCACACACAGATCCAACAAAGAAAGAGAACTTCAGACCAATTTTTCTTATGAATATTAATACAAAAAGACTCAGTAAAATTCTTGCAAACTGAATCCAAGAGCACATCAAAACTGTTATTCACCACAATCCCAGGGATGCAGGGATAATTCAATGTATGGAAATTTATCAACGTATTCCACAATATAAACAAACATAAAGAAAAAAATCACATAATCAACTCATTAGATGTTGAAAATGCCTTCAACAAAATGTAACAACCCCTTCATGTTAAAAGTTTTGGAAAGATCAGGAATTTAAGGTACATACCTAAACATAATAAAAATAATATACAGCAAACTAACAACCAATGTCAAAATAAATGGTGAGAAACTGGAAGCAATCCCACTAAGATCAGAGACAAGAAAAGGCTGTCCACTCTCTTCCTATTTAGTCAATACAGTACTCTAATTTCTAACTAGAGCCATAGACAATAACAGGAGGTCAAAGGGATTCACATTGGAAAGGAAGATGTCAAGGTATCACTATGTGTAGATGATATAATAGTATACATATGCGACCACAAAAATTCTAGAAGAGAACTCCTACACCTGATAAACACCTCCAGAAAAGTGGCTGGGTATAAATTTTACTCAAACAAATCAGTAGTCTTTCTCTACACAAAGGTTTAATTGGCTGAGAAGGAAATTATGGCAACAATACCCTTCACAATAGTCCCAAATAATATAGCATCTCTTTGCATTACTCTAGCCAAGCAAGTGAAAGAACTTCAAGTCTCTGAAGAAAGAAATTGAAGAATACCTCAGGAGATGAAAAGATCTCCCATGCTCATGGACCAGTAGAATTAATATAGTAAAAATGGCCATCTTACCAAAAGCAACCTACAGATTCAGTGCAATCCCATCAAAATTCCTACTCAATTCTTCAGAGATAGAGCAGTTCTCAAATTAGTCTGGAATAACAAAAAAATCAAGGATAACAAAAACAATTCAGAACAATAAAAGAACTTCTGGGGGAATTACCATCACCGACTGTACTACAAGGGCTGTATTACAGAGCTAGTGATAAAAAACCACATGGTATTGGTATAGAGACAAGTAGTTAGATCAGGGGAATAGAATTGAAGATCCAGAAATGAACCCACACATCTATGGTCACTTGATCTTTGACAAAGAAGCCAAAACCATCCAGTGAAAAAGGACAGCATTTTCAACAAATGGTGCTAGTCTAACTGGCAGTCTGCACATAGAAGAGTGCAAATTGAACTATTTTTATCTCCTTGTATAAAGCTCAAGTCCAAGTACATCAAGGACCTCCACATAAAACCAGATATGCTGAATCTTATAGAAGAGAAAGTGAGAAAGAGCCTTGAACACATTGGCACAGGGGAAATTTTCCTGAACAGAACATCAATGGTTCAGTCTCTAAGATGAAGAATTGACCTCACAAAACTTGAAAAACTTCTGTAAGTGGTAGGAAACTGTCAATAGAACAAAAGAGCAACCTACAGATTGGGAAAAGATCTTTACCAACCCTACATCTGATAGAGGGCTCATATTTAAAATATACAAATAACTCAAGAAACTAGATTCTAGAAAACCAAATAACTCCAGCTGAAAATGGGGTACAGAACTAAAAAAGGAATTCTCATCTGAGGAATCTTGAATGGCAGAGAAAGACTTAAAGAAAGACATTTGTTCAACATCCTTAGTTATCTGAGAAATGCAAATCAAAATGACCATGAGATTCTACCTCATACCAGTCAGAATGGCTAAGATCAAAAACTCAGGCAACAGCAGATGCTGAGAAAAAGGAACACTCCTCCAATGCTGGAAGGATTGCAAGCTGGTACAACCACTCTGGAAATCAATCTGACAGTTCTTCAGAAAATTGGGAATAACTCTACCTGAAGACCCGGCTATACCACTCCTGGGCTTATACCCTAAAGTTGTTTTAACAGATAACTAGGATACATGCTCCACCGTGTCCATAGCAGCCTTATTTACAATAGCCAGAATCTGGAAACAACCCAGATGTCCGTCAATGGAAGAAGAGAAATAGAAAATGTGCTATATTTATGCAACAGAATACTACTCAGCTATTAAAAATGATGAATTCATGAACTTTATAGGCAAATATATCATCCTGAGTGAGGTAACCCAGACCCTAAAAGACATATATGGTATGTATTCACTAATAAGTGGGTATTAGCCCAAAAGCTTAGAGTACCCAAGGTACAACTCAAAGACTACATGAAACTTAACAAGAAGGAAGGAGAAGTGTGCATGCTTCAAAGTGTAGAAAGGGGAACAAAATAACTACAGGAAGCAGAGGGTGGGAGGGCTCTTAGTGGGAGAGGGGAGAGAAGGAAAAAAGGGGTTACAGGACCAGCTATGGATAGAGACAGGAAAGAAGTCCAGAGGGCCAGGAGAACAAATAAAAGTAAGTAGCAGTGTGGAGTGGGGAGCCTGGAGGAGCAACTAGAAAGTCGCAGACACCAGGGATGCAAGCGGCTACTAGGACATAGTGAGGATGACTTTAGTTAAAAATCCAGCAGCGGGGAGATAGACCCTGAAGACACTAAATCAAGTAGATAGACATGGCTCCCAGTGGAAAGATGGGGTGAACCACCCATCTAAAGAATTTTTACCCAGAATTGTCTCTCTCCAAAGCAAATGCAGGGACAAAAATGGTGCAGAGGCTGAAGAAAAGGCCACCCAGAGACTGTACCACCATGCTGTCCATTCAATCTGCAGACACCAAAGCCCAATACCTATTGCCAAATCCAAGATGTGATTACAGACAGGAGTCTGGTATGAGAGGTTCTGAGGCTTATCATCCTACAGCACCTCTAGAAATAAAACAGAGGCACATACTCACAGCCAACCATTAGGCTGAGTCAGGGTCCCCAAGTGAAGAGTTAGGGGAAGGACTGAAGGAGCTGAGGGAGATTGCATCCCCATAGGAAGAACAGTATCAATTAACTGGACCCCTCAGAGCTCCCATGGACTAAACCACCAACAAAAGAGTATACATGGCTGGTCCATGGCTCCTGCTACATATGTAGCAGAGGACTACTTTATCTGGCATCAGTGGGGGGAGAGGGAGGCTTGGTGCCCCAGGCTGAGGGGGGTGCTAAAGGGGTAAGGCATTGGTCTTGTAGAGGCTTGATGCCCCAGAGAAGGGGGATGCAATGGGGTGAGATGCGAGTGGGTGGGTGGGGAGTACCCTCTTAGAGGCAAAGAGGAGGATAATGGGGTGGAGGGTTTGTGGAGGGAATCCCAGGAAGCTTTGAAATATAAACAAATAAAAAGATTAAGAAAAAATAAACGTTGAGTGACAAATACCTACGTTTGCCATCTAAGCATCTAAATACTTGGATCTACAGTGAATGATAGTTACTGGCAAAAGAGAGAAATGGAGAATGGCTTCTATATAATGACTATCCAGTTTCAGATATGGACATTGTGTAAGTTCTAGATATCTCCTGTAGGATGATATACCTGCAGTTAATTCTTCTTTCCAATAACTCACTTGTGGTATCATAAAAAATATGAGAAACGCAAACACTTAAGTTGATGGCCAGGTTGCCATCAGGATTAAGGCCCTTTCAGTTCTTTTAGAGATCTACACTGGAGTTCTGTTCCTGAGGCAGGTGACTGTAACTATTGGGCTCCTAAGATCTAGATGGAAAGCTGTGTCAACTGTACAGCAAAGAGAGAAGAGCAAAAGCCTCTGATAAACACGATGACTTGACTTACAAATGTACTTTGGAAAAAGCCGGGCATCTCGATTGCCACTTCTGACATACGAACTTGAACTTCTGTGGCTACCTAAGTCTTTAGTTAGTCAAGAGTTTGGCTGTAGTAGGAAGTATTACCAGAGAGCCACAGCTCTTCTGAGAGACAAGGGAGCCAGCCCGGCTTTATAGATGAGAAAAGTTCCAGTCATTCAGTGTTCCTTTCCTCCATCCCTGTGGTTCATCCAGCAGGAATTGAACCTCGTCTGCCAATTGAACAAGGTGATGCTTACTGTAACCCAAAACTTGAAGGTTACTTACGTTTCCAACACTAGTTAAAAGCTTGGGGAAAAGCAGAGAATGATTATTATTGCATTTCTCTCTGCTTGGGCTGGAGATAATGAGCCCACTCCTGCTGCCCCTTCACATGCATAATGCCCATTGATGTCAACGAGGGCCCCATGGTGTGCAAGAGCCATTAGATCACATGTATCATCTCGAAAATAACAAGGACAAAGGGACGCCTTTTTATTTAAACTCGGCAAAGAGAGCCTGTGTGGATCCAAGCCTCTCTAGATGGTCCCAATTAAGAAGAAATAATCATCTTCCCGGAGTTGAGTGGCTGCCACCATTTCAAGGTGAGCTTTTCATGAGGAAAGGATAGAGCAGTTCCCAGAATGGTTTTGGGTTTCCAAAGTCACTTCTCCTAGGAGACATGATTAGGAAGTGTCACCAGTTCTCTTGGAGATTGATCAAAAGCACATAACTCCTATACATCGGAGGGGAAATGAGAAGAGTTAAAAGAAGAAAGAAAAAGAAGGAAAAAAAATCCCTTCTCATTTGGGGGAGAAGAGAGATTTCATTTTGAAAATGATTTAATTCCTTTGGGGTTTTTGGTTCTTCATTTGGAATGAAGGTTTCAGTCCAAATCAGTATGTTCTAAACTTAGTTATTTTTTTTTTTATTGGGGTAATTCAGAAAACTCATCCAAAGAAGAATAGGTGCGTGTCTTTCCTTCTGGGAGACTGAATAATTTGATTCTTCGGTTGTGGAAATCTGCAGTTTTAGCAAGTTGTTTTCCTAACTCTGTGTGTTTAGGGACTACATTTGTAGATAGCTTCTATCATAGCGACTGCTGGATATCTTCCTTCTTTTAATGTACTTTGTGTGCTATATTATAGGCTGGCCTAGTCTAGTTAGTAGGTTACTGGAAGAAGCCAGAGCCTAAAAATAAATTGAATTACTGTCTGGCCTGGGTACCAGGAAGTTTGGGCAATTGGAGATGTGTAATCTGTTTGATGAGACATACTTTTCAACTTTAGAACCACAGATAGACAGAAGATACTAATGCCCACAAGTTCATGGACCTGACCTTGGTTAGGTAGAGAGGCTCTATGTAAATTAATTCCTAACTATCCTGTGACTTCAGTGAAATTTCACTCTTTCCCACAGCTGATTTAATTCCCTTCTGTTCTTCCATGCTCTTTCCTCAGGACCTTTGCAATGTCTGTTTCTCTGCCTGTATGTCTATTTCTACCACCACCTCCATTGTCTCCTGTAACTCTGCTTTAATATAATTCGTCCTTGTGTATTAGAACCTATTGTAGTCTCTCCCATGAGTCTCTGGAGTCACTCTGTCTTGTTTTTATTTCCTGAAACTTAGTGCATCATGGTATGCCATAGAATTGGCTGACCTTTCATTAATTCACTTGTATATTGCGTGGTCTGTAGTGTAAGCTCCGTGAGGCAATACTCTTTCAGTTTCATTCATTTGGTTAGCTCAAGAGCCTTGCACACAAATAGTCCTGAGAAGTCTCAAGGGATAGACAGGAGAAGGCTTTTATCTGTGTGTGTGTGTGTGTGTGTGTGTGTGTGTGTGTGTGTGTGTGTGTCTGTGTGTGTGTGTGTGTATATGTGTGTGTGTGTTAGTGTTATCCCCTTTATCATCTGATGTTTACAAAAGAGCTTCAGTTTCAGGGTTTTGAAATTCTTTTCAGGATCCACCTATTTATTGCCAGCTATACAATAGTGTACATGCTTTCTAAGTAGACAGATTTATTTCCCTCTTGAAACTCCCCTGGTAATGTCAAGAACTACCCTGTACCAAGGGCTCAGTGTATCTAACCAGGGTTTTCCCAGGCATTCCCTGAGATTGGTGCCACTGTTGTTCTCATTTACCTATGGGGATCAGAAGCATAAGGACTTTAAAAATGCAAGTACTTATTCAAGGTCATATCACCAGGAATAAATGATGCCACTTATTTTTAATGAAATTAAATTAGTAACCACGAGACTTTATTTTCACTTTTTGAAATGGTTGTTCTTACACTTATCCATGGCACATTATTTTGGGGATTTATGTGTACCGTGACTATTGATACATTTACTTCCTTATTTTATAAGTCAGGGCACTTTTTTTCAAAACAGAAACTAAGTTATTCTCTGTGGGGTGTGTGTGTGTGTGTGTGTGTGTGTGTGTGTGTGTGTGTGTGTGTGTTTGTGTGGTGTTGCCTAGCAACACAAATGATACGGTCAGAGGGTCAGATTATGTCTTCCTTGATTGTTCTCTGTCTTTATTTCTCAAGACAGGGCCTCTTACTGAGCCTGAAGCTCACTGCAATGTATTGGCAAGGTTGACACGTTAGTGAACTCCTGAAATCTGCCTGCTTTTGTTTCCAAAGTTGGGGTTACAGGACTCATGACCATTCTAAGCTTTTATACAGTTACTGGGGATTTGAATTCATGTTCTTTTGCTTTCATAGTAAATGTTCTTCCTCACTGATCTAAATGTGGTAGGAGAAGGAAGGTATCAATGTGCTGAGTAGAATTCACAAGCTGCTGCTGAGTGGATAGAGAATTGAACTTGGAGGTGTTGCATCAATAAAATGCTTGTGGTGTGTTATGGATCTGGGTGACCTGATGGACTTGACCTCTGAGTGCTGAGTGTGGACAAGGAATCTCGGCTGGTGCTACTGATTCCCAGGTGCCATATACAGATATGACGATCGGAACCACTGGGACTTTGGTGCCTCTGTACAATGGATCTGTGCAAAAGGACCTCTTCTGGCTTCCTGGTCAGGAACATTCTTGCACAAGACCTCTTTGTGCCATCCTAAGAAAGCTTGAGTTAGGGCAACTGACTAAAAAGTGGAAGTTGGAGCATTATGCTACATCCTGGTTTCAAAAGAGAGAGAAAGAGAAAATTCAGCATTTTCAAATCCAATGGAGGTTTCAAAGAAAAAAAGAGACATTCTTAATAGATAACTAAAGGGAATGGTTTGTGTATTCCCAAATCTGTATATTGTCCAGAAGTGTAGCCACATTACAGTTGATGGGAAAACCGTAACCTCCCATTACCTGAATGCAGATAGTGAAAGCATCAAGTTTCTACAGTCAGGTCTCATCAGTTAGCCTGATGTTTCTAATCCCCAGAATAGTTATTTATTTGCTTATTTTCTAATACTAGGGCAAAGAAAGAATTTCGATTTTTTATAATAATAGTTTTCTTCTTTCTTTCCAAAAACTTTTCCAGTGATAAGCGTTATGAGCTGGACTGTGTCTGCCTTACAGGTATTTTTGATTTCTATCCCCTATAAGGTCAATGATACTTTACTTGGAAATAGTTCCTTGAGCTTGTAAACAACTTAAGATGAAGTAAAAGTCATTTTGGGTAGACTCTAATCCAATATTACACGTACCTCCATAAGACGCAGATGTACAATGTAGAACGCAGTGAAGAGGTACAGAATAGCCATCCACATGTGAGCAGAGGCAGGTGGAGGAAGGATGAGTAGGAACTAGAGTTCCCAGGGAGAAGGGAAGCCACACCTGTGTGAAGCATTCTAAGAGGCTGGTTAACTGAATAAATCTTCAGAGGCTGTGGAGAATTAGAAGGTTACATCTCCAGAGCCAAGATTATCGTTAGCCATTTTAGGTTCCAAAGAGCCAACTACTGCTTGCCTTGGTGCGTGACTCACCATCCAAGTGACCTTTCAGCATCTACAAGCATGTCCCTAGCTTTCATCAACTCCAAGGCAAAGAATGGCATCAGATAACGTCTAAGACCTATAGCAGAGATTTCTCCTCTTTGCTGTGACCAACCCACTCGATATCCTTCGTTATATATTTGAAAAATGCCTTGATTTATGACATCTTTCTGTTTTACAAAAACTTTCTTAATCTACTACAGTGTTAGAGTAAGGTTAACCAAAATCTGTGTTCCCATGCCATGGGCATTCATATCTGGCTCTAGAATAAAGTGTCTGTTAGTCTACTTGAGTTGACAGCTAGATAATCCATGTGGCTTGGAGTGGTAGAAAGTTATTCTTCTGGATATTAGAGATTCATGAAAACATGTTTTCAGTTTTTGAAAACATTCCACGGCAACACCTGTAAATTAACAAAAGCCTTTAGCAATATATTCAGATGGTTGTTCTTGACTTAAATTGTCCTACATATTCGTTCTTGTCTGTGGCACCAGTTTATAGTCACTGGCACCATGTTCATGTATCAGATTGTGATTCTAATGTTCTCCAGTGAAACATAGGAAGTTGCCCGTCCTATTGTTGGAGAGAGTGTGCTTAAATTCTAGTTGTATTTCCTGCCCAGAGTGCTTGTCTTGGCATTGGAAAGGAGCCCCCTTCTGCCTTTCTTACAATGTCCTTACTTAAATGTTATGTGCTATTTGCTAATTTGAAAGACAGTTTAAATTTATTTCGTACAAGAAACTGTGATAAAAGGAGCCTCTAAATTGCTTACTGACCCTGTTAGCAGGCTTCTCCACTGACATAATCTTCCCGCTGTATAGCTGCTGCTGCCGGCCCCTGCAGGGCTGCCATTTGCCTCCCTTGGAGAAGATAACATGGTAGGTAGAATCATCTGAAGTAAACTGAGTGGGATTATTTACTCAGTGACAGGCTTCTTCTCACTTTGTAACACATTCATAGATGTTGATGAGCTTGGTAAAATAGGGACATTTTCTCTAAGTGAAAAGAATTGCATCTTGAAAAAATGTAATCTGTTTCTTTGTTTCATGTTGGGCTCTGTTCTGGACCCATGCCCTGTGCCTAGGGAGACAATTTGATTGAAGCCTAACCTAAAATCTCCTTGATTTAACTTGCTAAACTGTTATGTCAGTGATGGAGAATCAAGAAAAGGTATGGGCACTATGATTCTTTAGTTGGATTTCATTCAGCCCATGGTGTCCCATAATTATTTCTGAAATTATTTTATTATGCTTATGTGACCTTAAGAATGATTTAAAATGCCTTAAAGTTTTCAGCCTTTGCTTTGCATTTTGGATATAGGTTTTTTAAATTGTCAGAAACTGGGCTGCTTTGAAGTACATGTGACTACCAAAAGGTTGGCATCCGAGATGAAGAACTGCTTGGCAAAACTTCATTGGAAACTGAGATCAATTCTGACTGTTTAGGACTGACTGAGGGTCAATGACTCTGCACCACTGTTCCAACTCTTGACTGCTGACACCATGCCTAAGCAGGGTTTCGGCTGAGGGTTCAGGACCAAGAACATCCATTTTTCTTTCTTTACTCGATCTCTCTGGCTAATGACCACTGCATGCTTATTCACACATTCAGTTTATTTTAGTAGTGGGATAAACCCATGGAAACCAGTCATGAAAACCAAGCCAAGACCTTCAAAATCAATACCTTACTGTATCGCTCAACTTCTTTACATACCCTTCTTTTTCCAAATGAGAATAAAGAGGAAGATGGAGAAATGATGACAGCATGGGAGGAGAAAAGAACACCTCATCTGAAATCTGCATGAAGAATATATTCAAATACCTTCTTGACAAATGCCCCCTGTTCTTCATACTGGCTCATCATGAAGTTCTTCTATGGTGAAGTTAACAATCCTAGTTCCACCCTAGGAGAGCTCTCTGGAAAGAACCTTGGCTGCTACAGGTAGTAGCATGGAGTAACTCTGTCTAAGGCCCACTTTCTAAATTCTGTGTTGCTTTCTTTGGTTTTACTAATATTCGCAAGCATTCCTGTAAAGCTGTAATGGCTGTAGTTTTTTTTTTTTTAAGTTTTACAAGGTGAATTACCATATCATGGAATTTACCAAGGTAAAGTGTACAACTCACTTGTTTGGTTTTAGTTTTTTTCACAGACGTTAACCATCCTCTCTATCAATTTTAGAATAGTTCCTCACTTCCAGAAGGAACTCCATTAATGTTAGCCATCAGTTATTCCCCATTCTTCCTTTCCAAATCCTCTCCTACAACCTCAGCATTTCTGCAAACATTATCTCTTGACTGTCTCTTTCTGTGTCTGTCTGCATCTTGCTGTTTTCTGGATGTACAAGTCTCCAATGGGCTTATGTGTTTTAACACACAGTTCCCAGCTATTTGGGAAGGCTGTAGAATTTTTATGAGAACCTTTGTTCTCAGTGGGAATAGATAGTGATATTTTATAGGCCAGCCCTGCTTCCTATTAATGCTCTGCTTTCTGACTATGAATTCACAAGCCCATCTGAAGTCCTATTCCAACCACCACCTATGCTACGGTGGAATGTGTGCTCCTAAACTTGAAGCTGGGATAAATTATTATTCCCATAAATTACTTGTTTGGTCAGTTATTTTGTCATAGTAACAACAACAATTAAATAGTGTGATCCTCAAGAGCAAACAAAGAAACAGATGGGCTTTTCACAACTGGAAAACCTTCTGTATAGTAATCTGAATAACTGACAGAAGGAAGAGAATATGGGTATACACACATATTGTTAACTGTGCATTCAATATGGGCTGAGTAACCATCCTCAATGCTTAAGAAAGTAAAAGAACTCAGTTGCATGGGGCAAAATAACACTATTGAAACTGGGCAGAAAACCAAAATCATTTCTCATGGCCAAGAACAAGACACTGAAGCATGTTTACTATAGGTTTACTGTGTCCCTGAATCAGTTGTTTTAGTCCTATGATTGCTTTTGTCCTCTCAGACATACAAACATAAATATATATACTTTATATACATAATTTATATATAAACATACTTATATAAGCATATATATAAATATATACTTTTTTGCTGAAGGAGTCACTCTCTTGACCTTTTAAAATAATTATGATTTTTTTATTTTCACTCACTGAATTTGTTTTAGTTCTGAATTTTTGACAAGATAAGCTAATTTGTTAGGATTATTATTTAGCTCATTAATTTTTGAGGCTTTAAAAATGTCTTGTGCATGCATTTAATATATAAAATCTTAAAGCCTCTGTGTTTGGTATATTGCACATGTTTTGGTACCTAATATTACAACTCATATTTTAAAAAGTAAATGTCTATTAAATTTTCATCATTAACTCATGAAGGATCTAGCCAGAAGCTCTAAAAATATTTCTGCTTAAAACCCTTGTGTTTTATTTCCTATGGTGAACCCCGATGGATAAATACCTTAATGTCTCCTTCTTGATGTTGGAAGGAGAGATCATAATTAGCATGAGTTTTAGACGAGACAGTGGTTGAAAGTTTATGATCCAATGGACACAGCGTCCCATTAAAATACTTTTGTGAATCATATTTATTCAAACTGGAGAATTTATAAAGCTTATACTCTCAGCATGTGTAAAGGAAGCATGTTGGGTAGCTTCTATACAAACATCTATTTCTCATTTAATCCTATGTTAGTTGATAATTCGAATGTGGAAAAAGTTACAATGTGCACTTACTATTGTATTTCACAATTCCTTAGTATGCCTCCTTTCCACATATTAAAAATAAATCTTGTGCTTTCAGTAGCATAAGAATAAGCCACGTTGCATAGCCATACTAAAAGAAAAATCCTATCGACCTCAACAAGCCTTAAGTACACGTGACATTTTTCTGAACAATGTGCATTTGTACATTCATCTTAATTGAGTAATGTAATTGGAAAAAATAAAATAAGACAATACAGTATTGCTAAGATTTTAACACAAACTTACTTGTGTGAGTTTAAATTCTAGAGTTCCTATAATGGGAACTCCCCTTTCACTTTTACAGGTAGTTAATTAGCTTCTTCCCTTTGATGTGAAGATAATTCTAAAACAAAACTCCATCCCAGAGAAAAAGAATACACTGCAGTGCATGCGCGTGCGCGCGCGCACACACACACACACACACACACACACACACACACACACACACACTCCATTTCTGTGCAAGCTTTTTCTCCTTTTGGATATAAACTATTTTAAAGTCATAATTTATATATTTATATTGCTTTATAGACTTATGTGCATTTTTGTCCACAATCTCCTATGACCTTCTTACTTCTGTGTGTTAAATGTGGCTGTATTATTATGACTCCCATTTTATATATTTGGAAACTAGAAAACCCATAGCTAGACAGTGGTTTTCTGAGGATAAATGTCAGAAAGAAGCAGGAACAGTAAGAAACCTAGATTTTCTACCTCTAATCAGTGTTTGGACTAGTTTTTTTTTTCTTTTTCTTTTTTCAATTTGAGACAGGTTAGAGTTACCTTCAGTTGAGAAAATACTTCCAGCAGATGACCTGTAAGCAAGTCTTGAGGACATTTTCCTGATTGTTTGATTTCAGAAGGCCCCGCTCACTCACTCTGAGCGTAGGCCTCTGATGCCATAGGAAAGCAGGATAAATGAAGAACAGGGCAATAAGCATTGTTTCTCTAGGGCCTTTGCTTCTATTCCTGGACTCACTTACCTCAGTGCTAGACTGTCAACTGAGAATTGTAACATTAAAGAAAAAAAGAACAAATAATGTTTTCTTCAAAAGTTGCTTTTGGTCATGTAATTTTATCAGAACAAGAGGAAGTTTAAGATGTCCTTCTTGGTATGAACTCAATGTGAAAGTTCTATGCACCCTTTCCTTATATGAGAAATTAGCCACTTAGTCTAACAGATGCTCACATACAGTGCTCTTAGAGGAAAAGGTTTTTAAAGGTATATATGTATATATATATATATATATATATATATATATATATAATGTTTTGCCATGTAATTGAATATGTTGAGTAACGTGTACTACATACTTTAAAATGCCCTATGTTAATTATTATACTTAATTTACATAATAATCCAATGAGATATTTTTTGTTGATATCTCCAGTTCTTTTTTTTTATTCTTTTTTTTTTCCTTTTTTTTTATTAACTTGAGTATTTCTTTTTTTTTTTCTTTTTTTTTTTTTATTAACTTGAGTATTTCTTATATACATTTCAAGTGTTATTCCCTTTCCCGGTTTCCGGGCAAAATCCCCCTCCCCCCTCCCCTTCCTTATGGGTGTTCCCCTCCCAACCCTCCCCCCATTGCCGCCCTCCCCCATAGTCTAGTTCAGAAATTAAACAGAGATGTAGACAGACTAAGAGAAGTCATGAGCCAAATGGACCTAACGGATATTTATAGAACATTCTATCCTAAAGCAAAAGGATATACCTTCTTCTCAGCTCCTCATGGTACTTTCTCCAAAATTGACCATATAATTGGTCAAAAAACGGGCCTCAACAGGTACAGAAAGATAGAAATAATCCCATGCGTGCTATCGGACCACCACGGCCTAAAACTGGTCTTCAATAACAATAAGGGAAGAATGCCCACATATACGTGGAAATTGAACAATGCTCTACTCAATGATAACCTGGTCAAGGAAGAAATAAGGAAAGAAATTAAAAACTTTTTAGAATTTAATGAAAATGAAGATACAACATACTCAAACTTATGGGACACAATGAAAGCTGTGCTAAGAGGAAAACTCATAGCGCTGAGTGCCTGCAGAAAGAAACAGGAAAGAGCATATGTCAGCAGCTTGACAGCACACCTAAAAGCTCTAGAACAAAAAGAAGCAAATACACCCAGGAGGAGTAGAAGGCAGGAAATAATCAAACTCAGAGCTGAAATCAACCAAGTAGAAACAAAAAGGACCATAGAAAGAATCAACAGAACCAAAAGTTGGTTCTTTGAGAAAATCAACAAGATAGATAAACCCTTAGCCAGACTAACGAGAGGACACAGAGAGTGTGTCCAAATTAACAAAATCAGAAATGAAAAGGAAGACATAACTACAGATTCGGAGGAAATTCAAAAAATCATCAGATCTTACTATAAAAACGTATATTCAACAAAATTTGAAAATCTTCAGGAAATGGACAATTTCCTAGACAGATACCAGGTATCGAAGTTAAATCAGGAACAGATAAACCAGTTAAACAACCCCATAACTCCTAAGGAAATAGAAGCAGTCATTAAAGGTCTTCCAACCAAAAAGAGCCCAGGTCCAGACGGGTTTAGTGCAGAATTCTATCAAACCTTCATAGAAGACCTCATACCAATATTATCCAAACTATTCCACAAAATTGAAACAGATGGAGCACTACCGAATTCCTTCTACGAAGCCACAATTACTCTTATACCTAAACCACACAAAGACACAACAAAGAAAGAGAACTTCAGACCAATTTCCCTTATGAATATCGACGCAAAAATACTCAATAAAATTCTGGCAAACCGAATTCAAGAGCACATCAAAACAATCATCCACCATGATCAAGTAGGCTTCATCCCAGGCATGCAGGGATGGTTTAATATACGGAAAACCATCAACGTGATCCATCATATAAACAAACTGAAAGAACAAAACCACATGATCATTTCATTAGATGCTGAGAAAGCATTTGACAAAATTCAACACCCCTTCATGATAAAAGTCCTGGAAAGAATAGGAATTCAAGGCCCATACCTAAACATAGTAAAAGCCATATACAGCAAACCAGTTGCTAACATTAAACTAAATGGAGAGAAACTCGAAGCAATCCCACTAAAATCAGGGACTAGACAAGGCTGCCCACTCTCTCCCTACTTATTCAATATAGTTCTTGAACTTGAGTATTTCTTATATACATTTCGAGTGTTATTCCCTTTCCCGGTTTCCGGGCAAACATCCCCCTCCCCCCTCCCCTTCCTTATGGGTGTTCCCCTCCCAACCCTCCCCCCATTGCCGCCCTCCCCCCATAGACTAGTTCACTGGGGGTTCAGTCTTAGCAGGACCCAGGGCTTCCCCTTCCACTGGTGCTCTTACTAGGATATTCATTGCTACCTATGGGGTCAGAGTCCAGGGTCAGTCCATGTATAGTCTTTAGGTAGTGGCTTAGTCCCTGGAAGCTCTGTTTGCTTGGCATTGTTGTACTTTTGGGGTCTCGAGCCCCTTCAAGCTCTTCCAGTTCTTTCTCTGATTCCTTCAATAGGGGACCTATTCTCAGTTCAGTGGTTTGCTGCTGGCATTCGCCTCTATATTTGCTGTATTCTGGCTGTGTCTCTCAGGAGAGATCTACATCCGGCTCCTGTCGGTCTGCACTTCTTTGCTTCATCCATCTTGTCTAATTGGGTGGCTGTATATGTATGGGCCACATGTGGGGCTGGCTCTGAATGGGTGTTCCTTCAGTCTCTGTTTTAATCTTTGCCTCTCCCTTCCCTGCCAAGGGTATTCTTTTTCCTCATTTAAAGAAGGAGTGAAGCATTCACATTTTGATCATCCGTCTTGAGATTCGTTTGTTCTAGGGATCTAGGGTAATTCAAGCATTTGGGCTAATAGCCACTTATCAATGAGTGCATACCATGTATGTCTTTCTGTGATTGGGTTAGCTCACTCAGGATGATATTTTCCAGTTCCAACCATTTGCCTACGAATTTCATAAACTCGTTGTTTTTGATAGCTGAGTAATATTCCATTGTGTAGATGTACCACATTTTCTGTATCCATTCCTCTGTTGAAGGGCATCTGGGTTCTTTCCATTTTCTGGCTATTATAAATAAGGCTGCGATGAACATAGTGGAGCACGTGTCTCTTTTATATGTTGAGGCATCTTTTGGGTATATGCCCAAGAGAGGTATAGCTGGATCCTCAGGCAGTTCAATGTCCAATTTTCTGAGGAACCTCCAGACTGATTTCCAGAATGGTTTTACCAGTCTGCAATCCCACCAACAATGGAGGAGTGTTCCTCTTTCTCCACATCCTCGCCAGCATCTGCTGTCACCTGAGTTTTTGATCTTAGCCAATCGCACTGGTGTGAGGTGAAATCTCAGGGTTGTTTTGATTTGCATTTCCCTTATGACTAAAGATGTTGAACATTTCTTTAGGTGTTTCTCAGCCATTCGGCATTCCTCAGCTGTGAATTCTTTGTTTAGCTCTGAACCCCATTTTTTAATAGGGTTATTTGTTTCCCTGCAGTCTAACTTCTTGAGTTCTTTGTATATTTTGGATATAAGGCCTCTATCTGTTGTAGGATTGGTAAAGATCTTTTCCCAATCTGTTGGTTGCCGTTTTGTCCTAACCACAGTGTCCTTTGTCTTACAGAAGCTTTGCAGTTTTATGAGATCCCATTTGTCGATTCTTGATCTTAGAGCATGAGCCATTGGTGTTTTGTTCAGGAAATTTTTTCCAGTGCCCATGTGTTCCAGATGCTTCCCTAGTTTTTCTTCTATTAGTTTGAGTGTGTCTGCTTTGATGTGGAGGTCCTTGATCCACTTGGACTTAAGCTTTGTACAGGGTGATAAGCATGGATCGATCTGCATTCTTCTACATGTTGCCCTCCAGTTGAACCAGCACCATTTGCTGAAAATGCTATCTTTTTTCCATTGGATGGTTTTGGCTCCTTTGTCAAAAATCAAGTGACCATAGGTGTGTGGGTTCATTTCTGGGTCTTCAATTCTATTCCATTGGTCTATCTGTCTGTCTCTGTACCAATACCATGCAGTTTTTATCACTATTGCTCTGTAATACTGCTTGAGTTCAGGGATAGTGATTCCCCCTGAAGTTCTTTTATTGCTGAGGATAGCTTTAGCTATCCTGGGTTTTTTGTTATTCCAGATGAATTTGCAAATTGTTCTGTCTAACTCTTTGAAGAATTGGATTGGTATTTTGATGGGGATTGCATTGAATCTGTAGATTGCTTTTGGTAAAATGGCCATTTTTACTATATTAATCCTGCCAATCCATGAGCATGGGAGATCTTTCCATCTTCTGAGGTCTTCTTCAATTTCTTTCCTCAGTGTCTTGAAGTTCTTATTGTACAGATCTTTTACTTGCTTGGTTAAAGTCACACCGAGGTACTTTATATTATTTGGGTCTATTATGAAGGGTGTCGTTTCCCTAATTTCTTTCTCGGCTTGTTTCTCTTTTGTATAGAGGAAGGCAACTGATTTATTTGAGTTAATTTTATACCCAGCCACTTTGCTGAAGTTGTTTATCAGCTTTAGTAGTTCTCTGGTGGAACTTTTGGGATCACTTAAATATACTATCATGTCATCTGCAAATAGTGATATTTTTTTTTTATTTTTTTTATTTTTTTTTATTAACTTGAGTATTTCTTATATACATTTCGAGTGTTATTCCCTTTCCCTGTTTCCGGGCAAACATCCCCCTCCCCCCTCCCCTTCCTTATGGGTGTTCCCCTCCCAACCCTCCCCCCATTGCCGCCCTCCCCCCATAGACTAGTTCACTGGGCGTTCAGTCTTAGCAGGACCCAGGGCTTCCCCTTCCACTGGTGCTCTTACTAGGATATTCATTGCTACCTATGGGGTCAGAGTCCAGGGTCAGTCCATGTATAGTCTTTAGGTAGTGGCTTAGTCCCTGGAAGCTCTGTTTGCTTGGCATTGTTGTACTTTTGGGGTCTCGAGCCCCTTCAAGCTCTTCCAGTTCTTTCTCTGATTCCTTCAATAGGGGACCTATTCTCAGTTCAGTGGTTTGCTGCTGGCATTCGCCTCTATATTTGCTGTATTCTGGCTGTGTCTCTCAGGAGCGATCTACATCTGGCTCCTGTCGGTCTGCACTTCTTTGCTTCATCCATCTTGTCTAATTGGGTGGCTGTATATGTATGGGCCACATGTGGGGCAGGCTCTGAATGGGTGTTCCTTCAGTCTCTGTTTTAATCTTTGCCTCTCCCTTCCCTGCCAAGGGTATTCTTTTTCCTCATTTAAAGAAGGAGTGAAGCATTCACATTTTGATCATCCGTCTTGAGATTCGTTTGTTCTAGGGATCTAGGGTAATTCAAGCATTTGGGCTAATAGCCACTTATCAATGAGTGCATACCATGTATGTCTTTCTGTGATTGGGTTAGCTCACTCAGGATGATATTTTCCAGTTCCAACCATTTGCCTACGAATTTCATAAACTCGTTGTTTTTGATAGCTGAGTAATATTCCATTGTGTAGATGTACCACATTTTCTGTATCCATTCCTCTGTTGAAGGGCATCTGGGTTCTTTCCATTTTCTGGCTATTATAAATAAGGCTGCGATGAACATAGTGGAGCACGTGTCTCTTTTATATGTTGAGGCATCTTTTGGGTATATGCCCAAGAGAGGTATAGCTGGATCCTCAGGCAGTTCAATGTCCAATTTTCTGAGGAACCTCCAGACTGATTTCCAGAATGGTTTTACCAGTCTGCAATCCCACCAACAATGGAGGAGTGTTCCTCTTTCTCCACATCCTCGCCAGCATCTGCTGTCACCTGAGTTTTTGATCTTAGCCAATCGCACTGGTGTGAGGTGAAATCTCAGGGTTGTTTTGATTTGCATTTCCCTTATGACTAAAGATGTTGAACATTTCTTTAGGTGTTTCTCAGCCATTCGGCATTCCTCAGCTGTGAATTCTTTGTTTAGCTCTGAACCCCATTTTTTAATAGGGTTATTTGTTTCCCTGCGGTCTAACTTCTTGAGTTCTTTGTATATTTTGGATATAAGGCCTCTATCTGTTGGAGGATTGGTAAAGATCTTTTCCCAATCTGTTGGTTGCCGTTTTGTCCTAACCACAGTGTCCTTTGTCTTACAGAAGCTTTGCAGTTTTATGAGATCCCATTTGTCGATTCTTGATCTTAGAGCATGAGCCATTGGTGTTTTGTTCAGGAAATTTTTTCCAGTGCCCATGTGTTCCAGATGCTTCCCTAGTTTTTCTTCTATTAGTTTGAGTGTGTCTGCTTTGATGTGGAGGTCCTTGATCCACTTGGACTTAAGCTTTGTACAGGGTGATAAGCATGGATCGATCTGCATTCTTCTACATGTTGCCCTCCAGTTGAACCAGCACCATTTGCTGAAAATGCTATCTTTTTTCCATTGGATGGTTTTGGCTCCTTTGTCAAAAATCAAGTGACCATAGGTGTGTGGGTTCATTTCTGGGTCTTCAATTCTATTCCATTGGTCTATCTGTCTGTCTCTGTACCAATACCATGCAGTTTTTATCACTATTGCTCTGTAATACTGCTTGAGTTCAGGGATAGTGATTCCCCCTGAAGTTCTTTTATTGCTGAGGATAGCTTTAGCTATCCTGGGTTTTTTGTTATTCCAGATGAATTTGCAAATTGTTCTGTCTAACTCTTTGAAGAATTGGATTGGTATTTTGATGGGGATTGCATTGAATCTGTAGATTGCTTTTGGTAAAATGGCCATTTTTACTATATTAATCCTGCCAATCCATGAGCATGGGAGATCTTTCCATCTCCTGAGGTCTTCTTCAATTTCTTTCCTCAGTGTCTTGAAGTTCTTATTGTACAGATCTTTTACTTGCTTGGTTAAAGTCACACCGAGGTACTTTATATTATTTGGGTCTATTATGAAGGGTGTCGTTTCCCTAATTTCTTTCTCGGCTTGTTTCTCTTTTGTATAGAGGAAGGCAACTGATTTATTTGAGTTAATTTTATACCCAGCCACTTTGCTGAAGTTGTTTATCAGCTTTAGTAGTTCTCTGGTGGAACTTTTGGGATCACTTAAATATACTATCATGTCATCTGCAAATAGTGATATTTTGACCTCTTCTTTTCCGATCTGTATCCCTTTGATCTCCTTTTGTTGTCTGATTGCTCTGGCTAGAACTTCAAGAACTATATTGAATAAGTAGGGAGAGAGTGGGCAGCCTTGTCTAGTCCCTGATTTTAGTGGGATTGCTTCAAGTTTCTCTCCATTTAGTTTAATGTTAGCAACTGGTTTGCTGTATATGGCTTTTACTATGTTTAGGTATGGGCCTTGAATTCCTATTCTTTCCAGGACTTTTATCATGAAGGGGTGTTGAATTTTGTCAAATGCTTTCTCAGCATCTAATGAAATGATCATGTGGTTCTGTTCTTTCAGTTTGTTTATATAATGGATCACGTTGATGGTTTTCCGTATATTAAACCATCCCTGCATTCCTGGGATGAAGCCTACTTGATCATGGTGGATGATTGTTTTGACGTGCTCTTGAATTCGGTTTGCCAGAATTTTATTGAGTATTTTTGCGTCGACATTCATAAGGGAAATTGGTCTGAAGTTCTCTTTCTTTGTTGTGTCTTTGTGTGGTTTAGGTATAAGAGTAATTGTGGCTTCGTAGAAGCAATTCGGTAGGGCTCCATCTGTTTCAATTTTGTGGAATAGTTTGGATAATATTGGTATGAGGTCTTCTATGAAGGTTTGATAGAATTCTGCACTAAACCCGTCTGGACCTGGGCTCTTTTTGTTTGGGAGACCTTTAATGACTGCTTCTATTTCCTTAGGAGTTATGGGGTTGTTTAACTGGTTTATCTGTTCCTGATTTAACTTCGATACCTGATATCTGTCTAGGAAATTGTCCATTTCCTGAAGATTTTCAAATTTTGTTGAATATAGGTTTTTATAGTAAGATCTGATGATTTTTTGAATTTCCTCCGAATCTGTAGTTATGTCTCCCTTTTCATTTCTGATTTTGTTAATTTGGACACACTCTCTGTGTCCTCTCGTTAGTCTGGCTAAGGGTTTATCTATCTTGTTGATTTTCTCAAAGAACCAACTTTTGGTTCTGTTGATTCTTTCTATGGTCCTTTTTGTTTCTACTTGGTTGATTTCAGCTCTGAGTTTGATTATTTCCTGCCTTCTACTCCTCCTGGGTGTATTTGCTTCTTTTTGTTCTAGAGCTTTTAGGTGTGCTGTCAAGCTGCTGACATATGCTCTTTCCTGTTTCTTTCTGCAGGCACTCAGCGCTATGAGTTTTCCTCTTAGCACAGCTTTCATTGTGTCCCATAAGTTTGAGTATGTTGTATCTTCATTTTCATTAAATTCTAAATAGTTTTTAATTTCTTTCTTTATTTCTTCCTTGACCAGGTTATCATTGAGTAGAGCATTGTTCAATTTCCACGTATATGTGGGCCTTCTTCCCTTATTGTTATTGAAGACCAGTTTTAGGCCGTGGTGGTCCGATAGCACGCATGGGATTATTTCTATCTTTCTGTACCTGTTGAGGCCCGTTTTTTGACCAATTATATGGTCAATTTTGGAGAAAGTACCATGAGGAGCTGAGAAGAAGGTATATCCTTTTGCTTTAGGATAGAATGTTCTATAAATATCCATTAAGCCCATTTGGTTCATGACTTCTCTTAGTCTCTCTACATCACTGTTTAATTTCTGTTTCCATGATCTGTCCATTGATGAGAGTGGGGTGTTGAAATCTCCCACTATTATTGTGTGAGGTGCAATGTGTGTTTTGAGCTTTAGTAAGGTTTCTTTTACGTATGTAGGTGCCCTTGTATTTGGGGCATAGATATTTAGGATTGAGAGTTCATCTTGGTTGATTTTTCCTTTGATGAATATGAAGTGTCCTTCCTTATCTTTTTTGATGACTTTTAGTTGGAAATTGATTTTATTTGATATTAGAATGGCTACTCCAGCTTGCTTCTTCTGCCCATTTGCTTGGAAAGTTGTTTTCCAGCCTTTCACTCTGAGGTAGTGTCTGTCTTTGTCTCTGAGGTGTGTTTCCTGTAGGCAGCAGAATGCAGGGTCCTCGTTGCGTATCCAGTTTGTTAATCTATGTCTTTTTATTGGGGAGTTGAGGCCATTGAGATTGAGAGATATTAAGGAATAGTGATTATTGCTTCCTGTTATATTCATATTTGGATGTGAGGTTATGTTTGTGTGCTTTCATTCTCTTTGTTTTGTTGCCAAGATGATTAGTTTCTTGCTTCTTCTAGGGTATAGCTTGCCTCCTTATGTTGGGCTTTACCATTTATTATCCTTTGTAGTGCTGGATTTGTAGAAAGATATTGTGTAAATTTAGTTTTGCCATGGAATATCTTGGTTTCTCCTTCAATGTTAATTGAGAGTTTTGCTGGATACAGTAACCTGGGCTGTCATTTGTGTTCTCTTAGGGTCTGTATGCCATCAGTCCAGGATCTTCTGGCCTTCATAGTTTCTGGCGAGAAGTCTGGTGTGATTCTGATAGGTCTCCCTTTATATGTTACTTGACCTTTTTCCCTTACTGCTTTTAATATTCTTTCTTTATTTTGTGCGTTTGGTGTTTTGACAATTATGTGACGGGAGGCGTTTCTTTTCTGGTCCAATCTATTTGGAGTTCTGTAGGCTTCTTGTATGTCTATGGGTATCTCTTTTTTTAGGTTAGGGAAGTTTTCTTCTATGATTTTGTTGAAGATATTTACTGGTCCTTTGAGCTGGGAGTCTTCACTCTCTTCTATACCTATTATCCTTAGGTTTGATCTTCTCATTGAGTCCTGGATTTCCTGTATGTTTTGGACCGGTAGCTTTTTCCGCTTTACATTATCTTTGACAGTTGAGTCAATGATTTCTATGGAATCTTCTGCTCCTGAGATTCTCTCTTCCATCTCTTGTATTCTGTTGGTGAAGCTTGTATCTACAGCTCCTTGTCTCTTCTTTTGGTTTTCTATATCCAGAGTTGTTTCCATGTGTTCTTTCTTGATTGCTTCTATTTCCATTTTTAATTCGTTCAACTGTTTGATTGTGTTTTCCTGGAATTCTTTCAGGGATTTTTGCGATTCCTCTCTATAGGCTTTTACTTGTTTATTAATGTTTTCCTGTGCTTCCCTAAGTGTTTTCATGTCTTTCTTGAAGTCCTCCAGCATCATGATCAAATATGATTTTGAAACTAGATCTTGCTTTTCTGGTGTGTTTGGATATTCCATGTTTGTTTTGGTGGGAGAATTGTGCTCCGATGATGGCATGTAGTCTTGGTTTCTGTTGCTTGGGTTCCTGCGCTTGCCTCTCGCCATCAGATTATCTCTAGTGTTACTTTGTTCTGCTATTTCTGACAGTGGCTAGACTGTCCTATAAGCCTGTGTGTCAGGAGTGCTGTAGACCTGTTTTCCTCTCTTTCAGTCAGTTATGGGGACAGAGTGTTCTGCTTTCGGGCGTGTAGTTTTTCCTCTCTACAGGTCTTCAGCTGTTCCTGTCGGCCTGTGTCTTGAGTTCACCAGGCAGCTTTCTTGCAGCAGAAAATTTGGTCTTACCTGTGGTCCCGAGGCTCAGGTTTGCTCGTGGGGTGCTGCCCAGGGGCTCTCTGCAGCGGCAGCAACCAGGAAGACCTTTGCCGCCCCTTCCGGGAGCTTCAGTGCACCAGGGTTCCAGATGGTCTTTGGCTTTTTCCTCTGGCGTCCGAGATGTGTGTGCAGGGAGCAGTCTCTTCTGGTTTCCCAGGCGTGTCTGCCTCTCTGAAGGTTTAGCTGTCCCTCCCACGGGATTTGGGTGCAGAGAACTGTTTATCCGGTCTGTTTCCTTCAGGGTCCGGCGGTGTCTCTGGCAGGGGTCCTGCCGCTCCCCCACGGGAGCCCAGAGGCCTTATACAGTTTCCTCTTGGGCCAGGGATGTGGGCAGGGGTGAGCAGTGTTGGTGGTCTCTTCTGCTCTGCAGCCTCAGGAGTGCCCACCTGACCAGGCGGTGAGGTCTCTCTCTCACCGGGTCTGGGAGCAGAGAGCTGCTGCGGGCCGGGATCCGCGGGTGTGGGACTTCCGGTAAACACAGAACGTGCCCGGTCCTAGAGAAATTCTGCTTCCGTGTGTCCCAAGCGCACCAGGCAGCTTTCTTGCAGCAGACAAGTTGGTCTTACCTGTGGTCCCGAGGCTCAAGTTCGCTCGTGGGGTGCTGCCCAGGGGCTCTCTGCAGCGGCAGCAACCAGGAAGACCTGTGCCGCCCCTTCCGGGAGCTTCAGTGCACCAGGGTTCCAGATGGTCTTTGGCTTTTTCCTCTGGCGTCCGAGATGTGTGTGCAGGGAGCAGTCTCTTCTGGTTTCCCAGGCTTGTCCGCCTCTCAAGGTTTAGCTGTCCCTCCCACGGGATTTGGGTGCAGAGAACTGTTTATCCGGTCTGTTTCCTTCAGGGTCCGGTGGTGTCTCTGGCAGGGGTCCTGCCGCTCCCCCACGGGAGCCCAGAGGCCTTATACAGTTTCCTCTTGGGCCAGGGATGTGGGCAGGGGTGAGCAGTGTTGGTGGTCTCTTCCGCTCTGCAGCCTCAGGAGTGCCCACCTGACCAGGCGGTTGGGTCTCTCTCTCACCGGGTCTGGGAGCAGAGAGCTGCTGCGGGCCGGGATCCGCGGGTGTGGGCCTCCAGTTCTTTTTATAACAATTCCTTCAAGTTCATTGTATAATAATTCCTCTCTATCAACATTGATGCTCCAAACCATGAATAGTAACAGGTCTTGTGTTACATTTTTCTTATACACATATAATTGTGATAACGCTTAATTTATAAATTAGGGCACAAGAGGAGATAAGCAACAAGAATGACAAAATAGAATAATTAAAAAAAATAACTCTTGATAAAAGCTAAGCGGGTGTTGTTTCTTGAAGGACTCAAGACAATGTTACTTTCAGATACCTGGTTCCTGAAGAAAGCCAAGCAACAGATAGTGAGGCATAATTGTACTTGTGCCACCAGGCATGAGAATGCACACAGCCAAAATTCTGACTAGGTGAGGCCACATACCTTATCGGCAGAAGATATACCAGTCAGAACCCAATTTATTTATTCATTTGTTTATTTATTGTGAATATATGATTGCCTGTGCATGCATATATGGAGGTCAGAGGTGGTTTCGAGTATTTTTTTCTATTACACAGTATCTTGAGACAGAGTTTCTTACTGTGCCTGAACTCAGTTTCATCTTGGTTGGTTGTGCAATAAGACCCCAAATTCAACTGTCTCTGTACCCCCAGGTGTAGGCCTCCAGGTATGCACTGCTACATTGACATTTTACGGGGTTCTGTGGATCTTAATTCAGGTCCTTAAGCATTCATAGCAAGCACTTTTGCCAACTGAGAGAAACGCCAGGCCTGAAAGCACAATGTATTTGTGTTGTTGAGCTACCATAAAGCTACCATCTGGTCTACCTGTAGGTAGACCAGATTCATCCATGGAGCTGTGTCTCTATTCATAAATGGCAGGGACAATATTAACATTTTGGAAGGATTTACATCAGGCTGCTTCAAATTGAGAGCACTTGGAGAATGCATAGGTGATGATTTATGAAATGCCCATTTGCATGTTGTCTGTACAACTTCCCTTCACTGTAGCTTATGGGACTTCCTTAAGCCAATGCACTGGTAGGAAGTCACTTGACCTGTATTAAATAACTTCCTGTGGACCTTAAATCTGCATCCTATCCAGATGGCTAAATATGCTCACTAAAGACAATGACAGGTCTTTGCACTTTGCACGCAGTAGCTCCCCTAGCCCACTTCCGTTCTCTGCCTCCCACCTACTCCTTAATCTCTACTTTTCTCCCAGTTTCCTTGGTACTTGCTTGTCTTTAAACCATGAAATCAAAAGTACTTCATTAAGGTCCTCATAATCTGCAAGGCCAGCAATACACACCCTGGTTTTGGGATCAATTTTATCAGGCTCCATTTCTGTCTAACCATCTTCCCATGAATCCACTGGAAACTGTGACTTTTTTAATTAAAAAGATTTCTTTTTTTGAGATTTTCCTATATGAGCATTGTATTTATATAATTTTCACCATTCTCAACTTCCATCTGTTTCCTTACACTTTCTCAAATTAAAGTCCTCTTCTTTTTTATTATTGTTACACATATAATACATTACATATACGTGATTACATATATTTATCTTATGATCAACAAGAACACTGCGTTCTGATTTGCTGTCAATATATGGTGAAAATTTTTGAAAAATTACAATGCTCCACTTAAAGAAGTGGTTTATTTAACTCACACTTAACAGTTTTTGGATACAGAATCTAGCTCTGAGCGTAAATATTTCATAGTCAATGGGCCTTGGACCTGGGAGTCATCTTAAGAAAGTTTGATGATTCTGTGTGGCATCACAGACCCTTAACTACTGTGTGACATCATATCAACAAATATAACAATTGGGAGATTACTGAACAAAATTGAATGCTGACATTTTCTAGAGGGAAAAACATGACCTCATAATCTCAAAGCACATTTTCTTTGTTAAGAAAGAAAATCATGTTTTCCTAAAAATTTATATTTTTCTGGTGCTTTACATGCATTATTTCTATTTCTGCATCATTTTAGGAGAGGTAAAATTATCTATATTTCAATTTCAGAAATGGATTGCATGTAAAATTGCTCTCTACTCTCAAGGGTAGCTTGTAAGCTGGTAAGATAGGTTTTAAACCAAGTTCCACCCATTCCCTATGAATACATATGTTTTACTACTTGTCCATAAGCATAAAAGAAAGATAATTAGGTGTGACATTTTTTAAAAACATAACTACTGTGTAAGAAAGCCACAACTCCTGATGCCTTGACATAGAAAACAAATATTGTCAATGTTTATTTGCATATAAAACTATTGCTCAGAGAAATTGGTGAAGGGATACATTGGAACTACATGTTCAGTGTTATTGGACACCCGTGTTTTAAGACTACAGAGAACTTTGGGTGTGGAGAAGGTACATATTTCACTGCATGCTGAATCCTTTATTGGGCAGGGTCAGGCATGCACTGTGAATGTTCCTCACCTCCTCCTCCATGTGGAGTCAGGTCCTGTTGCTAGGCTGAGTTGATAGCATTGAGCAGGGATGACAATCAGTACTGGCATTCTCAGTGTAAGAAGACTGCAGCTAGATGTGGTTCCGGAATAGAAAAGAACAGCACACACATAGTACAAGGCACACCGAGGCAAGGATACAGTGCTCACAAGAATAGTTTGGAGTTGTCTGAGAAATAATTATGTTCCTGCTTGACCTCCTCAAATCCAAGCATCTGAGACTACAGAAGAAATCTGAAAATGGATTTTCTGGGCAAGATTTCTGTATTTAAAATATGTCAGACAGTAGAAGGCTGGGGCCTCTTACAAACGTGTTTTCTTTGGTTTCAATACTAAATCCTGGGCCTTTTGTGCTTCCCCACTACTGTGTTCTAAGGGATCTGATCAGTTGAGAAGAAATGAAGAAACATCCTGACACCATATACATGAGTGACACATATCAGACCCATCTCCATTCCTTTGATCAGAAAGTCCTCTGGCTCTAGTGCTGACAGAGGGCTGGCAAGTCACCTCCCCACAATCCAGTACTAGAGAAGCAAAGGAAAAGTCATTGGCTACAATCCTTGGCTATAGGACGTAATATTTGTAAAGGAATAGGGCATTAATCAGAAAGACATCAGTTAGCATCATTGTAGGTACTGTAGACACTGGTGGCTCATGTGGACGTCTATCATAGGCATGGCTGCTGCAAGTGTACAGCTTCACTGAGGTTCTAACTGCTTGTCCATGGTTAAGGAGATAGGAATAATTATTTCCTATTCTCATTCTCTATGAATTTTACTATATAGACAAACCACTTCAGTATGTTTCTTTTTATTCCATTCTTTTCTCTCAACAAAGCAGTTACTAACTCAATACTTAAGGAGAGATACCTACAGGTTATCTGGACACCTTTTCAGTGAATTTTACAAAGAAGATTTTTAAAAAATCTATTATAGTTTCTATTTAAAAAAGCCAAATTAAAAAATACTAGAGACATAATGACTGGAGAGTAAGGATATATGGAAACTATGTGTGCCACTCTTCTCTCCTGGTCCCTGGCTTATAATGTCTTCTCTCAAGTTCAGATTGACTTGTGAGTGTGTTAACATGTGTTAACATGATGTGGTGCTATGTGGTGTCTGAGGCCATGAGAGTGCCATAAGCTGGGAGAAAAGCTGTTAGGCTGCAGATGTGAAAATCATCAGCTTCTTGAGGTGTGAAAGGCAGCACTCCAAGTCTTTCATATCTCATAACTCCCTTTTGCATCAAGGAGATCCCAGAATGCCCCATGACTTACTGCATGTTTTCAAGAAGAGATCCCTGCCCCAGGATAACCTCTGTGGTATTAACAGTAAAAACCCACCACTAATAGATGTAAGAAGCAAAGAAAACAGAAATTTATGAATGAAATGCTAAACTACTACTGTGCATGCCTGTGCTCGTCTCTCCTCTACATGTGATAATGCCAGAACAATAAGAGGGAATAAGCCTATGTAATCTAATCTCAGGGACTACTCTGATGTGGGATAGCCCACTGTCCTCTCTATTCACAGAACCTAAGCTAGTCGGAGTTTGATGTTTGGTGTTTCTTTTGAACTAGTCAGTGTCAAATAGTTATATTATAGTAAAGAAAAATCTCATCTGGCCTACTACAAAAGGCCACAAAGTTTAGCTTGGTACGTTTGGAATGCTCTCTCAGGATATTCTCAGTTTGTTTCTTTTGTATCTTGATCACCATTCAATGGGAATCTCAAGCTTCAGGAAGAAGCTACACAGAAGTCCTATTTGAGAGAGCAGGCTGACATAACCTCCATATCATTTTAGTCCAGGGGCCTGATAGGATCCAAAGACACTTTGGAAGTGGGTCCTTCAGTGTCACTAGTCACTTACTGGGGCTTCCTGGTTGTTCAAGCCTTTCCAGTTGTGTCCCTAAACATCTTAGATAAGACCTGTGACTTTCCTATGACACTTGCTTTCATTCACCCTGTCACCATAACAAAATAATCATCCCTTTACTTCACTAAGTTATTTCATAAGAATTATTTTTTATTATTTTTAAAATTTGGTCTGTGTGTTTATGTGTCTGCATATAGATATGCATATATGAGTATAGGTGTCCATGGAGGTCAGAGGCATTGGAGTCTCCTGAGGCTGGGGCTACAGACAGTTGTGAGTTTCCACACATGGGTACTAGGAATCAAACTCCAATCTTCTGCAGTATCTGCTGAGCCATGTCTCCAGCTCCATGCTCACTAAGTTTTATTTATTTTTTATCTTTAAATTGTTTTTATTTTATTTTTACAGTCTAGACTATCTTCTTCTCAATCCACTCTCTGACTGTTCCACATCCATACCACCTCCCCACACCCCCCCCCCCATTAGACCTCCCTAGTCCCTGGAGCCTTCAGTCTCTTAAGGGTTAGATGCATCGTCTCTGACTGAGTCTAGACCCAGCAGTCCTCTGCTGTACTTGTGTCAGGGTCTTCACACTAGCTGGTATATGCTGTCTGGTTAGTGGCTCAGTGTCTGAGTTATCTCGGGGGTCCTTGTCAGTTGAGACTGCTGGTCTTCTCATGGGGCTGCCCTCCTCCTCAGCTTCTTTCAGCTTTTCCCCAATTCAACCACAGGGGGCCCAGGCTTCTGTGTAGGTTGAGTGTTAGTATTTGCATCTGATTCAGCTGCTTGTTGGACTTCTCAGTGGGCAGCCATGCTAGCTTCCTGTCTGCAAGTTCACCACAGCATCAGTAAAAGTGTCAGGGTGCCTGACCTCCCTTTGAGCTGGATCCAAATTTGACCTGTCCCTGGACCTTCTTTCTCCCATGCTCTTCTCTGTTTTTGTTTCTGCAGTTCCTTCAGACAAGAACAATTCTGGGTCAGAGCTTTTGATTTTGGGATGGCAACCCCATCTCTCCACTTGACCTCCTGCTCCTCCACTGGAGGTGGACTTTACAAGTTCTACGTCCTCACTGTAGAACACTTTATTCAAAGTCCTTCCTTCCCTTTGAGTCCTGAGTTTCTCACATTCCATGTCTCTGGTACAATCTAGAGGGTCCCCTTACCTCCTACCTTCTGTAGTTGCCTGTTTCCATTTTTTAATGGCCCTCAGAACTTGAGTCCTGTTTCCTGATACCTGATCATGTTCCACTGCCCCTCCCTGTCCCCTTTTCCACCTAGGACCCTCCCTCCCTACCTCCTTTAGTTATTTTTTCTCCCTTCCATGTGGGATTGAGGGATCCTCACTTGATCCCTTCAGGTTGTTAATATTCTTGACTTCTGTGATTTATATCCTGAGTATTCTGTACTGTTTTGGCTCATATCTACTTATTAGTGAGTACATATGAATACATACCACGCATGGCATTTAGGGCCTGAGTTACCTAACTCAGGATATTTTATACTTCAAACCATTTGCCTGCAAAATTCACAATGTCCTCATTCTTAGTAGCTGAGTAGTATTCCATTGTGTAAATGAACCACATTTTCTGTATCCATTCTTCTGTTGTGGGACATCTGGGATGTTTCCAACTTCTGTCTATCACAAGTAAGACTGCTATGAACATAGTAGAACATTTCTTTACGTGCTTCTGAGCCATTCGAGATTCCTGTTGTGAATTCTGTTTAGTACTTTTTTTTAAAAATTTAGTTATCTTGGATATTTTATGTATTTACATTTCAAATGTTATCCCCTTTCTCCCCTCTCCCATACCCCTCCCCCCTTGCTCACTTGTCTGTGAGGAGGCTCCAAGTCCCACCCATCCACTCCCACCTCAATGCCCTGGCATTCGCCTACACTGGGGAAATGAGCCTTCACAGGTCCAAGGGCTTTCCTCCTATTGATGCTGGACAATGCCATCCTCAGCTACATATGTGGCTGGAGCCATGGGTCCCTCCATGTGTACTCTTTGATCGGCGGTTTAGTCTCTAGGAGCTCTGGGGGTGGGGTCTGGTTGGTTGATATTGTTATTCTTCCTATGGTGTTGCAAACCCTTTCAGCTCCTTCAGTCCTTTCACTAACTCCTCTATTGTAGTCCCTATGTTCAGTCCAATGGTTAGCTGCAAACATTCGAATCTGTATCATTAAGGCTCTGGCAGAGCCTCTCAGGAGACATCCATATCAGGCTCCTGTCAGCAAGGAATTCTTGGCATCAGCAATAGTGACTGGGTTTGACGTCTACATATGGGATAGAAGCCCAGGTGGGACAGTCTCTGGATGACCTTTTCTTCAGTCCTTGCTCCACTTTTTGTCCCCGACATTTCTCCCATGAGTATTTTGTTCTCCCTTCCAAGAAGGAATGAAGCATCCACATTTTGTTCTTCCTTCTTCTTGAGCTTCATATGATCTCTGAATTTTTTCTTGGGTGTTCTGAGCTTTTGGACTAATATCCACTTATCAGTGAGTGCATACCATGTGTTTCTTTTGTGACTGGGTTAGGTTTTAAGATGGCCTTTGATAAACTTTATTGTTTAAAAACTGGGACATCTTGGCAGGTATCTTCATGGAACCCTGATAGAGCTCAAGTAAGCTATCCTTGTGGGTTTAAATATTGAATAAAAAATAGGTTTGGGAAGAAGTTTTTATGTAGAAATAAAAAAAAATACACATTGTTATCAGTAGAGTAATGGTTGATCTTGATTTCAAAATGATTTTATTGAGAAATATCTAGGTTAGTAAAGTATGCTTTGGGTGTGTCTGTGTGGGTATTTCCTTCAGTAATTAGATGACAAGGACTCTGACCTAGTGAATAGATTAATCCCTTGAGAGACTGATAATGTACTGAATTATAGGGAGGCAGTAAAAGTAGAAGGTCAGGCCTCTCTGGAGGAGGTACTATTGGGCTACATTCTTGTTAGCTAAATCTTGCCTTAGCCACTCTTGTCTTTCATTTTCTCCATGTCCTATGATTACAAGGCAAGCTTCCTTGTTTCTACATGCCCTGTGTCCTGGTTACACATATGGAGCCAACAGACTTTGAATTGGTTCCTCAGAAAATGGGACTTAAAGATCCAGCTATACCTCTCCTGGGCATATAGCCAAATGATGCTCCAACATACAACAAAGACATATGCTCCACTATGTTCATAGCAGCCTTATTTATAATAGCCAGAAGCTGGAAAGAACCCAGATGCCCTTCAACAGAGGAATGGATTAAAAAACTGTGGTATATCTACACAATGGAGTACTACTCAGCTATCAAAAACAATGACTGCATGAAATTCATAGGCAAGTGGAATGAACTAGAAAATATCATCCTGAGTGAGGTAACCCAATCACAGAAAACACTCATGGTGTGCACTTACTGATAAGTGGATATTAGCTCAAAAGCTTGAATTACCCAAGGTACAATCTACAGACCACAGGAAGTTCAAGAAGGACAATCAAAGTGCAGATGCTTCACTTCTTCTTAAAAGGTGGAACGAAAATATTCATGGGAGGGGATATGGAGACAAAGATTGGATCAGAGACTGAAGGAATTGCCATTCAGAGCCTGTCCCACTTGGGGATACAGCATATATATATATATATATATATATATATATATATATATATATATATATATATATATCTCCACCAAAACTAGGTAATATTGATGAAGACAAAAATTGCATGCTGACAGGAGCCTGATATAACTATCTCCCAAGAGGCTTAGCCAGAACATGTCAAATTAAGAGGTGAATGCTAGCAGCAAAACATTGAACTGAGAACAGCGTCCCCTTTGTAGGAATTTGAGAAAGGATTGAAGGAGCTGAAGGGGCTTACAACTCCATAAGAACAGCAATACCAATCATCCAGAGCTCCCAGGGACTAAACCACTCCCAAAGAATACACATGCACAGACCCATGGCTTCAGCTGCATATGTAGCAGAGGGTGGCCTTGTTGGGCACTAGTGGGAGGAGAAGCCCTTAGTTCTACCAAGGGTGGACCCCCTAGTGTAGGGGAATGTCATGGGGGGAGGCGGGAAGGGAGTGGTTGGGGAGGGGGAACACCCTTATAGAAGAAGCAGGGGGAATGGGATAGGGGCTTATGTCTGGGAAACCAGGAAAGGAAATAACATTTGAAATGTAAATAAAAATGTCCAATAAAAAAAGAAAAAAGAGAAATACAAGAATATATACTGAATTAAAATACGCAATACTCTCCTAAAAAAAATCTGAAACCATGAGACAAAATGTGTCTCTTTCCTTCCTTCCTTCCTTCCTTCCTTCCTTCCTTCCTTCCTTCCTTCCTTCCTTTCTCTATCCTTCCTTTTACCTTTATATTTCACTTTTAAAATTGGTCAGGACCTGCAAAGGCATCGCCTTCCTTCCTGTGCCTCCTCATAACATGGGTTCTCCGTTGCGCACCTTCTCAGTCCTCTCCCCCTGCCTGCATGGCTTTACTTATGAGCAGAACTCACAAATAAAACCCTACCTTTCTACATTCTGATTCCAAACCAGAGGGCAGCAATTTCTATTCGCCCAACCCTTGAAACTAGATATCAGTTGTGTGAGCCACCAAATTCTGCTACAAACCACAACCTCTGATTTGGAGAGCCCAGTGAAGAAGGCTGTTAATGAATTGAGGTGGCATTCTCATGTGTATCTGCTTTAGACCATTTTATGTTGCTGTAACAGAACATCCGAAACTAGATCATTTAGAAAACAGAGATTTATTGTCTCAACATTCTGAGGTGGAGAAGTCTGAGGTCAGGGGATCTGTATCCAGGACGGCCTTCTTACTGCATCATCTCATGACAGAAGGGCAAGGAGGAAGCAAGTTGACGAACTGTAGACTCTACACTTTGTATGGTTGGCCTTAATCCTGGCAGGTGGAGTCCTCACAAAGCCAATGCCTAACAGCACTGCTGCACTGGGGGTTGTGTCCAACATAAGACTTTGGGGAACATTTTCAAGTTGTAATTTACAGCATGTTCAGTTGCGCCTAAGAATGGATTAAGGTGAGCTCAGCAGGTAAAGGCATTTTTTGCCTAATAACTTGGAATCTGAGACCTACCAGGTGGAATAAGAGAACTGACTCCTCAAAGTTGTCTTTTCTCAGAGAGAGAGAGAGAGAGAGAGAGAGAGAGAGAGAGAGAGAGAGAGAGAGAGAGAGAGAATCTCTTTCTCTTTCACAGGTACATATTATGTTCTGAGTAAATTTCTTCCAACCTAATTCCTCGTTTCCTCCCTTTTATTTTTGTTTCCATTGCTTTTAGTACCCTGTTTTTTCTTTGGGAAATCCAGAGTCTGAAATCAAACAAAGGACAGGCTAGCTCCTGTTCTCTCTCTCTCTCTCTCTCTCTCTCTCTCTCTCTCTCTCCCTTTCTCTCCCCTTGCCCCTCCCCCTCTATCTCTACGTGTGTGTGTGTGTGTGAGAGTGTGTGTGTGTGTCTGTGTGAGTGTGTGTGTGAGTGTGTGTGTGTGTGAGTGTGTGTGTCTGTGTGAGTGTGTGTGTCTGTGTGAGTGTGTGTGTGTGTGAGTGTGTGTGTGTGTCTGTGTGAGTGTGTGTGTGTGAGTGTGTGTGTGTGTGAGTGTGTGTGTATGTGTGTGTGTGAGTGTGTGTGTGAGTGTGTGTGTATGTGTGTGTGTCTGTGTGTGTGTCTGTGTGAGTGTGTGTGTGTGTGTCTGTGTGAGTGTGTGTGTGTATGTGTGTGTGTCTGTGTGAGTGTGTGTGTGTGTGTATGTGTGTGTGTGTGTGAGTGTGTGTGTGTCTGTGTGAGTGTGTGTGTGTGAGAGTGTGTGTGTGTGTGTGAGTGTGTGTGTGTATGTGTGTGTGAAATGTGGCAACTAGAAATGAGAGAAAACTTGATCTATCCCTGAGGTTAGTTTACTGAATATGTTTTCTCTAGTCACATTCCATTTTCACATAAACATTATAACTACCTTATTTTGTGTGGCTGAAATCAATTCCATTCTGTGTGTTTGTCCCGCATTTTCCTGATTCTCATCCATCAGTTCTTCTGCTACTGGACACTGACGATGACTCCGCAATTCAGTTCTCATGAAAAGAGCTACAACAGACATTGGATTACTAATCACAAGTGTTGTAACAGCATAATGATATAAAGCTATCTCTAGTTTTTATGAGAACCCTTCATACTGATTTCTATACCTGTTGTGTTTGTTTACACATTCAACTGCAGGATATAAGATATTTCCTTTTATCTGTGTGCATGTTGCTATTTGTAGTTGTGTGTTTTCTTTTCTTTTATTGGTTATTTGATTTATTTACATGTCAAATGTTAAACCCCTTCCCAGTTTCCCCTTCACAAGCCCCCATCCCCTCCTCCCTACCTCTGCCTCTATGAGGGTGCCCCCCCACCCTGTCCACTCAGTCCTCCCTCAGTAGCCTAGCATTCCCCTATCCTGAATCATCAAGCCTCCACAGGACCAAGGGATTCCCCTCCCAGTGATGCCAGATAAGACAATCCTCTGCTACTTATCCAGCTGGAGCCATGGTATCTCCTGTGTACTCTTTGGTTGTTTGGTTTTTTTTGGCTCCCCATGAGAGCCTTGGGGGGGTCTGGTTGTTTGATATCTTCTTCCTATGAGGTTACAGACCCCTTCAGCTCCTATAGTCCTTGCCCTAACTTCCTCATTGGGGTTTCCACATTCAGTCCAATGTTTGGCTGTGTACCTCCCCATATGGTATATGTATTTATTGGTCTGGCTCTGGCAGAGTCTCAGGGGACAGTTATACTGGGCTCCTGTCAGCAAGCACTTCTTGGCATCAGCAATAGAGTCTGGGTTTGGTGGCTGAATATGCATTGGATCCCTAGGTGGGACAGTCTCTAGATGGCCTTTTCTTCAGTTGCGTTTTCTTAAGGAGTGACATTTAATTAAAATGTCAATAAAATTAGAAATTTTCATGGCTGGAGTCTCAATGAATTTTTCTGGTGGCTAGTAAGGTTAAACATTTTCCTCATGACCCCCTTCCCTCTTTTCTCTTTTTGACCATTTTACAGACTCTCTGATCATATCTTTAGCCCATTCATTGATTGGGTTGTAGTTTTATTTGTTCAATTTTTGGAGTTTTCTATTTTAGATATTAATCCTTCTTGGTGTGCTGCTGAGAAAGCTTTTTTCTCAGTTTGTCTCTCAGCTGTCTCATACCTAGGTGAGCTGATTTATTTGTTGCACGGAAGCTGTTTAATTTCATAAGGTCCATTGTTGATGTCAGTTTCTGAAAGATGAGAGCCCCACTCAGCAACTCCTTCCCTAGGCTGGTATCTTAAGAATTGTACATGTATCTCTAAAAGTTTCAAATTTCCATGTCTAATGTTTGAAGTTTCCTGAAAGTTTTTATGCCAAAGCAGTGACGAGAAAGCCGAGTGACATGGAAAAGTAGGATCTGAGAGATCAGAAAATATACTTAATTAATAAGGATCAGGCTAAGAAGGAGCAACATGAAAAGCGCTGACTGTTGCTTGACCTTCACATTATGACTGTAGAGAGGCAAACTATAAATAGAAAAAGGAATTAGTTCTCAAGCAGTCTTTAAGGCGACTATAAAAGACCCCAAACTCTGTGTTTGAAAGTACAACTGTTTATCACCAGCAGTCCCTCCCCGAGCAGATAAAATAAGTCCAGGGCACTGCCAGGAAAATGTGGGTGTAGGAACAGAATTCAGAAGGGGACTATAAAACACACTGCCGGGATCTTAGAAACACTGAAAAGCAGCGCGGCATAATTCTTAGGCAGAAAGTCATTCTGATGGTACACCTCACAGGCCCTCTCTCTTCTGCTTCCAGGAATCTCAAGAATGATGTCACGTGTCACAGACCTCAAGGGGGAGAATGGCTTATGAACAGATTTGTGGATTTGTACTTTGTATAACAGGAGGGATTATAAATTGATACACAAGAAATGGGTGACATTTTTAAAGACCAGTATATTGGCAGCATCAGCATCAGCTTGGAGTTGTTGAAGAGACAAGAATAACAGAGGCTCCTGGACTCAAGTATTGAAGTGGACACAAAGGCAGGAGGCTAAGAAAGCATGGAATCATTTTTATGGAAAAAGAGTTGTTCTGCCACTCACCATGGATCTGGGTGGTTGGGTAACAGGAAGCTGGATCCTTTTTTTACTGTACATAAACATGCCTGATGGATGCAGCTTAAATCTCAACGTGTGCTACAACAATCTGATTTGGAGTGAGATTAACCATAATTTGGAATGATAATTTTTATTACTAAAGAAAGGAGGAAGAGAGAGAGGGAGACAGAGAGGGCAGACATGATATTTTTTTCATGTGGAAGAAGTTCAAGTAATTTGTGGATAGAAGTCTTTGAAATATCCTGTACAATTCTATGAGCCACTCTGTCAGTATGCAGAAATTATGTTAACTTGTCTAGAATATTAGAAGTCAGTGGTTTTGGGAAAGGAACTTTGCACCTTGTATCACGTTGGGTTGGGATACTTCCTCTTAGAATGCTCTTTGGTGAAAATCAGCCATCATGCTGATGGACTACATCACAGAGCAAGAACACATAGTAGTGCCAGCTAAAGCTGTCACCAGCCTTTTTGTCATCTTAGCCGATGCTAGTATGTATGTGAGGAAGCTAGTTTGGGAATAGATCTTTCGGTCTTGACTATTCCAGTTCTCATTTTCTGCAATGATTTCTAGCTATTTTCTTCCTCCTATCAAAGGTCTCTGACATGTTACCTAAGGGACAAACAACTTCTGTTTGTTTCTTAGTCAAATTAGAGACCCACAAAATTCAAGAAAAGACAAGGTTGATTATGAAATCAAATTTCAGAGTAACTTACTACAATGTAATTTTAATGAGAACACTGCATATAGTGTTCTTTCTTTTTCAGTTTCACCAAAACCATTTTTTAATTTTATTTTTATTAGATATTATAAGTATTTACATTTCAAATGTTATCTGCTTTAACCCCCTCTCCCATATCCCTTCCCCCTCCTCCTGCTTCTATGAAGATGCTCCCACACCCACACATCCACCCCCACCTCAGTGCCCTGGAATTCCTCTACACTGGGGCATTGAGTCTTCACAGGACCAAGGGTTTCTCCTCCTTGCCAGATAATGTCATCCTCAGCTACATATGTGGCTGGAGCCATGGGTCCTTCCATGTGTACTCTTTGATTGGTGGTTTAGTCCCTGGGAGCTCGGGGGGGGGGGTCCTGATTGGTTAATATTATTGTTCTTCCTATGGTATAGTAAACCCCTTCAGCCCCTTCAGTCCTTTCTCTAACTCCTCTATTGGGGTCTCTGTGCTTAGTCCACTAGTTAGCTGCAAGCATCCTCATCTGTATCAGTAAGGCTCTCCAGAGCCTCTTAGGAGACATCCATATCAGGCTTCTGTCAGCAAGCACATCTTGGCATTAACAATAGTGACTGGGTTTGGTAGCTGCATATGGGTTGGAACCCCAGGCGGGTCAGTTTCTGGATGACCTTTTCTTCAGTCCCTGCTCCACTCTTTGCCCCTGTCTTTCATACCATGAGTATTTTGTTCTTCCTTCAAAGAGGGACTGAAGTATCCAAATCTTGGTCTTTCTTCTTCTTGAGCTTCATATGGTCTGTGAATTGTTTCTTGGGTATTCCGAGCTCTTGGGCTAAAGTTCACTTATCAGTGAGTGCATACAATGTGTGTTCTTTTGTGACTGGGTTCCCTCACTCAGGATGATATTTTATAGTTCCATCCCTTTGCCTAAGTATTTCGTGAAGTCATTAGTTTTTAATAGCTGAGTAGTACTCTATTATGTAAATGTAACGGATTTTCTGTATCCATTCCTCTGTTGAAGAACATCTGGGTTCTTTCCAGCTTCTGGCTATTATGAATAAAGCTGCTATGAACATAGCGGAGCAGTGTCTTTGTTATATGTTGGAGCATCTTTTGGTGTATGCCTAGGAGTGGTATAGCTGCATAGAAGCCCTTAAAGAGGAAACACAAATATTTCTTAAAGAATTACAGAAAAACACAACCAAAGAGGTGAAGGAAATCACAAAGGGAGACAACCTGGAGATAGAAAACCTAGGAAAGAGATCAGAAGTCATAGATGTAAGCATCACCAACAGAATGCAAGAGATAGAAGCAAGAATCTCAGGTGCAGAAGATACCGTAGAAAACCTTGACACAACCTTTAGAGAAAATGGAAAACAAAAAAGCTCCTAACCCAAAACATTCAGGAAATCCAGGACACAATGAGAAGACCAAACCTAAGAATAATAGGTATAGAAGAGAGGAAAGATTCTCACCTTAAAAGGAATCTTCAGTAAGTATCTTTAACAAAACGATAGAAGAAATATATATTATACATAATTTTATGTATATTTTATATAATATATTCTATATAAAACAGTGTTTTTAATTGATACTTCATCATGCATTGCACTACATTTTCTTTATTCATTCTTTGATTAAGGGGCATCTTGTTTGAGTCCAGTTTCTGGAGTATGGGGGGGTATATGCCCAATTGTGGTATAGCTGGATTTTGATGTATATCTATTTCCAACTTTCTGAGAAACTGCCAAATTAATTTCTAAAGTGGTTGTACAGGTTTGCACTGCTACTAGTAATGGAGGAATGTTCCCTGTTCTCCACATCCTTGCCAGCATAAGCTGTTACTTGAGTTTTGATCTTAACCATTAAATGGGTACAAGATGGAATCTCAGAAAGATTTTGATTTGTGATTTCCTGATGGTTAAGGATGAGATCACGAAATTTGCAAAGGGATGAAACTAGAAAAGATCATCCAGAGGGAGGTAACTTAAGCCCAGAAAGACACACATTGCCTATACTCACTTATAAGTAAATATTAGACATAAAGTAAATGATAGCCTTGCTACAATCCACAGACCCAAAGATACTAAGTAAAAAGGAGGGTCCAAGGGGGAATGCATGAATCTCACTGAGAAGAGGAAATAGAATAGAGACTATGGGTGGACAGTAAGAGTAGAATGGACGGGGTGAGGTGGGTTGGAGGATGGGAATAGGAGGGATCATGTTGGGGATCACAGAGGGAGAGAGTACTGGGAGGGAAAATTGGATTGAGGGGTGTATCTCTAGAATGAGCTCAAGCTAGAAACCTAGGGAAATGAAACTTCCAGGAATCTAAGGGTGTGACCCTAGCTTACACTCCTAGCAATGGGGGATATGAATCCTGTACTGCCTATTTCCTATAACCATGAAAGACTTCCAATTGAGGAATCAGGACAACAATCTAGGCACAAAAAGGTTTTGACCACAGTTTGTCCTTCCTATAAGATATACAGAAAAAAAGATGGAGCAGAAGTTGAGGAAATGACCAACCAATGAGTGGTTCAGCTTGAAAGCCATGCTATGAGAGGGAGCCAATCTGTTAAAGATATTCTGTTATACTTGCAGACAGGAACCTAGCATAATTGGCATCAGAGAGGCTTCACCCAGAAACGGATGGATACAGGTGCCCACATCCAAACATTAGCAGAGCTTGAGGAACCCTGGGGAAGAGGGCAAGGAAAGATTGTGGAAATGGGCATCAGGAACACCAGAAGGAAACCTATAGAATCACTTAACCTGTTCCAGAGGACCCACAGAGCCTGAACAAGGGAGCATGCGTGGGGCTGACCTAGGTTCTCTGAACATATGTAGCAATTGTGCAGCTTGGTCTTCATGTGGGATTCCTAACAATAGGAGCAGGGGCTGTTTCTGACTGTTGCTGCATATGGGACTCTTTCCCTTAACCAGATGGCCTTCTCTAGACTCATCTATCATCTATCATACATTGAGTGGTCTTTATACAACTTCGAACAGTGAAGTATGAGGTAATTTTGCATACTGGATTAAACTTTAAAACCATTTTGTTATATATATATATATATATATATATATATATATATATATATGTGTGTGTGTGTGTGTGTGTGTGTGTGTGTGTGTGTGTGTGTGTGTGTGTGTGTGTTTTCTTGCATTCTCTAAGACATATTTTTTATTCTCCAGGAGTAACTTTGTGTATTTACTGATTATATCATTCCCTTTCTTAACTAAGGTTTCTATTGCTGTGATAAAACAACTTGACTAAAAGTAATTTGGGGAGGAACAGGTTTATTTCGCTTAAATTTCCACAGGATAATCTATCATTAAAGAAAATTTGGCAGGAATGTGGAGTCATGGGCTGATGAAGAAACCCAAAAGAAATGTTGTTTACTGGTTGTCTCTCTCCGGCTTTTCAAGTATGCTTTCTTATACTATCTAGGACCACCTGCCCAGAGATGGCATAGCCTACAATAGGCGTGGACCTCCACATCTACTATTAATCAACACAATACCTACAAACTTTCTTATAGGCCAATATTATAGAGCTATGTTTTCAATTAAAATTTCCTCTACCCAGATATGTCTAGGTTTGTGTCAAGTTGGCAAAAATCAACCAGCATATTTCCTAAAGAACAGTATCTGCTTAGTGACACTTCTCAACTTAGCCTTTAAGAGATGGAATAGGGGGCTGGAGAGGTGGCTCAGTGGTTAAGACCACTGACTACTCTTCCAGAGGTCCTGAGTTCAAATCCCAGCAACCACATGGTGCTCACAACCATCTGTAATGGGATCTGATGCCCTATTCTGGTGTGTCTGAAGACAGCTACAGTGTACTTAAAATAAATAAATAAATAAATAAATAAATAAATAAATAAATAAATAAATAATAAGGAACAGGAAAAAAGTGGCACTATCTAGCAAGGACGAGCTAGCACTGGACTCCAAGATGTCATCTTGCCAAACAGGCTTTGCAAGAAGTTGGGTTGGGTTTTGATCATAGCATACCATCGTGTCTCCAGAAGTCTTATGTTATATGTCTCCACATCCCACAACTTTTTAATTCAGAGTTTACCCAGTAAAAAGAGCCCAGAGCTTTCTTACAAGAATCGCTTTTTGTATGTTCTATTTAATTGTAAGAGAAGCAGCACAGAATAGTCATAGAAAAAGAATTGAAGGAGATAAAAAAATTCCTTAGAAGTGTTTCTTTTTCTACCTTGGACTCAATAAAAGAGAAAAAATCCCTGGAGTTTTTTTCCCTTTCTGCTAGAGAAAAGTGCACACACACTATAGGATGCACTGTTTATAAGAGAATGTGGAGTGCCAAGCATTAAACTCTTTTTATATTAGATGACAGGGCTGCACAATCACCTGAAGTAGCAGAATTATCTTGTGGAGTAAGCCACACACTGTCTGTTTGAAGAATATGTTGTGTTCTTGCATGGAATGCCATTAAAAACAACAAACTGCACCAGTGGTAAAAGCTAAAATAAACTCCAGCCAGAGAGTCAGAGTGAAGGTTGGAATACTTTATATCCCATGGCTCTGGGTCAGCCACATCAAAGTCTATAAGGCCAAATGGTCTGCTGGAGTCCCTGGATGTTTTTCTACAGTAGTAGTCTGAGTCTTTGTTGTCTACTAGGAATGGCTTATATTTTATGCATTAATCTGAGTAGACACCAGAGCCTTAGAAGACACTTGTCATCATCACATAAGCTCCCTGTGGAGGACAACTGACTGGGGTCACCTTGATTCTCCACTCTTGGGTCTTAGGGATATTCTCATACCTCGTTTTCTTTTTTTTCTTTTTTCTATATTTGAAGACTAATAGATAAGCAAAGAAATACACCTTTCTCCTATCTACTTGCCCTCTCACTCATGTCTTATTGAGTGATTTGCATGTGTGGTGACCAAAAATTTGTAGGGCTTCTTTAGTTTTTCCCTGGGTATTCTATACATTCTGCAGAGGCTCTTCTGGATTATCTGTTGTTATCTGAACTTTTTGCTAGTTCCTTGTGCTGTCAGCTCTCCATGGCTGTGACAAATACCTGAGACAATCAGTTTAAATGAAAGAGTGATTTAATTTTGCTCATGGTTTCAGCCTGTGATTGTTTTGTTTTGCTGTTTTATACACGGGACTAGATTGGCAATAAATCAGGGCGGAGAATACACACCATAGTGATATTAAAGCTGCTTGTCTTTCTATCTTATAGCAGGTTGGAAGCAGAAAGGGAGAAGGATTGGGGGAGAGAGAGAGAGAGAGAGAGAGAGAGAGAGAGAGAGAGAGAGAGAGAGAGAGAGAGAAGTTGAGGAACACTGCTTTGTGGGATATTCTTGATGACTGAATTTCCTTTTATTTTGCATATCTCCTAAAGGTTTCATCATATCTCCATAGTACCATGGGTTATTGACCAAGCCTTTAGCATGTAGGCATTGGAGGAATATTTAAGACCCAAACAACACATCATTGTATCTTCAGGCTTATGTTTTAACCTATTTTTCACATGTAATGGAAGCTCTAAGAAGGCTATGATGATAAATTTCTTGTTTAAATCCATGGTCCAAGAAGAGCAGACAATGTTTATTGAAAAATGAAGGATTATGAGAAAATATCTACAATGTTTCATTCAAAGTTTTCATATTTTTCTTTGTCAAGGCTCTAGCATGTAACAGAATTCCTAAGTTATACCTTCTAGGTTTTTGGCAGAATTTAGTATACAGGGTGGATAAGTGAATAAATCTCAAGTTCTGTAAGAAAAGTTTTATGTGTTCTCTTCTATTTATACATCCTTAAATTTGCAATATTTTTAGCTGCCAAAACAAAATAAAACCAACTCAGGCACTCAGAATATTCTAGATTTCATCTCATTTAGCTAAGTGTAAATTGTTGAGAGATTTCGTTGACATTAAAACACATGATGTGAAAGAAATCCATCATTAGTGAGTCTGTGAAGGAAATTATATAGATTCAGGGTTTAGCACTTGTTTATAAGCAAATCTTGTAAAGTAAACCTGACCAAAACCATGACCAAATGTAGACAACTACTTTAAAATTATTTAAATAGAATATTCAAGAAAGAGTAGGCTTCAGATGCACAGCGTGGGGTTATCTGTGCATCTGAATCCTTAGTATAGATCACATTGCTTTTACGTTTATAAGTGTATTTGCTGAGGTCCTAAGACATTTGTAAACCATTGCTTTTGAGCAGCATGGACACTAGCTGATTCACAGTGACAAAGAGACTTACAGTCTAGTTTTTACATCTTCATGAGGGGCTCGTTCTCTCCAAAATTAGATAGGAAGTTTTCATGATAGAAGCCACTGTCTCACTTCAATTTGCAAAAATTAATTCATACAAACTACAGACTTAAACCCCAAAGATAAAAATCAATAAATACTTTCTCCCTAAATATGAAAATATCTTTATAATCTTGAGGTCGGTGAATAATTGTTAAATAGGATTCAAAACAACACTTAATTTAACAGGTTAAAAGTGTCAAATTTGTCTTTGTTCACCAAAGACCTTATTAAGTTAGGCAAGAGTCAAATTAGATTCTCAGAGAGAACGCCTTCAAAATATTTACCTTATAAAGGACTCATTCTGAATCCTTCACAAAAATTCTATAGATCAAATTTAAATGTCTAGAGAGTTCTGCTATTTATAAATGACAAAGCCTTTAAGCATAGGTAACAACAAGCACATTATAACACTTGTGTTTCCACTCCAATCAACATGGAAATTTGCATGATGAGTGGATCTACTACTCAGTGGTGAGTGAGGTCAACAAATATACAAATTAGCAAGAATGGAGGTAATACAAATACTCCTGTAATATCAGAGGAATATTTATTGCTTCAAATACTTTGGAAAATATTGTGGTACTATTAACTCTGACAGATGCAGCTGTCCAGTGTTGTAGCAGTTCTATTCCTAGGAATGTACACAAGAGAAGTGAGCTCTCAGGTTCCTGAAAAAAATGTACAAAAATATTTTGCACAAAAATAACCTGATTATTAGAGACTGGATATATATTGCAATATTCTTTCAGAAATACTCAGAATAGTGAACACATTGTGTTTAGTGCAACCACAGGGATAAATTCCAAAAGAGAATGCTGACTCACAAGAGATATAAATGCACTCATAATATATAATTGCATTCATATGAAACTTAAGATTAAGAAAATGTAAGACACAGTGATAGAAGCCCTAATAATAATTATCTTACTGTAGGGGTAGAAGTAATGTGCTAGAACTAAGAAGGAACTTCTGGAATAATGAAAATATTTTATTATTGACCTGAGGGGTAATACACAGCAGCATACAAACATAAATAACTTTTATGTTGCACATTTATGGTTCATTTCTATTACCTTTTATAAGTTATAACTCGAATAACTTGTGTCATATATATTAATCACTTCATTTTAATTTCACATTTTCTTCATTTTCAGGTAACAGGATGTTAGTGGCAATGGAGGACTTTGTCTCTCAGGAAGTCCTTGGTCCTGTGAAGGCTTGTTTCCCCAGTGTAGGGAATGCCAGGGTGATGAGGTGGGAGTGGGTAGATGGGAGGGGGAGCATCTTCAGAAGCAGGGGAATGGGGGACGGGAGAGGGGAACCAGGAAAGGGGATAACATTTGAAATGTAAATACATCAACTATCCAATAAAAAAGAAAAACTTAGAATACAGTAAGCTTTCATGTGTTTACTAAACTCTCCAGTGTCCACACTCTTATCCATTTTCCCCTGAGTTTTATGCTCCAGGTTGCAACATCTTCTGACTCAGTCATCCCAGGACAAGGTTCTAGATCTCAGAAATCGCCTTTATAGCCCACACTGTGATGAAATTGTTTAAAATAAGTCAACACTAAGCCTGTTTATTCTTCCTCATAGAATCCCCAGTAAAAGGGATTTTTGCTATGTTTTCTCTTGATATGTCTGTGCATTTACCTGTCCTGGAGATTATGTTTGTAGATCTTAATGGTGCAACCAGTCCCTCTTATAGACATTGAAGCAAACTTTATTTTTATTTTCCACTATCATCTTATCTCTTGAGCTTACCAAATCTGAATCATAATGAAACTGTGAAAATATAATCAATCTGTACAATGCTAGTATGTTTATGAGTCATTCATTAATAAGATAAATCACAATTAAAATCTATTAATTCCACAATTTAAACAAGGCAAGAAGACTTAAGTAATCGACCAACCAACTAAGCAACCAACCAATCAATCAATCAACCAATCAATCAATCAATCAATCAATCAATCCAAGCTTTAAAGAAAATTTGGGATTCATGGTTACCAGGATAGCCAGTGATGGTAAACTGTGGGACAAAGCTGAATAGACACAAATACAAAGAAATTTCAATATCTCTTTGTATGAAGACATCATTTACAATGTTGCATATTTATAATCACATTTAAATATTTGCTAGTATGACATGAAAGCATATCATCAGAATAATTTACATATTGCAAGCAATAGAAGTGGCAAATCAGACAAAAGAGGAACAAAAATAAATGAGAGACTATTTTCTGACTAATACAGATGTAGCCAGCATGGAACTAAGCATCCCTAAATAACAAAGGCAGCACTCTGGGGCACCTGAGTGCTAACCAATCTGCTTAACAGAGAAGAAAACGTATTGAAGGTGAAGGAAGTGAGTCAAGAAATTATTTATCACATAAACTATGTGCTATAAACATATGCTTGAAATGTCTTCCTCTGCTCCTTTATTATTTCTTTCTGGAAATACATTACTTAAATTAAAAAATCTGACCATATTCCTTAATAGAAAATTGATAATTCATGAAAATACATAGATGTGAGAGAATTCCTCATCTGATAATAGATAAAACTGGTCTCTTGACAAGCTCATTTGGAATACCTGGAGATGTGCAGTTTACTATGCAGTTCGCCAGTTGCTTGTCTTCTGTGTTCTCATTATGATTATTTAAATTTATCCATGACACTGAGGAAGATGAAAGATTGTAGATAACTTTTTAAATGTTGACATGAAAGATTTGCCATCATTTTTTCACATGGACTTTATAATAGTTTGCAGTTCATGCAGCCACATTCATGAAATATTTTAGTAAGAGTGAAAAACAGCTTGACCAAGTCTTAGTAGATTTTCAGAAATGGGGTCAAATGCAGATATTTCATAGAGTCTGGGCTTTGGGGTTCAGTTCAAGACAGGATTTTGTCTTAATGTACAAACTGGATTGTTACTGGGTGAAGTCATAATGAAGTGATTTTGGCTTGGTGAGCACTGCGTGGTAAATTTGTTATTGGATGTTTGGTAAGTTAACAACTGTCTGATAAATGAACTGTTTGGTTAGATGAATAACATATATACATATATACGTATATACGTATGTATGCATATATATACATATACACATATATATGTATATATATTGCCTAGAGCATATCCAGATAACAATTCATTCATTCAAATATAGTGGCTTACAAAAAATTCCTGCAGTCAGTAGCAGTCTTGTTATCTTTTCTTATCATCTATATCTTACCTTATGTTCTTATGATCTGTGACAATAAATCTTGAATGAAGGGGAAAGTTAATTTCACTCAAGTGGCTTCTAATCTGATTCTTAAAAGTCAGTTTGGGTACGATTACTCTCAGGTCTCAAAATTATATAGAATCAGATAGAGAATGTCACTTTCTGCCTTTACTTTAATACCCTTGGGTGATACATGGGTCTAGAAGAGTCAATCAGTAAGGAAAATGATACTGTCAATATTTCAGATGAATTCCATTATTTATATCTCATCTACGACTTTCTTGAAGATTAGCTCTTTTTCATCTAAATATGTCACAAGCAGTTGCAGTCTGTGTAATGAATTCTAAGATACCCATTGTTTCACAATATTGGAGTAGAAAAATTTCATATTCAATTTCAAATGTGTGATCAACATAGGAGTTACTGATATTTGGTAATTTATTCTTTGAAAAGAATTGTTTACATGTCTTTGTTAAGGCTTTAGCTGTTTGTCTTGTTTCCATCCTTACACTACATACACAGTGACTAAAAAACTCATTTTGCCTCAAAGAATGAATGAACGTCGATGATTCCATGATAACATCAGTGAGTCCTCACTATGGTTCTTTCTTCTATGACTCTAGGAGCATGATTATCATTCATCTTTATGACCATATGGGATAACCTAAGTAAAATTAATTCCAAATATTAGACAATGGGAATTGGTCTCAACTCTTTGTGGATTGTTGTGGTTATAACATTGATAATATAATTGAGTATTTAAAACTCAGACTGAGTTATGTTTTTCCATGTCGGCTCAAGGATAAATAATGAATAGATTTGTCTTACTGAAGGATCATTGTTGTAAATGTGAACAACAGATATTCCCCAAATTATAAATAGTTTCAAGGTTACAAATCTAAAGAGTACATCAAAAATGTATGCAACGAACTCTAGCAGTCCCTGGAAATCTATTAGTTATTTGAAGGCACACTCATAAAAACTGTGGATCCTCCATGTGGTACTCAAAACTTTTGTTGGTTTTAAGTACCATTTAGTCTAACCATGGCCATCAGTGCTATGCCTAGATTGTAAGTATCTATAAAGTAACTAATAGGAAGTATTAGGAAATAAGAAAAGGTGCGGGGCAAGAGTAATTAGATGTACCTTCTACATGCTAAATTTGTCAACTAGCTAAATTGATGAAAATTTACTCTTGTTGATTAGGGTATGGAAGGTGCCTTCCTAGGATGATCTAGGAACATAACTCAACAAGGTGGGAATTATTCAAAACAAGTTTCTCAAATAAAGTGAGTGACAGTCACAATATCATCTAGTCAGAAATGAATTACAATCTAGATATCTACAGGAGATACAGGAATTGGAACACATCTTCCCATCTTTTCTTAGATTTATGACAATTTGTATTATAAACCTTGAATAATAAACTAGAGTTTCATGCTGCGTTGAAGGAGACAGCTTAGGTAACTTGGGCCAAACTTCCTTCTATAGAGACTTTTAGCTGCAAGGAATTATGGACAGCTTCAACTTTGAGTGCTTCCTCCCCAAATAGCATGCTTTCCTTTTCCTGTGTCATTTATTACTCTGTAATATATCTAACTTCTATCATGGTTATATATTGTCTTTCTCCATCTCATACAATATTAAGATGCTTAAGAGCCCACAGACTTGATGTATTCATGCAATTTTTAGTAGGTGCCAGCTAACTGTGTGACAACTCCGATAGTAACTCAAGAAGCCAAAGGAAAGAAATCACCTCGTCCTTAACATACTTAACACATCTGTATTTTCCTCGGGGTCCTGGTTGTCAAGCTGTTCATACCTTGACTTTTACAAGCTTCCCACAAGTATGTCAGGGTTTTAGCGTTGGATGGAGATTGACTAGGAACGGAGATTATTTTTAAGGTAATATACAAATTAATAGTATTCACGTAGCATTTTCAGATAAATGTGCTATTGTAGTTCACCCTCATTTATTACCCCTCCCACTTTGTAGCCCATCCCCCCTGATCCACTGTCTCACTTGGATAGTTCTTCCCCCTCACCCCCAAGTCAGGTCCTAATCTTTAGTTTCGTATCACATATACTCTAGAATCCTCACTCTCTTGCCTCCCTGAAGATCTCTTATTTCTCATGATACTTTCCCTACGTTCACTTCACATATGCACTCACATGTGTGCCCATGTGCGCGCGCACACACACACACACACACACACACACACACACACAAACACACAAACACACACCTTTTTTATATCCATATATAATTTTAACTGAATATCTGAGAATTGTCTTTCTGAATTTAGCTTATTTCACTTAACATAATGACTTGCAGTTTTTGATCATTTTACTGCAAAGAACGAAACTTTTACATCTTTTATACTGGAGTTTGTAATAGATATGGCAAAATGAGGTTAGAGACACTCCTGAAAATCAGTTATAGCTTTGTGCATTTTCACAACTCTAAATGTAGTAAAATATTGGCTCCTAGTGAAATATAGGTCATAGTATGTGGCACACAGTAGATACTTCATTTGTTCTGTTCATGATATCCCGTTAGTCATAATTATTCAAGACCTTGTTTTCCAATATAAACTCTCAAGTAATTGCTTTCTTTGTCTTTTTGCACTAGTATTATAATGCTAAAAATGTGCTGTATAGGAAGTATCTAGGGGAAAAGTCCACTCAACAAATTTTCTCATATAATATACATGGTAACAGCATTATTTCGTCCACCTTGGCTCTGACACTTGTGTTACTGAAAACCTCCTTGCAAGGTATATATAAGTAGCATAGAGTCGAAATTAAGATCACACACATGCACGCCCATGCATGTGCACACAAATACACACACACACACACACACACACGTGTGTGTGAATGCATATATGCTTGTGTATGTAATTCTAGTGGCTGTTATCTCAACTTTACTATATGCAAAATCAAGGTACTTAACAGTATGTATGTTTGCCCATATGGATGAAAAAATTCCCTCTCAGAGGGAAGACAAACAAAAACAGATAAAGAGAATAACTTTCAAAACTGTATGTCATATAAACATTCCAGGTTGTTCTCAAACTTGCTAAAAAGCTAATGGTGACCTCAAGTTTTGTATCTCCTTTTCTTTGTTTCTAAGGTGTTCAAACTGCACGAGTACATCATCTTTCTAGGTTTGTACAATGCTAGGGAACAAAATTCTGGCTTCACAAATGCTAGAAAAATACTTTACCAATGTAATAATATATTTTAAATGTTTATTAAAATTTCTCAATGGTACCTCATACCCAAGAGTCAGCTTAACTCTATTGATACCAGTCTTTGAAGGTCAGACCCAGGTCATTAAAATTTTAAGCTACAAAGTCGACTCTAGTGGTTGACCATGCTTAAGAACCATGATCTACAAAACTCATGTGATGAGTATTTTCTTATTAAAGAAATTATACCATTTATTTTGCAATGGACAGAGAATATAGATAATTATCTTATACCATTTGGTTTCCCTATAGTTCCCAACTTGAGGAGAGTATCCAATCTTATGAAAACATTGCTGAAAAGTTTCAATTTTTGGAAGGCATTTCATTCTCCTGAGAAATAAATAGGAAGTTTCAGAAAGACATCAAGCAGAATTATAGTAATTATTTCCAATTTCAGAATATGAACAGCCAAATATTAGGAAAAAGCATTAATAATTAGACAACTACTTTAAGAGTTGTTGGTAGGGTTACATTGTAAACGGCAAATGGAAAAGTCCAATGCTGAGATCGTAAGTCTTAGGGATGAGTTGGGTTCCACGTTCCATATAAAGGAGCAAGTAGTATGGATATCAAGTTTCTTAAAAGACCCCTTTATTCTAGGGAGATAAATAAATACATTCTCTCTAGGGATAAGGTTGTGTTCCTTCTTTATGGTACTTCCTTTTCTGTGAATCCCATCCAAATTACAATGTTTGAAGGATTAGATGACATGATGGTTAGACCATGTCATCATCAACTAATTGCAGATTTCCATATATTTTAAAAAAATTTAAATGATACTGAGGATTCATTCACCATTCTGCCTTGAACCATTAAGAATACTCAATTTTTTTTTGGCATGTGTGCAAAGTTCCTTAGAAAACCACTGTTAACACATATCCAAAGTACAACTTTCTTTTCATTAAATTGGCCAACCATTTTGTTGTATGAGCATGCTGTTAGAGTCTCATGCCACTAAAATCAAGACCCTTCTATTTTTTATGTCTTTGGGTCCTCTGAGTTCTGAGAGAGATGAGCTTACAGATCCTAGAGCCCAGAGCTTTGGCATGTTTTACGACCAAATTATCTTTCTGTGTCTCATTGTAATCTCAAAATATATTTTACAACCCACATTTTTCAGAGGCAAAATTTTGAGGCTGACATTGTGAAGCAATTTTCCTGATGTCACATATCAGAGAAGCTAGGAGAGCTGGGATGAAAACTCAAATTCTCCTATATGGGAATGACTTAGTGGGTCACTGCTCTAAGGCAGATTCTAGATAAAGACAGATCATAGCAGGTTTTACTAAAGGAGCCTCCTCAATTTTGCAGTGAAACTGACAGATTGGTATACAGTCACCAAAAAGAGAGGGGTATACTGGGCACGAGATCTGATGATTTGTACAAGCAAGATACATTCCAATGAAGTAATGGTGATGATTTTTTTTAAATGTGTTTCATTCAACTTCACTTAAGCTCAGTAATTACAAATCTTGAAATTTTTAGTCTCTCTGATTTTGAATCTATCAACCACCAATAATGAGGAGAAAAATCTGTATTGTTTTGAAGAGGATCTTGGTCTAAATCCTGGTTTGCCTGTGAATCCTGGTTAGCCAGTTTATAATCATATAGTTAACATTTTAAACATTTATTTAATATTGCTTATGTCTGTATTTGCACAAGCATGAAGACTTGTTCATTTACTCCCATGTATGTGCACAGTATGCATGTGCAGGTCAGAGTCCTTTCCTCCTTTTTATCATATAGGTTTCAGAGATCAAACTTGGGTCATCAGGATTGGCAGCAAGTACCTTTACCTGCTGTAACATCTCACTGTTCTAGAAAGACAGTGTTAAGTGTGAGATCACCTGTGAAAGAAAATGTCATCAACAAATATATGACTAAGTAAGTTGAGTCTTTAGGGACATTATTCATCTGGTTTTCCACTATACACATAATTCTTTAGAAATAACAAAAAATAAAATAAATAGGTAAAAAATACATTCACACATGTACATAAATGTATTTATATACACCTCTCTCATATATATGTATATATATATATATACACATATACACATTATATACATTATATATAAAGTTCTAAGGATCTGTGTTTCGAAATTGGAAAGGTTCATTAATAATTGATAAAATCAATTAACCAACACTATGAAAATCATTAGAAATTTCAAGACCATCATCATTTAAAGTAGAGGTTCCCAGAAAGCAGAGCACACATGAAGTATTGCAGATAGAAATGATGTTGGACTTCCCAGGACAAGTACTTGGAAGGCAGAATAAAAATGACAAAACATTTGGGAGAATACCAGAATGTGGTCTGACATGCCAGGGAAATATTTTGCTTTCAGATTCCTTGGATAATGCCAGGAAATAATATTCTCCAGTAGAAATAATTAACAAAAAGACTGACAGAAAACCCAGGCACAAAAATAGCTGGGGCTAATAAAGCAGGCTAGTGAGAGGAGAGGAGTTCACACAAGCTTCTGGGGAGCCAGCAACATTCTTCATGACAGATGTAGGTTTAAATTCCCTGGAACAAAATCTCATTAGTGACTATAGAGTTGATGATCCTGGTGGAGGGGAATGGGTTTCATCCTATCATCTGAACAAATAATGCTATATCTCCAGGTTTAGCCTGTACATCTATGCTTTTATATTCATATCTGCATTTTTATCAGGGATTTGCTCATTTGTGCAGATTAATTTCCCCATTCTCCGAGTTATCCAATTCGCAATACAATTACCACTTCCAGCACAGCAAACTCAGCCATGAATGAATTTTCTCATCCATCACTTGAGGTTATTTGGTCTACTGCAAGACAGCGAAAATACATCCCAAATTCAGTGATAAGAAATAGGGCATGAGTCAGTTTTCTAACTACACCCAAGAGTTGTGCTAACAAGATGTTAGAGCAGTGTTGAAGGTAAAATTTCAAGCCATCATTGGCTTCACAGTTTTCTGGAAATCTGTGTTATGAAATCAGAATGACAGGTATTTTCATAAATATATCTAGAAACCAGATCAACAAATCCTCATATCTGTTCTGATATTACTGATATTGAGGTCAACCATGACCTCCTCATTGTCCTTGCAACCTCACTTCCTTATCTTTAAATAATTTTGTGAGCAAATTTAAATCTGAGAGATAGTTTAGGATTCAGCTTAATGTAATATATGTCACATATATATATATGTGATATAATTCTATGACATATATACATATATTCAAAAGCATCAGAGTACAATATTATAAAGTTAGAGTATATAAAACATACTATATCTGATGTATATGACTGTATATTTATTATACTGTTTTCTATTTTCCTATACCCAAACATTTGTCACTATTTGTACTTTTTTATTGAATTAATTCTAAGTTCTGTAAACTTTGTAGAACAACAATTTGATTCTGTAAAATTTTAGCTTGACAGATATACTTTAAACAATACTGTAATGGACAGTAACAAAAATTCTTTTTATTATTTATTAATTTATTTATTTAATTTACATCCCAATACGAGCCACCCTCTCCTCTCTGTACCCCTTACACAAATTAATTCCCTCATTCTCCTCTTCCTTTTTTCTCTGAGATGGGGGAGTCTTCCCTGGGTTCCCCACCTCTGGCATATGAAGTCACTGTTGGTCTAGGGCATCCTCGATCACCAAGGCCAGACAAGGCCATCCAACAAGAGGAACTGGATCCCCAGGCAGGCAACAGATTCAGCGATAGTGCCCACTTCAGTTGTAGGGGGACCTTCCTGAAGAGCAAGCTTCACTTCTGCTTCATATGTGCAGGGGATGCTTGCTCTATGGTTGGTGGTTTAGTCTCTGGAACCAAAGGTCCAGGTTAGTTGATTGTGATCTTTCTGTGGAGTCTTTGCTCTCTTCAGGTTCCCTCAATCCTACCCCAAATCTTCTACAAGACTCCCCAGGCTCCGTTTTACGTTTGGATGTGGGTTCTGCATCTCTTTACACTGGCTGCTGGGCATTAGCCTCTCAGAGGACAGTTATGCTAGGCTCCTGTCTGCAAGCATAACAGAGTATCATGATCGTGTCAAGGATTGGTTCTTGCCCATGGGAGATTCTCTATTTTGGCCAGTCATTACTGTTCCCTCCATCTCTGCTGTATTTGTCTCTGCACATCTTTGTAGACACGACACAGACACATTTCAGGTACAAGGTTTTGTGACTGGTTGTTATTCTTATTTCTGGGAGTCCAGTCTAGCTACAGAAAGTGGCCACTTCAGGATCCATATCCCCACACTTGTAATTTCAATCCTCAGCTATAGTTGCCCCCTTAGTACTCTGCTCCCCCAGTCTCCTGTACAGTCCTAGAGATGCCCCCAACCCCATCCACTGCCAACTTCTGTCCCCTCTCCCTGCTTTCCCTATACTTGACCCTAACCTGCTCCTCTCCTCTCCCCTCTCCCATTCAGTTCCCTCTCTCCATCCACCATTGATATCTATTTTATTTCCCTTTCTGTGAAGGACTGAGCCGTCCTCCTTGGACTCGCCTTGTTATTTGGCCTTGTTGGTTCTGTGGATTGTAGAGTGGTTATCCACTTTAAGGCTAATATTCACTTATAAGTGAGTAACATACTATGTATGTCCTTTTGGGTCTGGGTTACCAAACTCGGGATCATATTTTCTAGTTTCATTCATTTGCCTGCAAAATTCACAGTGTTCTTGTTTTTAATAGCTGAGTAGTATTCCACTGTGTAAATGAACATTTTGTATTTTTGTTTCTCCATTCTTCATCCATCTTTTTATTTGAAAATTATAAAGTCACAATTGTATCATGTCCAAAATTTTTCCAATTTAAAAAATAAATCATTGAACTATAAGATACACCAGTATACATTGTCATACAGAAATTTCCAAAATTAGCATTATTTTCCATGTGACATTTGAATTTCCATTTACGATAGCCCAATCACAATACCTCTATTGGTATCAAATAGGAAATTACCACATTAGTCACTAATCAATGAGGATTCTGTCTGTTATAATCTCAGCATTTGGGAGGCTGAAAGAATAGAACTGTATTCTAGGTCAGCCTCGACTATAGAATGGCATTCTAGCTCAGAAAGCAAATGAAAATGAGATAATAAGTATGTGGATATATTTAACACAAAGTTGGGTTGACTCAGAAATTTCAAATATCTGTGTAAGTGAAGACTGTAATCTGAAACTTTCCACTGTCTCTTTGCCTCCTATACCATCACCCACCCTACCTGCAGTCCCGAGAAAAAGGACACGCATGGCATGTACTCACTGATAAGTGATTATTAGCCCAAAAGTACAGAATTCCCATGGCACAACTCACAGGTGTATGAAGTTTAATAAGAAGGAAGGCCCAAGTGAGGATGTTTCAATCCTACTTAGAAGGGGGGAAGGAAATAATCATGGGAGGCAGAGGGAGGGGTGAGGAAGGGGGAAAGGGGTACAGGATCAGGTATGGGGAAGACAGGAGAGATGCTCAGAGGGCCAGGAGAATAAATGGAAATATGTAGCCATGAGCACATGGGAGTGTGGTGGGGGCAGGAGTGGGGAAAGCTCTAGAAAGTCCCAGAGACCTCTACTGTGAGAGGCTTCCAGGACTCAATGGAAGTGACCTTAGCTAAAATGCTCAACAGTGTGAAGGTGGAATTGGAAAAGACCATCTCTAGTAGATAGATAGAGTGCCCAGTGGAGGGATGAGACCAGTTACTTATCATCAGAATTTGTACCCAGAATTTTTACTGTCTAAAAGAAATGCCAAGGAAAAAATGGAGCAGAGACTGAAGGAAAGGCCATCCAGTGGCTGACCAAACTTGGGTTCTACTCCATGGGCAGGCACCAAACCCTGACACTATAACTGATGCCACATTATACTCCAGACATGAGCCTAGGATGGATGTCCTCTGAGAGGCAACACCAGCAGCTGACTGAGACAGATGCAGATGCTTACAGCCAACCATTGAACTGATGTTGGGGATCCCTATGGAAGAGTTGGGGGAAGGATTGAAAAAGCTGAAGCAGATGGCAACCCTATAGGAAGAAGAACAGTATCAACTAACCTGGACCCCACACAGCTCCCAGAGACCAAGCCATCAACCAAAGGGCATACACAGGCTGGTTCTAGCCTGTGCCCTGGCACATGTGTAGCCTTGTCTGGCCTCAGTGGGAGAGAATGGGTCTAATCTTGTAGAGACTTGATGGTCCAGGAAAGGGGATTTGCTGGGGGTGAGTACCCTCTCAGAGACGAAACAGAGAGGGTAGGGGGAAGAATCCTGGAGAGGGAAACTGGCAGGGGCAACACTTGGACTGTAAATAAATAACATAATTAATTAATATAAAATAGAATCTTTGGAACTTGAGGAAAACATATTAATATTGTCCAAATATATTAATTGGACAACTAACATGCTACTCTACTAACTGAAATAAGTTGAACACAGAACGAATGCCATATGATCTGTCTTGTGTGATTCCAAAGCAGTTAAGCTCATAGAAGCAGAATGTAGAACTGTGATTTCCGGAGTCTGGTGGAGGTTTTGGTTAGTAATTCACAAATTACTAGTGAATAAGGCAGAGGGAAACATTTGGAGGATATGAATATATCGACGAATAAATTTGCCATTGTACTTTTATTTGTTTATTTTGTGTATGTTTATGTGTACATATTTGTATATGTACAGTTATGTGCTTAAGTATATGTAGAGGCCATAATGTGCTGTTGGGTTTTTTCAATTGTTCTTCACCTTTTTCATTAAGACAGCATTTCTGATTGCACCTAGATCTCCTCGATATGACTATTTTTGCTGGCCAGCAAGCCTCATGTGTCTTCTTCTCTCCCTTTCTGTTGTTGGGGATCACAGGTGTATATGCTGCCACACTTGGCATTTACATGCGTATTAGGATCCAAATTCAGGTCTTCATGTTTGGACAGCACAGATTTTACTGACTCAGCAATTTTCCATACATTTAGTTTTTAATTAATGTGTAAAATACTGTGTTAGCAGTAATTCAATGTGGTAGCATAAAAATGAGACAATACCATTATTCCTCAGGGATAATGACCAGTACATGTATTCAATGTTCTAGAATATGATGAGATTTTAGCATCCTAAGAGAGTTTTAAGAATTTTGGATGTGTTATCAGCTGAAAGACATAAGCCATGCTATTATTGTCTCTAGAAAAATAAGGTCTCCAAATGCGTTTTACAAATTATTTCTTATTGGGTCATTTAGAGCTCAGATTTTAGCTTGGTTGTAAAATGGAAAGATCAGTTCAGAAAATGGTAATGTGGGTTACACTGTTCAGCAGGGAAAGGCCACATATGATTGATCCATCTTCACCCTTACTATAATGCAGCATCCATTCCTCAAGAAAACTGACATCTGTTTTTTAGAAGATATGAAAATTTGTAAATTTGAGGATTTTTTGCTATTATTTAAAACCTTCTAATAATATTTATATTAGTTGATTTTTGTATGCTGTATATAGACTCTGTGAGCTGGTTCTTAGATAAGAGAAAGCCAAAAAGAAACTTTGCTCTCATTAATTACTGCTGAAAATATTTCTGAAGTGCCAGGACCTTTGACAACACACACATAGAAGGTTACTGTAGTCACTTTCCATTCACTGACTATTTGGCTGAATTTATCAGTCTATTTTATTTCTGTGGGAATAAACATTTGGATCCACCAAATCCTTTTACATGGTACAATAGTGTTCAAAGAAGGATAATGTACATATACTCTTGTAATGGTTCTATGAAGCATTTGATTATGTATTTGATTATGATATATTATAATTGAACCACCATGATTATTTAGATGTAAGTATTACTATTGGAATTTTCCTGTTAAAAAATTTGAACCTAACAAGTTTAAGTGAATTGAAAATGGGTGTGCAATGCATACTGTTGATGTCCAGTCTCTAGGAACTATTCCTTCGCTGTAAATTTGAGATTCAAAACTGTGTGTGAGGAGAGGCATTTTTAAAGCTAAGTTCTAAGGACAAGGATCTTAGCAGTCCACAAACAAGCTGTGCCCTTGGAATTCTCATTTGGAATTCATGGATTATAAATCCTTTTACAAATTCAGAAAATATTTACACATAAATAAGTTATGTCATCAACCATCCAAAGTGGATTGAAAATACCCTATGTGCTTGATGAGATCACTCTAAGGATCAAGAAAGATAAAGCCTAGTAGAACATGCTGTGAAGTATATAAGAGCACCTGAACATGGACGCCTTTCTTGTTTTTGTCATTTCTCTTTCTTAAGAGGCAAAGAAGGAATTATCATCTTATCTTTTGGAAAGAGTTGAGTGTAAGATTATTGCATATTCTTTTACAGACTTGGCATTTTATTGAAAAGAAGATGTACTGAATTGAGACTTCATGCATGCTTGCATGGAGTTCTCAGTAGAGCAAAGACCTTCTTAACTTTCAGCTGTTCATCCTAGAGATTAAGATCAGCAGGACCCATAACAAAAGTAAGTCTCCATTCTCTGAGGCATTCCAGCACCAGGAATGCGGCAAATGTGTGCAGGCTAATTGATTTTGGATATGTAATTGAATATTTCTCAAGAGAAGGCTACAAGGTTTATTTTAAATTTCAAATCATATAAAGAAAAAGTATTTAAACATTAAATTCTCAATACATGCCAGTTAATATACTAAGGAATTTTTATGCTCTAACCACTCTGTCTTACAACAGTTCTACACAGACACTATAACTCCCATTGCTTTTTATAATAGCAAAGACGTTTAAAGCTTGAAAGCATAAAAATTGTTCAGGGCTCCACAGTTGATGAGAGACAGAACTCCACATTAGATTTCTCAGATATTAGATCCTGTTGAATTAATCATTAGATAATATTTACTCTTGAGAAGTTATGAAATTAGGACAATTCATTAGTCAGTATTCTCTGGAGTGATATAACTGATAGAATATATCGTCTTTGTTTCTGTCTCTATTTCTCTATGTATATTTATGTATATATGTATCCATTTATGCATATATGTATGAATGTATGTACATATGTATGTGTATGTATGTATGTATATTTATCCAACTATCTAGGCAACCATCCATTTACACACATAACTCTATCTCTATCTCTTTATCATCTATCTATATATACAGCAGTTGTTCAATCCATAAGGTTGGATGACTCAGCTGATCTTCAGTATAAGCAAGAATCCTGAAGAACTAGGTTCTAACTCCAGTGAAGAAATGAACTTGTCAGCAAGGGATTTCAGGCAAAGAGCAAGAACTTCCTTCTTCCAAGTCCTTTATATAAGCTTTTTATAAGCTTCCACCTGATGGTGTGGTCCAGATTAAAGGTGATTCATCCTTTAATCACCTCAAAAGATATAGGTGGCTCTTTCCTCTTCAGATGATTAGGAGTAATCCCTCATAATTGTACCCAATGATTTGGGTTTTGGTTATTCCAGATGTAGTCAAATTTATAGCCAAGAATATTTATTACATTGTATGTTAAATGTCACACGGTAAGTACTCTTTTATTAAGGAGAGTTTATCTATTAGTCTATGAAGTAATTATAATAAAGATAATTATCATTTGAGAGCAGTAAACACTATGTTAGAGTGAATTTGAATTACAGAAAACTTTATCAGTCAAGGTAAAATAGGAACTTTGACTATTTATTTGTGATTGATTAGCTTATTAATTATAATATCTTTTGATGCATCAATTGATTCCTAGGTTTGTGTCTGTGTGTCTTTGTGTATGTGTTCCTAATTTTTTCACACAGTTGTGACATCTGGTTATGCAAGTCTGAAATCTACAAAACAGGGCATCAGGATGAACTGACTGGATCTCTCAGAAACAGGTTTAAGCTGTAGTCCATGAGTAGAATTTAGTCTTCTTCAGAACTAGTCATGTCTTGCTTAAGATATTTTAGCAGATTGAATTGATATACCAGATTATAAGGGATAATCTTTTTTCTTAAGGAGTGTCACATATTTTTACCCCACAGAATATCTGTATAACCATGCTAGAAGAGTGTTTGAATAACAGGACAGAATCCAAGCCAAACTGCTAGATAAAATTTACCTTCCAGCACTGAACTTGGCATAGGAGAGGGAATAAAATCATCAAACAATCAAGCAAAGACTCCTGGAAGTACTTTTTACAAGGTAAATTTTTAAGAAACAAGAATTAACTAGGACCAGAGAGAATAGGTGAAGGACAGCACATCCTCTTAGCATTGCCAAACTGTAAACCCTAGGAAAAAAACATAGCCCTTGGCTCTCTTCATTCTTATCTGATTGAAGAAAATAGGTAGCATGAGATAAGATGAACTTTTCTCATGAAAAATAAATGTGGGATTATAAAGGACTATCTGGTATCCTGGAGGTCGCAATTTATACTTGGTATAAAGCTGAGTTCAGGAGAAAACGTTTCAGAAGAGAAGATAGCATGGCTTGTTAGAGAAGTCCCTAGCAATGGCTCTTCTGGGATACAGTCCTGCATCTACTGCTGGTATAAAGCTTGCTCTCCTGAGTGTAAGCTACCTCACAGACTGGTGTTTCTTCCTCTTCTGGCTCTTCTTACCATGCAATCGTGCCTGCTACTGCCAATGCCTTTGTGAAGCTGTTATATATCTGCTGACTGTCAGGTATTCTTGGTGTTCACATGTATCTTTAACTAAGCACGGGCAAGGGTAGTATATCTCCAACAATTTGGGGATTTCAACATCAGTATGGCTAAGGGCTGAGATTTCGACTCTTCCCTACCACATGCAAGTTTGTGTGTGTGTGTGTGTGTGTGTGTGTGTGTGAATTCATGTTTCTTAGATGTTTCTTTGTAAATGATCAACATTTCTCATTGCCCCTGTCATCACAGCTATACCTTTCCTAGTAAGAAACAAACACCATCAATCCTAAACCATAAAATCAAGTTTAACTCTTTCTAAATTATGTTTCAGGTGTCAGCATACCCAGGTTAATGGATTCAGATGTACCTGCCAAATAGTGGGTTTGTAGGTTCAGTTAAACTGAATATCATGTTTGGATCCAGTTTCTTTTCTGATTCAAGTAGAATTATGGTACCTTCTCTAGCTTCCTAGTCCAACAGTATATCTGGTCTCAATCATTATATTACCAGTAAATTGTGCTCTCAGATGCCACTATCCATGATAACATACAGGAGTCACAGGGTCTTTGTATTTTCCAGCTACACTTTAACATGCTCTCCATCATACTCTGACCTTCAAGGTGAACCCATTCTCCCAACTGAATAGGTGAGCATATCTCACAGGGGAAAAACAACTTGAAGAATAATTCCAAAGCTGAAAGTTCTACTTTCTTGCCTCTGCAAATTGTCTTTGCTCCCAGAAGACATTGCTTTCCTTAAAGACGAGCACCATGGACTAGTACACCAATGATATTATCTTTACACATTTGCTTCCTGCTTTAACAAAAGAAATTCAGCTGCCAGCCCATAGGAGAAAAACACGGTCATTTTGTGCAGTTTGGATGCCTGCATTTTAACCTTTGCCCCCAAATAGATCAAATGGCATCTTGAACTCTCAGGTAATGACTTTTCCTGGTGAATCAGAAGGAACATGGTAATATTTCTCAAGAAGATCAAAATTGGAGCTTGCAGAAATTTATCGAGGTTATTTTTCAAAGACTCCAGGAACCTTTTTCGTTATGTGTTTTTCACAGTGGCTGGCAAAAGAGGGGCAGTTTATCGCCGATGCTCTCATTTTGAGAAGTATCTTCTGATTTGTGAGATGGAACATACATCTTTTCACTCTTTTTATACACTTATGCTATACTGACAGTCATGCACGTCAAAGAAACAGGAGAAATATATATTAGGGAGAAAAAAATCAAAGCTTTCTGAAAATGGAAATGGAACTACTTCCAGATTCCCCAGTTAAGCTTAGTCGTCTTATCAGGATGCTGAGTTGGAACTAAGAGTTGCAAAGGTAGGTGGCAAAACTTTCTTCAAGGTATCCTCAAGTTGGATTTGAGTCCTTATTCTCTTAAAATAGTCATTATCAATGGTCAGGATGTATCAACTCTCCTGAGGCTTTTCCAGCTCTCTCTCTTTTTTTCTAAAGTGCAGAATGGACTGCTCTGTGAAAATCTTTCTAATTCTTTAAGAATGTGCAAATATATTGATCCATTTTTCTGGCTATTATCCCATTGACCTGTAAACATGTGTGTTTGAAAATGTAAAATATTATTGTAGGATTATTAATAATTGAAAATCTTTAAAACAATCTAATTCTTTGTAAGTAGGGCTCTCATAATTTAGTTTCATCACATGATTGTCAAACTCCAATAAGAAATTAGAAATGTAATAAATATGTTTTTAAAAACTTAGCATGTATTTGTTGATAAATATTGATCAAACAATAAAAAAAACTCTATAAATTACTTGAATCATACAATAAAAGCTTCCTCTAAGATTCATATTCAATGTTAGTGAACACAAAAAGCTTATGTATAGATGAGATTGTGGAAAATATTGACTTTTAAAAACAGAACCGGGAAAAATAAATAGAGAGGTAACAGAAATAATCAAATACGTTTTCTAACCTTGAAGTAATAAAATTAGAAATAAATTTAAAAAAGAAAAACTTGAAAAGCACAACTAGAAGTAGTAACCTAAAGTATATACAACCCCACAAACTACAAAACTAAGACAGCTTAGTGAATAAACAGACAATAATATAAACATGTAACTTCTAGAGAAGAAACTGAAAATCTGTAATTATTACAGAAATTTCTTTTTTTCTTTTTACTGCAAATTTCAACTTAAAATAAAGCTTTAGAGTAACAGCCATGGTTGCATTCAATTTATGTTGTTTAAGATATTTTTATTAAAATCTGTTTAAGGTTTATATTATTTTTAGTTTATGCATATAAGCATTTTACCTGCACGCATGTAAATAGTGACATGGTATCCAGTGCCTACAGAGGTCAGAGAGAGTGTGGGATTCCCCGGAACTGGCGTTACAGCTGATAGCAAGCCATCAGATGGGTACTAGGTATAGACCCCTGGTCCTGTGCAAGAGGATTAAGTGTTCTTCACCACCGAGCCATCTTTCATGCCCCCAAAAGACTTTCTTATCTAACATGTGGTTTTTGAACATAATACATATCAAGATGAAGGAAGTAGTAAGATGTGTAAAAAACATGGGAAATACTGAATGAGATGGATAATTTTATCTGTAAAACTTCTATTTTACTTATGTTCTCCTGATTTTAATCTATCTAAATGAGTTGCTAGGCAAGTATGACATCACTTTAACATTGATTTCATAATATTGATAAAATGACATGATAATGGTTTTATTCTTTATGATTTCCTAGGTTTTAGTTATTTAATAATTAAAAATAACACTTTAAAACTTGCCTCTGAGGCTCTTTTTTGGCTCTGACTCAGATCCGTTTTACTATATATCTTATCACTTGGTAGTATCTTAATGAGATGACCCTCTTTCCACACATCTAGTTCACATTTGCTTCAAGATTTTTTCTAAAAGTTTCATCTAAAGTAGTTAGAACAACCAATACATTTTTAGTCTCACAGAAGAGGAAAGAACCAGGTCTGCGTGAGAGTCACACAACTGAGCCCATGCTTACTGTGTTACTGCAGATTGCCTTAAATCTTTTCATTTTTTTTGAAAAATATTGAAGACTAACTGTTGATAGGGAAAAACACAGATTTCACTTGTTATGCTAATCTATAGTATTTGTAACTTGTAACAAAAGTCTCCATCTTGGGCTCCTTCACTACTTATGCATGCGATAATGTTTTGGTTTCTTCTTCTGTCACTGAATGTATGTAAATATGCCAGTAAAAGGCACTTACTGAAAAGGGTTTATTTTGGTGAATAGGTCCGGATTTCCAGAGTCCATTTTTGCAGGAAAGCATGGCAACAGTTAGGGGAGGCATGGTGGCAGGCAAAAAGTCTAGCTGGTCATGCTGAGCCCACAGTCATAAAGCAGACTTGGTAGAAAATAGCACTGGGTTGTAAAGCCTCAAGGTTATGCCCTAGTGACCCCACTTAGTTCAGTGAGATTCCACCTACTAAAGTTTCTACAGTTTTCCCAAAGAACCACCAACTAGGGTTTATGTATATACGCATACTGAGAGACCACAATAGATATATTTCTATTCCTTTTGTTCTTTTATGAGATTTGGTACTATTTTCTTTCCACTCCAGTACTATTGTTTTGCAACCTCTCCTAAAGGACCATGTGTTGGCCAGGTTGTGATGCTGTGGAACCTTTGGTAGGTGGGACTTAGTAAAGAAGAACACTGGAAGAATGCCTTTGAAAGGGATTTGAGGACTTTGGATGCTCTCCTTTCTCTGTTTACTTCCTGGCTGCCTAAGTATAAACAGAGCACAGACTGGCTTTTAGGACCTCTTTTGCCCAGCTACACACTACCCATTTCTATTTTCTTCCTAAAACCACTTCATCATGGTGTCAGGAAAGGACAGTGCAAAACTCTTCATCTCATGGTAAGAAGTCACTTCTCCCTCCCTACTTGATGTCATCTTTATAAAATTTTAAAATAGATTTCAAATCCACTGAGCTTAATCAGTAATACCTAAATGCACAGAAGTATGTGGCCTTCCACTGAGGCAAGAGCAACCAACCTCTGATTGCTCACATCTTCGAAGAAAATGACTCTTTTCTCCAAGATGCCACTGATAATAATAACTCCTTCCTTGGGGTAGCTGTGGTAATCTCTCCCAGGTCCATGGCAGAAGTATTAACTTTCTGGACCCTCTGCATGGCTCTTTCAATCACACTATTCTTTCAATCACAACTACTGTGACAAAATATGTCAAGTCTAGCACACAGCACTTCAGAGCACTTTTCACCCCCTCTTTTATATTTGTTTTCTATTTAGACTCAATTATCTTAGTGAATTTCTTTGATATATTTACTTGACTTATTGTGAAGGCAAAAATTGCCTTTTTAGGGAACCAAATATAGATGGTTTGTATATTTCATTTAATATTTCTAGACAATATCTTGTTTTACTGAGTCTTGAATATATGACCCTCCTAGTCAAGTATCCTTAGTGCTGGGATTTCAGTCATGTGCCAACATATGTGCCAAGGATTTCATTTGAATCTTTTGTTATTATAAATGCTGACTGGCATTTTAAAAGTTGCAACTCCCTCTGGGATCTAGAAGATGGTCTTAAGATGCCATATGGTTCTCACATCATTTCCACTAGAATTTTGCTGCAAAGGTGTGATGGTACTCACACCTTGTGTCTTTGTTCTGGGGTATTTTCAGAATTAAGGTACCACTGAAGAAATATATTCTTATCTTTAGGAAGTAATGAATTAAAACCACTAAATTTAAAAATAATTAAAAGATGGAATTTGATGGGGCTGGAGAGATGCCTCAGCCGTTGAAAGTGCTTGCTACTCCTGCCGAGGACCCAAGCTAGTCCCAGCACCTGCTTCCAGTGGCTCAAGCCCTTATCACGCCAGGTCTCACGCCCCTGACTCCAGGGCACGAACACTCATGCACACAAACCCCTACACGGTATCCTGGCATATACATAGTTAGAAATTACAGAGTAAATTTAAAAACTAAATTAAATGGATAAAATTTTATCTCATACTTTAAAAATAAGCTGTACATTTCCTATAAAGTCAATGTTTTCATATTGCTTTAAATATACTATTCATACCAGCTTTTCAAACATAAGTAATCCACTTGGCCTTTTAGAAGAAAATGCAGTTGGCTTTTCTTTGCTTCCTTTTCTCTCTTTTTCACCCTGAAATAAGTGTTAGAGGTAGAGGATGAAAGAAGAAAAATTCTTTAGGTGATCTTGCCAACTTGGCCACCAGATCACAAAGTGACTCTGGGCATTTTGAGCCCAGAAAATATGACACATGTGTGAGCTTAACACTATTATGGTGTTTTTGTCTGTCCTTTGGGAAGTTTCCATAATGGGCCTTTGCACACTGACATTGTTTTTCTCTGGATGTTGCTGGCTTTCATAGGCTCTCTTCATCAACCTTACCCAATTGGTATACTCATGGCCTCCTTACAATTTTCCAGAGACCAAGTGTGAACAGTAAGATAATGATTCTCCTTGTTGTATAGCCCAAATCTGAGAGATACCAAATCACCCTTAATCTTGACAAAGTCTGGGGCTACCAGACTGTCATCATAAGTTAATTTTCCCTCATTAGGTAGCCAACTTGATGAGTTTAATATCATCCTGGGGTAAAGAAATATGTTTGTTTTCAACTATGTTTAAAGAATTAAGAAGCAAGAAAGGTTTGAAATCCAGGAAAAGTCAAAAGTTAAGCAAAAGCCAAGCTTATTCAACAGGGAGTATTTTATGAGAGTTACAAAGTTAAAAGTCCAAGTAAAGCCAGTTTATTAACAAGGATAATTTGTTTAGAAATTTTGAAAGAAAATCCCAGGGCAGAAAGAAATGAAAGATTTAAATCTCAGCTACTAGCAAGAGAAGGATAATTGAGGAGAGATAGAAAAATAGTCACACCATTTGAGTGATGCTATTCCTGAGATTAGCCACATGGTGAGTAAGCATTCATGGATCAGGAAAGACAACTTGAGAAAGCATATGGAAGCTCAAAGTACTAGAGAAGTCATAATTGAGGTCTTATCAGCATTGGACAGAAGGAGACAAAAATAATAAATAGAAATAATTCTATGTTCTGAGTCAGGACTCAGGTAGATAGATCAAGTTAAACCTCATAGTGTCATACAAGAATCACAATATGTGTGTGGGGTGTGGGGTGTGGGGTGTGGGGTGCTAGGATTATTACATTAGCTCTTTAAAGGAATAATTATTCTGTCCATTTCTCAGGATGACTTTTTCAAGGTTAACATGAGTTCCTATGGGAGGATCCCTTACTTAGGGAGCTGACTGATTGACTGTCCAAATGGGATTGACTCTTTCATATTTTAGGTAATTTTGGCATGCTACGTATACACTCAGGCTAAAGAGTCCACTCCTTGTCCAAAGGACCTACTTTCCTCTTAATGGGTCTTACTGCTGTTGTGTGATTCTCTCTTGCCTTATATTTTCTACATGTCAAGTAGTGATCCCAAAGTCAAGGCAACATTTATTCACTCTATTGGAAGTTCTTACTTTTAGGTTTGAGAAGTTGAATTTAAGAAGTTGAGTCTTACCATATATTTTATTCACATTCAAGAGTTGAAACACACAGAGAGAGTGTACATTTTTATTATGTGTTCTTCTATGTATGAAGTCACTCCACTCTCATGACAACCCTATGAGATAGATATTACTTTGTAAAAAAATGTTTCTTTAAAAAAACATACATTTAAGCATCAGTATTAAGAGAGAAAGAGATATTCTGACTTCCTCAGGAATCTTCAGGTGGAAAAGACATGGCTACATGTTGGGTGATGCAGAGCAGGAACTTATCTCCTGTAGAGAGATTTATAATGTGTCAGAGAGCTGTTGCAGGAGAGATTGTGAGCTGAGACAGTGCTGGGCAGGGGAACCCCCCTTGTTTGGACTGCTTAGTTATGTACGTCTCTCACTTTGTATGTAAAACCTAAGCTCATGTCAGGTCCCAGAAAAAGGACCTGGGACTTGTGGTTACTGGATATCCTCTTTGTCCCTCTTTGTAATATGACCACATTGAAAGAATCACTTTCTGCCTTTGAGAATTCAAATCTAATAAGGAAAGAAGACATCCACTGGAATATTGTCAACCTTCTAGAGACTTAGAGAAAATGGACTCTCCCTCTTCCTAAACCATCAACGATTGATAGTTCCCCAGCTTAGAGAGTGAACTTCTGAGCTCTCCACTCTAAACGTAAATGTGATGGGATTGATCTTGCTCAGGTTGTATACAGGCACCCACAGGTGCTGTGAATACAGAAGAAGGTCAGTGCTGTCATGTCCAGAAGATACAGTTTCACTCTTATCTACCGAGGCCTCTGCTCTAACATTCTTCCTGCTCCCAATTTTACTTTTACAGTGACTGAGTCTTGGGGGTAGACAGTGTAAGGAGGATGTTACATTTGTAGTTGAGGGCTACATGAACACTTATTCTTTTTGTTTTGTCCATTTGTGGTTTTCTGTGTTAACTGCCTCTTGCTCCACAAAGAAATGTTTCTGTTGAGGTCGGAGACCTCTGTGAATCTCTGGAGGTACAGTTTGATACTGTGCCAAAATATCATACATAACAATAGCAGTGTGTTCACACCCAGAGCCTATGAGGTCTCCAACTATGAATTTTTAAAAAGATTTCAAGTATCAGGAATGTGTTTCCTTTAAGTCCAATTAGAAATCAGCCAGCTACTGTCATAACATTCATTTAACTCTATGCACCTATGGACATTGGTCATTATTGTAGTTCACATAGTTCACAAGGGTCATAGCTGGGTGACACTATTTTCTATCTCAGCAGTCTGCACAGCACTTTGTAGTACTATGAAAGCTAGGTAGCCCAGGAGTGGAGGTGGTGGATGGGGAGATGTATTGTTCAATACTCAACTGGATTTTTGTTTATGTTCTATGACCAAAAGATGTGTTGCTTTCAGTAATAAGGCCATATCATTAGATTTTGCTGTTCAATAAAGAGCAATGGCAAAAGCCTGAGCAACAATTTGCGAGGAGATATTTTACACTAGGCACTGTGTTATTTGGAACCCATGGCTTCTTGGAAGAACATGTTAACAGTTAAGATCATCGCACATACTACACAACACACACACACACACGTACACATCCCTTTTGATTTTCAAACACTTCACTTATGGTCTTTCCATATGGATTTCCATTATAACCAGCCCAAAGTATATTATAAAACACAAGGGTGGAAGGGGTTTGAGAGTAGGAATTGAATCTTCAGAGATTTAGAGGGAAGACTGGAAATTGAAAATTACAAAAGTACATGGTATATATGTATGACAATCTCAAAGAATTAGTAAAATATTATGTTAAAATTTATAAATAGAATGGGAGAGAGGTATGAAAGATGACAGAATTATCTCTAGAACATATACTGGCTTGCTTCTCGAGAGCTGCCAATATTACTTTCTTATTGTGATCACATCTTACTAATGAAGGAACACGAGACTATGATGTTCAGCATCTCCTCTTGTTGCTCTTAACTCCTATGTGGAAAGACTGACATAGATACAGGCATCTAACTCCATACATCTTTGATTTAAAACTTAGTGCATCTCTCGTGTCAATCTTGGAAAGCATCAAAGAATGTTCATGATGATCTTTTTGAAGTTTTCCCATTGCTAGAGGGATTGTTACCTGGTGCAGGGGTCCAGAGGCAAGTCAGAACATGAACACCTTCATCAGACACCTCTGGTGGGGACACAGCAAAGTAGTTCAGAAAAGGAGGGGGAAGCAAGCTGAAAGAAAGATACATGATGGCCTCCAGGCTTCCTTCTGTGGAACAGTCACCTGACATCTGTTCATTTGCTTTAAGGATGGGCAAAAAGATTACTTCCATGGCCAAGTGTTTCTCTGTGTTTTATATCAGATATGAAATTCTGTTTTCCTTTGCTTTTTTAAGATCTTTGAAATGGCAAATCAAACTCTAAGAACAGCAGGACTAAGGGACTGGAGAGCCCTTCAGCTGTATTTGTTGCCAGAAAAGCTGAAAATTAAAAGACCAACAGCATTACATTTCCAAGCACTTGAACTCCAAAGAGTTTTGTTTGTAAGAACTTGGTTTTATCATTTTTCTTTTCTTCTACATAAAGGCTCCCTTCAGGTTAAGTGACTGGGTTACCTTGCTTTAAGAAAAGAGGGTGAAATAGAGTTGACAGGATTCTTTGTGAGAGTTTGTCTCTATGCAGATGAAGGATAAGATACAGGGTTCATAAAATCTTTCCAACAAGACTGTTGGCATTATATACACTGTATACACGGTGTGGAAGGCATAGGAAGAATGTGCAGAGTAAACTGGTAGGCATAAGCAGTGAGGGCAGGGACCATTGTGGTGGGGTCAAATGTCAGTGTGCATTTCAGATGTCTTAAATATTTCCTCACATGTGACGCTTGTGTATATGACTTTGTAGGGTCAAGGTGTAGAACTACAAGAAAAGTTTCTTTTCATGTGAAGATATCTCTTTTCTACCACTTGAAAATATGGACTTAAACTCTGTTTTTGCTATTTTGTAAATTGACTTTCTCTCTCTAGTTATTAAGTGGTTGTAAATGTCAGGGATGCCTTAAGTGTGAGTATGTAATTGCAAAATAAAACAATGAAAAATTTAATTCTCAGCCATTGTTTATGTTGTCTAATCTGGAGGAAATAGAGCCACAGATATATTAATATTTGCTCTGTCACAGATCTAGTAAGGAGTTGAGCCACTATCCAATCTAAAGTGATAGCTCTCAGGGTTTTAACATAGTTTGTTTAACTGAGCATCACTCCATTGATGATGGGATTTTGTGCATTATGAATACTATTTGATTTTTACTGTAGTTGAATCACAGATGAAACTGTGGGCATAAGTAGCATAAGAGAAAAAGAGATAACTTTTGAATTGTTATGGCAATCTTTCTTTCCCATGTGTACAGAAAATTTATAGTAATATTGAGGTAGATAACTTACTATATTCTATTATTTGTTGAATTATAAAGTATTGCTTTACAATTTTACCTATTATGTGGTACAACTGTATATTATAACTGTTAATTTGAAATGTAAAATGGCAGTGTCAGGTATAATTCTAAATATCAGTTACTCATATAGCCCATAAACTCTGAGATAGTACTAGTAAATCTTAACTCATGAACAATAGAGATTTAGAGAGGAGAAAGTAGAATTATAATTAGATTAAAACTTGTGATCCTTAAATGTAAATTTCTAGTATGTTTATTTCTAATTCATTTTGAAATATTGCTCAGAATTAGAGATTTCAACTAATTAACTTATTGACTAATTAATTAATATCCTTTACCATCACCCAATTAGTAAGGACACATTACATCAGATAAGAACCCTTCTCTTTCTGACATCAGGTTCATTGGCTTCCATGCTGTTCCTTTATCTTGTTTAAGAAAGAAGCATTTTCCATTCTCCTAAACACCCACTTCCACTAGTGTTCTGTAGTTCCTACTCTTGTCCATGAAAAGAGTTACTGGCAATGAATCTGCTTCAGCCATGTCTACCACAGTGGATGATTTTCGTTCCTAGAAAAGTTAATTCTGAATTTTTTACATAATTTATAAGAACTCCTTTGACCCAGGCCATCTCTAGCTCAATTTCTCATCTTTAGAAGTCTAGTGATTTATAAAATTGTCTGATAACGACTTTATCTGCTTATTGGTTCTCGTTTTATTCGATCGCACTCTTCTCCTAGACTCTTCTTAACTAGGTAAAGATTTAGCAGTTATTAAAGACGCTATTCACTTGTGGGTTTGTCTTATTTGATATATAAATGATCTGAAATATAAGCTAGATTATATAACAATTAATCTGTGTGCATAGTCAGATTTTAGGATTGCTAACCCATTCAACACGTATAAGAATATCACTTGCTTATTATGACTTTGTATAAATTCTGATATCTGAGGGATGGAGAGATGGTTCAACAATTTAAGAGCATTGTCATTCTTGCAGAAAGCAAAGTTCAGTTCCCTAAACCACTCACTTGGTGGTTCACAATAATCAGAAACTCCAGTGCCAAGGAATACCATATATTCTTTTGGACTTTGTAGGAACAAGGCACATACATAGTGCACATATATACATACATACAGGTACTCACATTCATGCAAAATTAATATCTAAAATTCTATTACCTGGTAGTATCTTTTTATTTCTACTTCATTTTTAAACTATTGGTCAGATACCATCAAATCATGTTTTAATTTGTATTAGTAAAATAAATTTAGAACTAGATTTAAAGTTTAATAAATCCCCATTGGAATTTTTGTTGGGTTTACATGAAATATAGATGAATCTGAATAGCATCCCATCTTTGTGAATGAGGTTTCACAATAGGATATGTCTAGTCTGAATAATAGCCTCCCTGATATAAAATCCATGTTCTATCTTATTCTGGGATAACCACAAAAGAATAAATACCTTATTATTTTTTCTTCTATTGCATACCTTATAATTCCATTGAAAGAATACATTGCTTACAGTCATATTTTCATTTTTACTAATCCTGCTTTTTACATTATATTCATATTTTAGTATACTTAATTTTGTATTAATCATTTTATTCTTTTACAATTCAAATGATAGCTCCTTTTGAGGCTATTCCTCCACAAACCTCCAAATATGCCTTTTCATGACATTTCATTAGTTTCTAAGAGGGAGCAGTGGCATTGCTGGAGTAAAGGCAGGGACCAATTTTGTTATGTACAGTTGAGTAAATCTTATCTCTTCAGGGACATCTTTACATTCCTTTGTGCTCCATCCCACAACACAAAACTTGACTTGAGTGGAAGGGCTGTGCATGCAAATAAATGCACTCAAGTGTGGTTTCTATAGTTAGGGAGTTAGGATGAAATCTCACTTCACAGTGCTCTGTGAACTGGGAGAACAGAAATAGTCGTGCTTGAATTTCTGCCTTCATATTGAGAATGATAAGAGTACAACATTCACACATGCGTGATGAAGTCATGAGGTATTTCATTACAAGGAACATTTAGAGAGTCTGATGAGAATCGTTAAGTAGGATTCCTATCGTTACTATTGCATTTGCACTTTCACTGATTCATGTATTCAGGGATATAACCTTTCATCCGACATCAGAATAAATATGTGTATGATATATTAAAAATAAATTATGATATAGGACAGGATAATATACATGAACTGGGTTCCTGACAATCTCACTGTTCTGCTATCAATTTTTTCTCAAGTGAAACAGAAACGATTACCATACTCTTCTCTGTCCATATACATTCTTCTGGATCTCAGATAATGAATTTTGTCACCTGAGCCCATAGACCTCAGGTGTCATAACTACTTAAATTGTGATTTATTCAAATTGCCAAGCAAAACTCTTCCAAGACTCTTAATTTATGTCTTATGGGGTACAAATGGTACCAGAGATCACATTGCATGTAAAAAAATTAATGCATAGCAAAATCTTTGGAAAATTGACTTCGTTCTCAATGAAATTATCCACTGTGTTCACTTAACAGAAAGTGCTCGTTAGCAAAACTTAATGGACTCAGTAGCTCTGGGCTTATTTTACATATTCCTGTTTCTGATGCTCCAAACTTTTAGTTTTTGTAGACCTTGCTTCTGACTTTGCTGAAGTACTCTTCCCGTTGTCTAGGATTTACCATTGATTTCTCCATTGTATCACCCATCACTGTTCTGTGCCCAATCTCACCCCCTTCATAGACTTTGCTTTATGTATCATGCCTTACTTGAGTGCATATGTTAGATTGGATCCCCACTGATAGGTGCCCCATTAGCTAATGTAAAATTAACAATTCTCTGGTATTATTGCCTTTGTGATTAAGTATCATATATTAGAAATAGTAAACTATGTCTTTTTGTACTAGCCTTGTTTGGTGGCTCAGCATAGTGTCTAGTGCAGAGAAGGCATTTAACAAAGAATAGCTGGATGAACAAGTAAGTAATGTCACAATTATGATTTTGCTAATGGTGCAAATCACATTATTGATACCAGTGAAGTTACAGTAATAGCTAGCACTAATTTCTAGAAAAGCATCACCAGGAAATATGAAGAGCAGATAGGAAGAAAGTAAGTATAATAAATGCAACATATTTGAGAAAATGCATTTCAGAAAGAGTCAGAGATATGATTATGATTTCTCATCTCTAGGCTCTTAGGTACTGGGATTTTTAAGAATTTTAATTATACATTTTGTCTTATTCAGTTTTCTCTAGCTGTGAGAAAACACCATGACCAAAGCAACTTACAAAAGAAAGCATTTAACTGAGTGCTTACAGTCCAGTGGATCAGAGTCCATGATTATCAAGGGGAGGGACTAGAACAAGCAGGTGTTACTCCACATTATGCTTCCTCCCTCAGGGTGTTAAGGTGCCACTGCACGCAAGTTGGGCAAGAATGGAGTAGGGTACAAAGTAGGATGCTGGCCTGGCTGTGAGTGCCACAGGACAAGGCCTTATCTGAGAATTTTAGTGTTATTAGTCTCTTAAAAAGTGTTGAGGGGTTGAAGAGATGATTTAGAGGTTAAGAGCACTGACTGCTCTTCCAGAGGTCTTGAGTTCAATTTCCAGCAGCCATCTGTAATGAGATCTTCTTCTGGTATGTCTAAAGATAGCTACAGTGTACTCATATAAATAAGCTAACTAACTAATAATAATAAAAAACAATATTCAGTGAAAGAGCTTTCAGATGAAATTCAGGAAAAAAGCTTGTATTCTTTATTCTAGATGAACGAGGGCTATATAAACTTGGAGAGTGGAAAGAGGTTCATCTTAGGATGTAATTTCATTGGCTGAAGCTTAAGGTTCTGGGAATGCCTCGTTCATATGGAGAGGCATTCTACTAAGTTGAACCTGTAATTTCACTAAGAACTGTGTGACAACCCTCAGGTAGAACATGTGTGTGTCAGGGCCCAAAGATCAGGCAGAGAAAAAGAATCCCATTAAGAAAGGGGAGTTATCCATTGTGCTGAGCTCAGGATCCTGTCCAGCCATGGTAGACTACAACATTACTGAGTAAAATAAGTAACTTCATCAAAAGAAGTGAATTTCAGAACTTGGTAGGTGAATAAAAAATTACTAATCTTTTTTTTACAACTTATAACATAGAGTGTTGAGGAAAGACAGTGAAGAGAGCTATTAAGGGTAAGTCATTGGGGACACTGTTACTTTCTTCCTCATAAACTATATTGAGATGAATGAATATTTTAGAAGACGAGAAGACAAGAGATGTTGCAGCAAATTCCATCTGGAACCTCAGACCTTTCTACCCACACCCAGGTTAATGAAATAATGACTCAGAGACCTTCTTATATATGAATAAGTGCATAGGCCACAAGCTCTCGCTTGTTCCCCAACTAGTTTTTAACTTAATTATCCATTGTATAATATTTTAAGTCATACCACATGGCTGGTTTCCTTGTTCTCAGTTTTGTGTGACCATCTTTGCACCTGTTTCTTGTCCCAGAATTCCCCTCGCTATACCAGAATTTCCACCTCCCTATTTCCTGTCTAAGCTTATAGGCCAATAGCATTTTTTTTGGGGGGGGGCAGGTGATGTTCACATACAGTACAATAGATTCTCTCTACAGACGTAATTCATAGACTATAACAGCAGTCTTTATGACTCCAGAAGGGGCTGGAGTTAGTGATGGTATTATAGAAATAGGATTAATCTGGGTTATATAATCAAGCTGGAGCAGATAGTACTTGCTGATATGGAATATTGCTTACTTGAAATTACTTGTAAAATTTTTTTGAAAATAATAAGAAATATTAGTGTATCCTTAAGCAGAGTAATTTGAAATGATATCATGAGCAGGTCTGCACAGAGAGTAATCCTTGATGACTATTAAAACAATTTAGAGCACAACTCATTACACCATAATTACCTTGGTTGGGTAAGATCTGGAAATCTGTCGTTGTATCAGCTACAACCAGGCTATCCTGAGGCACACTTTGGAATCATTGTTCAGCTGTATGAATTATGTCATCTTCTGTTCCTTTAATTCCTCTGATTTTGGTTGTGTAACATGGCTTTTAAAATATGATGGCTTCCAGAATGTTTTCTTTGTCTTGAAATTTGACTCTGGTGTATATTTCTTTGTGATTTTTCCTTTATGGTCTCATTTTTCTGCTATAGTTTCATTGAAAAAAAAATGAAACTGAAATCTGTATTTTCCATCAATTTTTGGGAGTTTCCAGGAATTATTTTTCTAATGCATGATTTTTCCCTATTGAATTTCTGCTGCTTCCCCATCTAGACTACACATACATATGTATCTGTTACACATTTTGATATTGTCTCTGGCTCCCTGAGGCATGGTTCACTTATTTTCAGTCTTGTTTGTCTTGCTGCTTTAGATTGAGGGTGGACATTCATTTATAAATTCTTAAGTTCACTGTCTATTTTCTTATATAATCTAATTTTTTCTGGTGAGACAATTCTAGGAAAGTGCATATCACATTATTGCATGCTTATTGATGCAGATTTTCTACTTAGTATTTATTTGGGTCTTTTTATTTACTAGTATTTTCCATTTTCTTATTCACTATGAGCATAATTTACTCTTCTGAATATGCTTGCCTACATGAATTATTATGTTTTACTTTTCACGTTTGAGAAATCTCAGATTTGAATTTTATAAAAAATAAAATTCATAATGCCATGGAGAAAATAGAAAATATTTATCTGTGTACTATTTTTAATTGAGTCCTTCATACCCACCACCATCTATATCAATTATAACAGCCAACATTATAAAATAATGATTCCACATTAACCCTTAGAGTAAGCTGGTCTACTGAGCCATTGACACTTCATTGAATCAACTCTTTACATAAATAAATTTCTAACAGTATAGATAAACAAACTAAATCTCAAAGATCAAGTTTTATATAAAAGCTCGAAAACATGACAAAAGGCAGAACACAGAAGTTGGAACAAGGATTATTAGGCACTAAGCCAGGCAGACACCTTCAGGGATAAACTGGTATTTTAATGTCAAAATGTTCCCTTCTTTCCTTTCATCTATTATGTCACTGTGTATCTGAGTATGCCTCACACACTCATGGCTACCACTTTAATGTCCTAAATATCTGCACCATGGCCTCAAACTGAGCTTGCCCATGCACATACTTCCTTCTTTCTTTATTTTTATTTTTGAGATTATAATTAAATTATAACATTTCTACTTCTTAACTGAGCATGCTCAAGTGTATACTCCTTAACTGAACATACCTAGAAATTGTCCAGCACATATATAGGTATGTGTAGGCTCCCTGCATAGTCCTCATGTTTTCTTTGTTTGATAAGAACATTGTTTGGGAAATAACTCCCATGTTACACTTGTCTGTAGCAAGTAATAAATCCTTTATACTCTACTGATCTCCTGACTATGTTCTCTTTCACAATATCTGTGTCGATTGCATTTGTTGCAAGTTTTCAACCCCAAGGACATATGTGCCTTATCTAGAGACAAATATCTGTCTTCATACCTGAGTCTAGGCTAAGTTTGTCTATCCATCCATCCATCCATCCATCCATCCATCCATCCATCCATATATCCATATATACATACATACATACATACTTACATGCATCCATTTATACAAACATACATACATACACGCACACATATGTTTATGATGTTATATACGTATGTATATATAATTTAAGACAGTATTTATTTGACTAATATCTTTCCCATTTCTTATTGCAAAATCAAGTATTCTAATATATGGAATCTGGCCCAAGTCATAAGTACACTTATTCGATTCTCAACCAATAGCAATTTTCTTTCTATTCTAATCAATACATTACTCCTTGGAGGGTAGAAGAACACATTAGAATAATGCTCAGTCAAGGTAAGTATTTAGTTCAGAATACCAAACACCTTGTCATATTGAAAAAAATCCTTTATGATACTTTACCCTGGGGGGGTAGTTGTGTTACAGAATTGGGTACTAGTGTGAATGACAATCCAGGAGTATGAACTCTGTGAAAGAATCGAGCATATGAGATGTCAGCCTGCCCTTATGCTGCTTTCCTCATCTCAAGAGTTTACCATTTTCTGTTCTGAAATCAATAATGTGATTTTTTTCCCTGTGGCTGTGTGTACCTATTTCAGAATGACAGGTATTGCATTACATTGTTCAAAATCAATACTATGATTTTGTTTTTTCATTAAGATGTGATATGTCTAAATATTTTCAAAGCAGTAATGACAGAAGGGGAGATGACATAGATAGCGGCCAGAAATTTGATAATTGGTGTAACTACAGAACATGGTTTTTCTCAGTTTTGACACATGTTATTCCTCTATCTTTCATATACCTCATTAGAATTTCTTTGAAGTACACAGAAAAGTTGAAAACAAATCAGGGCAGCTGATCTTTTTGTCATTAAGTTGTCAAACATAGTAAGATTTATCGAGAGGGCATCGGTGCAAACGGAGTCACCATGAATTTTGCAAGGTTTATTGCATTACTTTCTTTGAAAGTCACATTTCTACCAATATACATTGAGCAATTTAGAAACTTCTGGTTCCAAATTACTCACAAATAGAATATATATATATATATATATATATATATATATATATATATATATATGCTTAACCTGTAAGCCTATAAACTTGACTTTTCCTTTGAGAAAAGAAAGTTTTCACTCCCTTTCTTTAATAATTTCTAGAAATATCTACTTCCAGTGATGATTTCATAGCAAACTGCAAAAAGCAATCTGTAAATTCCAGTTTTTTCTTTCTTTCTTTACAAATCAATAGTTGTTCCACTATCTGCATGAAATTCCAGAAGATAAAAGCCTCTCATTTCTTATTTTTGCTCTCCTATCTTTCCAGTCTCAGCAAGAGCAAACAGTGTGAACCTGCCCCTTAGGTTGTCTATGTTATTGGGGTGAGGTTCCAGGTCATTTCTTTATCTGTAGCAATTGCACAGCAAGAGACCCAGGAGCTGGGTGCTGGTCACATGCTAGTCTGAGCAAGGAGACTTAACTCTTACTTCAAAAGAATAAGTCTTTAAGCATTAATGTAGTCCCTTGCTGTGGGGGTGCTTGTGTCCTGTTAGAAGTTGTGAATTTCTTTCCTCACTTTGAGTCTGCAGTGTGTGTTGTCATTTTTACTGAAGATGCAAAAAGAGGACTCAGACTTTTTGACTTAAAAAAGGATGAAGGGCTCATGAAGCCTAACCAACGTTCCAAGAGCAACCTTGGGTTTTTGCTTTCTTGTATGTATTTTGATGGAGCTTCAGAATGAAACAAAGATTATTAACAGCATTGGCAAATGTCTAATATTTTTGTTGAGAAGCAAAATAGAATTAATACTAAAAATATAACTTGAGTTTGTATATATGGCTGGAATGACCCTTTTGTTTTCATTGTTATATCATTTTTCTTGTATACACAGGCATATATATGTATAAATATGCAATGTTCACTTATGTGTTTGGCTTCAGAAGTTACTTTTCACGCAATAACAATAACTAAGGTGAAACACCTTCAAATGTATACATCAGAAAGGGAAATCTTTGAAGTGAGAAAAGCAACTCTGAAGCTAGAAAACTATAGTTAATGAAAATGGAAATTAAGGTTTTTTTAATTATGTAAACATAATGGAGAAAACTAATCACTCGTATTTATATATAAATAGAAATGTCAAAGGAAGCTGGAAAGTTTGCTGAGGCAAGCTACCGAAAATAGAGTTAAGGGCCTGTGAAGTATGGCTCAAAAGAGAAGGGGGTGCGGTAATGGGGGGAGGGGAGGACTTGATGAGGGTGTATGGGGAGGAGAGAAGGGGCTGAAATTTAGTTGTAAAGAAGATAAACAAATAAACTTTTAAAAGGAAAAATTAAAAAGCTGAGCACTCAGCTGTTTTTCCCCTTAATCCCCTGCTGCTATCAGCAGCAGTAAAATTACCAGAAGTCAGAGGCTTTTGGCCACAGAATAGCAAGAGAGAGTTAAAATTTCAGAGGCCGTCAGTTTCTGGTCCTCAAAACTGTAAGAATGAGTTACAAGTCCAGAGAACATGAGTCTTTGACCTTTATCTATTGCTGTCTCCTGCCTCAGCAGTACCTGTGAAGGCCAGGGAAGCAGTGAGTGCTGTGGACAAATTGATGGTGGGGGAAGCCACATGAAAGCTCCTTCATTAGTCTGACTAGTGTCCAGCTTGTAATAGAAGACTAGGACAGTCATAAGGCTACTGATGTGTGTGTCCATTCCATTGGGTATGAGTTCCTTGATAGCTACCAGAGGCTGGTTTACTTTCTAATTCAGCAGTTCAGAACTTAAAGTTTAGTAAGCAGTAAAAAACTAAGTCACCTACTATACTTCACTCTGGAAAGCAACAATTACAATATCTTATCACTCATCAGAAAGAAACAAACCACAATGGAAAGGATAGGAATCTACTTTGAGCCTGTAGAATAGGAAGTGTATTGGGCTTTTGTTGTTGGTGGTGGTGTGGTGAGACAAAAACCTGATGAAAAGCAGCTTAAGATGGAAGGGTTCATTTGGCTCACAGTTTGCAAGTACAATTCTTCCTGGCAACAAAGTCGGAACAGCTGGTACCTAGTCAGGAACTTAGCCACCTTCTTCTTCATCGTCGTCGTCGTCGTCGTCCTCCTCCTCCTCCTTCTTCCTCTTCTTCCTCTTCTTCTTCCTCTTCTTCTTCCTCTTCTTCTTCCTCCTCTTCCTCCTCTTCCTCCTCCTCTTCCTCCTCCTCTTCCTCCTCCTCTTCCTCTTCCTCTTCCTCTTCTTCCTCTTCTTCTTCCGCTTCTGCTTCTGCTTCTGCTTCTGCTTCTTCTGCTTCTTCTGCTTCTGCTTCTGCTTCTGCTTCTGCTTCTCCTCCTTCTTCTCCTCCACCTCCTCCTCCTCCTTCTTCTCCTTCTTCTCTTCCTCTTCCTTTTTCTTTCTCCTTCTTCCTCCTCCCCCTTCTCCTTCCTCTACTTCCCCCACTCCTTCTTGTCCTTCTCATCCTCCTCTCTTCCTCCTCTTCTACCTTCTGTCCTATACCCAGCTTATAAATGGTGCTGCCCACATTTAGGATGATGGCTCTTTTTTCCTCCAATGACCAAATAATCTAAAAGCTTCCCCTAGACATATTTTGAGGTGATTCTATATCCTGATGGGTTGACAATGGTAATTATAAAAAGAATTACTCTTGTAGCCATGCTGGGTATATATAGTCTAGTATAGAACAGTGTAGTACTGTGAGTAAAGAGAGTAGAAATTTACCACCAAGGCAGTGAGAGCAGAAATGAAGACATTGTGGGTTTGCGGTATGGACTTCCCACTGGATTGAAAAGCTCTCTCAAGTTATGCTTTTCTGACAACCAAAAATTTGAGTGCAGGGGAAAGAATGTTGCCTCCTGGAACCACATTCTGTATCTTATCACTTTCACTTCTTCTTTTCCTTAAAAATTTTTCATACATTTTTCTTCATTCCATGTGTCAAAACTTTTACACAATTAAAAAAATAGTTAAAATTCCCTTGGTGCTTTGTAGAGATAGCGAACCAAAGTATAGAGAAAAAAATGAATCGAATGTAATCACAACCTTTTAGAAAGACAAAATAACTCAATAGTAGGTAGAAAGAAAGTGCAAATGTTTAAAGACACACTAGGTTGGAAAGATGTAAAATTATTGAATAAAGCAAAAAACTGCTTGGTATAAAGAAAAACTAACCCTGTCTCTGGCACTTATATTGCTTTTATTGTTGTTATTGTTGTTGTTCTGGTAAAGGTTTATAAGAATCTTCATTCACGCGTGTGAATTTTCATGCTATTATGGTTTCAAAAAGTGATTAAACAAGTTTTAAAGTTTTGTTTTGTTTCTATGGCTCTCTTTGATAAGAAGTTAAATGTAAGAGCCTGGAATCAGGCACAGGAATCATTAACTCTTGGGAAGGTTTTCACCACTTCAGTATTTGTCTCTTCTGTGCCTCAGTTTCAGTTGCCCAAAATAAAAGAACAAATCTGATAACCTGGGATCCCTTAATAGAAATAAATAGGTCCAAACATGCAGGGTATTTATACACTCATTCAAAACACTGGTAACTCAGTGCAGCATGGGGATTTGTCTTCAAGATAGGAATTCATAACTAGAGCAGACAGCTGACAAACAGGTACATATGACAGGATGAGGGAGACCTCCCTCTTCGGTATTTACAGAGCTCTCGGGTGTCATCAAGTCACTAAATACCAGTGACTGTGCTGACATCATTCAAGATAGTCAGCTGTCTGTATGAATATGATTTCTAGCTTTGGGAATGTAATGAATGTCGTAGTAAGATCTAAATTAGGTTCTGCTCATCATTCTGATATTTATGATAAAACTTGTTTTGTTTTCTTTGTTTTTAAGGCTAATAACCTATTTTTCAAATAATTCTAATTTTCAATTTTGGTCTTGTTTTTCCTCTTTTGAAAATTTCCCCAAGTATTAACATTTTAATAAAAATTATTTTTGTGACTTGAAACATCTCAATGCAAGTTGACTGTCAGGTATTTTAGACTAAATACCAATGTTCAGGTTAAAGTTCTCTATGCGGCATTTCTCTCCTTATTCATTTTGAGACCAAATGTCTTGAAAGTTACTGTAAAAACCAAGTTACTATTTTCCTTTAAAAGAGACTTTTAAAAGGTGGATTTGTTAACAGCGGAAGGGTTAACAAACTAAAGAGCAGAGGCACTAAAAGGAGATTTATTTACTAATTCTGTGACCCAGTGAAACTTAATTAAAGTTTAGTTCTTTGTAACAAAATAAAGATCACAGTGCTTCTACACTTTGAAAGGATCTTTACTGTTAAAGGGTATTTTCAACTATTATTTATTGGATACTTTGTAATTTGAGAGAGAGGACAGAGGGCGAGGATCTCATTCTGGAATTTCAAGGGGACTTTGGTTTGGAAGAAAAAGTTTTGTAGTTTTCTTTGTTGTTGTTGCTTTTTGTTTGTTTGTCTGTTTTGTTTTGTTTGTTTCCTTATCCTTGGTTACATAATTGGTGATTGTAAAGTCAAACAGAAACTTTGTCACTTATCAGCATAAATGCAATAAAGCGTTCCATATCGTCACGAGTTATTACCAGGCTTTTTCATCACTAACTTAAAAGAAATCGAAATTCTTCTTTGTAGAATGTTAGCCACAAGACATATTATATCTGAGAGTTGATGTGTGTGGTTTTTCTTGAGTATTTACTTTGTGCTTATTTTTATGTTAATAGGTGACCCTTGTGATTGCATTAGGGAAAAGCTGGACGAAGCTGAGAAGGAGGGCAGCCCTATAGGAAGATCAGCAGTCTCAACTAAACTGGATCTCAGAGATTGCTCAGACACTGAGCCACCAAACAGGCAATATACACCAGCTGATATGAGACCCCCAACACCTATGCAACAGAGGACTGGCGGGGGTCTTTACTCAGTGAGAAAAGATGCACCTAACCTTCAAGAGACTTGAGGTCCCAGGGAGTGGGGAGGCCTGCTGGGGTGGGGGAGGTGGGGGTTTGGAGGGGAGTGGGGGAATGGAGACGGCCTCATGGACATGGGGAGGGGGATGGCAGGGTGGCAAGGGAGGAGTAAGGGATATGGAACAATCAGAGGGTGGACTTAGAGGGGCATAAAGACTGGACTGTAAAAAAAGATTAAAGAATAAAAAAAAAACCCACAAAACTTATTTATTATTTAAGGTCAAGTAAAAAGCAACAAACAAACACAACGTAAAGGACCAATAACAAAACCAAAAGCAAAGTTACAGATAACTGTCTCCCTGCTTCCACTGGAAATCATTACTTCTAGTTCTTGACTGAAATATGGCCCCTTTTTACTAATTTGCATATTTGTCCCCTTAAAACGTACATTGTTTGGGATCCCATGCCCTATAGGAAGGAGACTTTTGTATTTTTCTATTTTAATTTTATTTTTCTTGGATATTTTATGTATTTACATTTCAAATGCTATCCCCTTTCCCCTCCCCCTCCCCCTGCTTCCACCCACCCACTCCAACCTCAATGCCCTGGCATTCCCTACACTGGGGAAACGAGTCTTCACAGGAAAATGTCATCCTCTGCTATGTATGTGGCCTGGAATCATGGGTCCCTTCACGAGTACTCACTGTTTAGTGGTCTAGTCCCTGGGAGCTCTGATGGGGTCTGCTTGGTTGATTTTGTTGTTCTTCCTCTGGTGTTGCCCCTAACCCTTCATCTCCTTCAGTCTTTTCTCTACTACTCCAATGGAGTCCCTTTGTTCAGTCCAACAGTTAGCTGCAACCATCCTCATCTGTATCAGTAGGGCTCTGGCAGAGCCTGTCAGGAGACAGCCATATCTGGCTCTTGTCAGCAAGCACTTCTGGGCATCAGCAATAGTGACTGGGTTTGGTGGCTGCATATGGGATAGATCCTCAGGTGGGGCAGTCTCTGGATGACCTTTTCTTTAGTCCTTGCTTCACTCTTTGTCTCTGTATTGCCTCCCGTGAGTATTTTGTACTCCCTTCTAAGAAGGAATGAAGCATCCATATTTTGGTCTTCTGTTTTCTTGAGCTTCATATGATCTGTGAATTTTTTCTTAGGTATTCCAAGCTTTTGGGCTAATATTCACTTATCAGTGGGTGCATACCATGTGTGTTTTTTCATGACTGGGTTACTTCACTCAGGATTATATTTTCTAGTTTCAATCCATTTGCCTAAGGATTTCAAAAAGTCATTGATTTTAATAGCCGAGTAATACTCCATTGCATAGATATACCACATTTTATGTATCCATTCCTCTGTTGAAGGACATCTGGATTATTTTTAGCTCCTGGCTATTATAAATAAGGCTGCTATGAACATAGTGGAGCATGTGTTTTGTTATATGTTGGAGCATCTTTTGGGTATATGCCCAGGAGTGGTATAGCTAGGTCCTCAGGTAGTATTATGTCCAACTTTATGAGGAACCACCAGATTGATTTCCACAATGGTTGTACCAGCTTGCAATCCCACCTTGGAGGAGTGTTCCTCTTTCTCCACATCCTCACCAGCATCTACTGTCCCCTGAGGTTTTGACCTTAGCCATTCTGACCAGTGTGAGGTGGAATCTCAGGATTGCTTCGATTTGCATTTCCCTGATGACTAAGGATGTTGAACATTTCTTTAGGTGTTTTTCAGCCATTTGGTATTCCTCAGTTGAGAATTCTTTGTGTAGCTCTGTACCCCATTTTTAATAGGGTTATTTGGCTCTCTGGAGTCTAACTTCTTGAGTTCTTTGTATATATTAGATATTAGCCCTCTATTAGATGTAGGATGCTAAAGATGTTTTCCCAATCTGTTGGTTGCCATTTTGTCCTATTGACAGTGTCCTTTGCTGAGACTGTTAACAGGTAGTAAGTAAAAGTCAGAGACTAGTGCTGTAAAATGACACTGAGGGTCTCACAACCATTGTGTAAAATAGTAGTCCTGAGGAGGGAGCATTAACTGAAGGAGGAGTGTGAGACTGTGAAGCCTCAAGCCGAAGGGAGGATTGATGTTGATGATGCAATCAGAAAAAAACCATGAATAGTTTTCTAAAATTGTTACAAATAACCTCATGTCTAAGAATTTGTTGTTAAGATGAAACATGTTAGTACTATGCTGTTCATGGCTGAGCAGTGATGGAAGCATGAACCTCGTTCTTAGAGAGAAACTGACGCATCCCATGGATTGAAAGACTTTAGTGGAGAATTTAAGCCTGGGGAGATGAAGAGATAGTTGTGCTTAGTGGGAGAATTTTGAAGTCTTTCCTTTTGGTGTTTTTATTGTTTTAGGAAAATAAGATTCAAGGCAGCCACATTTTGAATAAATAGTCTTACTTCTAAATCAGGACTTGGCCCAAGTCAATAATAATAAATGTCAAGAATAATAAATGTTATAGAATAATATCTATCAATAATAGATGATTATTTTATAATTTTTAAAATTCCCTTCTTAAAATATCCCTGTCAGTTTTGCAAAGCTTCAATTTCATAGGCTGTACCAAGTTCTCCTCAACTCTGTTTGACTCTGTAATTCAGACCCTCACAGTCATCTTTTCTGTTTGTGATGCTAAACACTCCTCTCTGCTCACATATGGCACTTATGATGTGGATGTTCTTATCAGGCTTTAAGTTCTCATTTGTCTCTCTGAGTAAATTAGCAAAGACATCTCATTACTGTCTTCTAGGTCAGAAGATTTGCCAATGGATATGACAGAGTTTCACAAAACAATGTGAAACTCACTTTATACTTCAAACAGCAACAAAAGTATTTACTGAACATTTTTCACCGCAAATGTGGATTTGTTCTTCTTATTTATGTTTCTGTGGTTCTTTTGTACAACAGAGATAAATGTTATTTTATTTGCTCAAGAAAAAGAAAACATGGAACTGGAGTAAAAGTTGCTTAAAGGAAACTCTAGCAAACTCTTTTTCTGGTGTTATCTTAGCGTCCTGTGTACAGATACTAATTTTAGCACCAGCTCTGGCATAAAATGTGGAGTGCATTATCAGGGAGGAAATAAAAGGGTTTTTTTGGATTTATTAGCTTTCTCTGCAGGTTCCAGCAAATAAACAAAAATCCATCTATTTCAGCATCCCATGCAAAGTAGATGTAAGATTTTTCCATTGCTGCAGACTGTTTCTGAGAGTCTAACTACTGCAGCTGTGTTGTTAGAGCAACATCTATGCGAGCATCGTAAAACAGAAACAGTCTTTTGTGTGTTGAGAAGCTGCCACTGGCTGCTAAGGTGAGGTAGGGATGGCTAGCTATCCTGATAATGGCAGGCCTATAATCACCATATGAACACTCCACCCAAAGGTACGATTTTTGTATGCTGTACATATTTCTTCCACCTGAATGACCATATTGTCATCTGTGTGGAATCTAGAAATTTCTGAGTTCTCTTGTAACAAAGCATTATAGAATTCACTATGAGCCCACATGATTTCCAACACTAAAATAAAAAAGTTATTTGTGAGTTTTATGTATCCAAAGGACTGATAATCAGAACACAAAGAAACCATTTAATTATAGCACAGGTTTTTGTGCCTGCTATATAGCAGAACATAATGAAAAAATTCTTCCTTGAACTTTTCTGCCAAAAGAAATTGAATCTAGGACTGATACATTTTATAAATCCTTAAATTCTTTGTTTCTCAGAAAATTGGAATTTTAAAAATGTTGCTGGTTTGTACTATCATTTGAACATGAATTTTGCATTGGACTTTAGTATCTCTCTGAAAGTTTTAAGGATTGTTAAGCTGTTTTGTAATGACTTAATATTTTATTTTGCCTGTGTCAAAAATGTTTTTTGGATACTCGTTTTTCTCTTACATGTATACCCTGTAATAACTCATATTGGTGGTGGAAATCATGTTTTTCCCCAGGGAGCGGTGTCTGAGTGCTTTCCTCTCCTTGTGGGAAACACCAGAAGAGAAACTCCTATACTGCTGGCATAGGCCAGTGTGATAGAATCTGTACTTTTGGCTGTCTTTCCTGGGACTGGCTGTGGAGTGATCCTTTTCCTCTAATATAACACTATATATGCTTATGGTAGCTTTTTCTATTACTTTTTCTGTATTGGATGTGGTAATGGCATATTAAGTTCTTAATAATTCTAAGGTGGGTCTATTAAACATATATGATGAACCAATCAAAATACTTAGAGCAAGTTCTACAAGGAAGAACATAGAAAGCATGCAGTTTCCTGGGGCACAGAATTTTTCTCAGGAATGTACGTACTATACACTGACTCAGAGAATAGTCCTTGTAAGAATGGATAAGGATGTTAATGAATACACATAAACATGAAGACATTAGTTCAGGAACAAGGAAGTCATCAGTGTAGATGCCAAAACCTCATGTAGTAAGAAAATAGAAAAGCTTGGTTAAGAGTCAACTAGATCTTGTGCCAATAAAATTAACTTTCTTCTTATGGTGATGGTTATGCATGACAGAAAAAAGATATTGTTGGTGTAGACTGAGACAAAAACTTGTACTAGGTGTTTAAGACACAGTGGGCTAATCACAGCTATCATGGAGATGCATTTAATTATGAGCTCATGAGTTTAAAAATCTTCTGGGGAATATAAAGCATAAGAGAAAAATTTCAGAGAGTTATGATCTGTCCTTTTTTCTGCATGTTTGAGGAAATAAAACTGAAACTGTGTGCTTTATGATCTTGAAATGAAATAAAGGAAGAAAGACTTGAGCTCTTCGGAGCCATTTCCTGTACAAGTCGATGGTCATCTCCTTCATTGTACCAGTGCCACTTTTGCATCCTTTGGGACTTCAGCATGTTGGATATCTGATTATTGTCACTTTGTGATGAAACCATTATTGGGGAAATTGATCTTCTGACTTAGTTTTGTTTCCCAGTTGTGAACATATACACAAATGAGACTCATTCTTGAAATATGTAAAAGATGGGATTCAATAATTGACAATTCAATGCTATACATAGTGGTCAGTGTACAATTATTTATGTATCCGTTTCCTTACTCATGAAAGCATTAAGTATTTTGTTATTGTTTTACTTTGTGTGTGTGTCTGTGTGTGTGTCTGTGTCTGTGTTCATGCATGTATAAGTGTGGAGACTCATACATATCCTGTGGTATGTGTACATGATGGTCAGAGGACAACTCTTTGGAATGTGGTTCTATCTTTCTCTCTAGGTTTCCATGGACGGAATTGATGTCTATGGGCTTCTATAATAGCACTTTTACTCTCAATGGGACAAACTTTCAATTTTAAGACTATTTTAGTATTATAATTATTCCTATTACTAAAAATTAACTTTAATATACTCTTGACTGAAACTGAATGTTACACTCTTTTAAGCATTTTACCAACGATAAATTCTTCCACTTTTAAAATTAAAAATATATGGAAGTATTTAATAAAGTTCTTAATATTTACTTGTGCCCGTTTTATCATTCGTTACTATAGTATTTTCCCCACAATGACCAGATAGCTACCAAATGTATGGAAATTCTAGGAAACCCAAGTAACTAAGTTTCACTCCAACTTAAGTTTAGAATGTATGCTTATCTTTCAAGGTGAATATAAAGATATTACATTTGTGGGTGCTGGAGAGATGGCTCCATGGGACATGTGCTGGCAGGACAAGTGTGGACTCTATGATTCAAATCACTAGCTGCCACACAACATGGTGGAAATGATGACCTCTTGTAATCCCAGTCTTTGGGAGGAGGAGAGAGGGAATTCCTGGGGTCAACTGGCTAGATAGTCTGAGAATAAACCCTGGGTTAATGTAAGAGGCCTTGCATCAGGACAGAAAGTGGAGCAGGGCTGAGGAAACTACTGGCTTGCATACATATGACCTTTATAAATGTGAGTAAAAAAATAAACACATGTATAAACAGCACACGCATACATACACAAAAGTGTATTAGCAATATGACTTCATATGGTGTAGATTGTTGTACACATTTCATAAGATGATGGCCAATGTAAATTTGTGGTAAATACCTTTTCAGATTTGAATCACTTCAAACATTACATAGGAGTTATTCAATTGGCTAATTTTTAATAAATTAGATGAGACTGAGTACCAGATTCAGCTCATATATTTTAGTTAAGGCCAATTTTAGGTACATTTTATAATTCATTTATTTGGCACTGTTGTTTAATACCAAGTTATATAATGGGCAATGTAATAAAGATATATTTATTGAATAGAAGATATAAATATTATTAACATGTATCTTTCTAATGAAAATAAGAACTACAGTAGCAAATCATTTTCTACTTTGCTTGTTCAGTCTCCATCTTAATACCCAAAGACTCCTAAAATATTTACCTGGTTCAATTGGGAACAAAGGATCATGAATGATTTATTATAAACAGACACTATTAGGCCTAAGAAGGAGTAAACAAACATAAGAAGACTAAGGAGAACATGACAATTATGGAATCAAATATTAGATGTTTTTCTTGAAGTTCAATTTTAGAGATTAGTACGGGCAAGAGCTGGAAACCCAAGAGGTGATAGTTTTGAGGTTAGAGCTGTTAACGGTAATGGCTGGAGCTGTGATCAGAGAGGATCCATGTAGCAAACTTAAGAGTTGAGGCTAACTCAAAGGACAGAGGTTTGGAAACTGAGAAGTCAGTGTCCTGAGTGGAGGCCACATGCTTCAGGGGCTGGCTTCTCTTTTTCATAGTAGCTATTGAAACAGACTTGGAAATGCATGTGTTTGATGCAGCTGATGGTGTGATGTTTGGACCCCAAACTATTCCAGATTTTTGCTTTCTCTGCATCTGCAATTACCTTCCACACGTTCTGAGTCTACATAAAAATAGATTTATGAAACTGTGACAGAGATGAGTGGTAGAGTACAGATTTAGCTGTTCTAAAAATATCTGATAGCTGAAGTATTTTAACAAGACAGAAGTTTTTGTCTTTCTATGGGATATTTTGCTTTCAGGAGGGGTAGAATGTCTGTTCTTGGAGATCTGGGAAACTATCTCTAATTTATTATTCTGTTTTTGCCTCATTTGTGTGCTCAAAATGGTATGCCTGATACTGGCCTGATAAATCCATTGGATATCAAAAAGAACAATGGGAGAAAGCAAGTTCCTGAATGCCTTACTTCCAAGTAAGTCATGTTAAACCACAATATCCCAATTCAGTTTAGGTCTAACCAGTCATCGACACTGTGCGTAATCATGAGGGAAATTAAATAGGTGATACAGCATAACCCCAAAATTTCAGGGTGAGATGTGGAGTTCTATTGTCAAAATAAGGGAAGAAGAGAACTTAGGGTCCCTGACTTATCAATGGTCCCGGGAACAAAAGTACCTAATAGTGGATAGAACATGAAGAATGAAGTCAGAAAACGACCACTATCACCATTGGAAAAATTGAGAAACAACTAGGAAGAAAGATATTCAGTGATTGTTAGTACAGTATAGTCTTCATAAGTAAAACCAGGAGCCAAAGAGTGCTACTTTTATCAATTATAACAAAATCTAAAAAAACATAAAGGCAATTAAACACACTCAGACTGATAGCTGTCATCTCATCAGTAAAGTGTCACATCTTCCTTGATACTTGGACCTCGGCCATTTGCAGATCTCATTTCAGAGTAGTACATGACTCTGTAGCAATGTAACAATGGAGTATGCCATAATAGTTCCATACTCCTAAGAGATCTATGTCTACTTACCCAGATGGGTGCATACTGGGAATTAAGACTGTGCTTACATACTGAAGGCGAATAGACACAGAGATAGACTGGACAGCCAAATGTTGACTCTTAAAACCTCCTCATGGATTTCCTGATAGAATGGGAGCTAGTTGAAATGGAATATTGAGTGGATCCCCACTCATACATACCCTGCTGTGATGCCACTAAGTCTTTGTTTAGTTTTTTTCTAGTCTCAATGACATAATTTGGACAGACCCTAGTGAAAGTTGGAATAACTTACATTGTGTTAGGTTTGTGGCGTAAGAAATTAGGGTAGGCAAAATAGAAGTATCTGATAATGCTGCCTAACCTCAACCAAGAGAATGCAAAATTAAAATCAAATAAAATGAAAAATCAACATGCAAAAACATTGAAAACAAAATAATATAAACAAAAAAAACTAACAAAGAATTCTAGGGTTAATGATGGATGTCAATACTACTATATCCTAAAAGGTACCTTCATTTTATTCAACATCTGGGTCTCACTGAACTACACACATCATAGAAGATGACTGAAGTCTACCTCACCCTTATGCAAGTCAGGGGTGTTAGTGTAGTTGCCAGTTTGGTTATGGAATTATCTTTGGAGGTGATTTTTCAGGCTTCAAGTGCTCATATGGAGCCATTTTCTTGGAGGATGAATTCTTTTACCTTCTATTCAAAGGGTAGTGTCAGAAACATATATTCAGTATGTAAAGAACACTGCATCTAATCTGTATTTTCCCTAATTATTTAATTAATTATTTTAATTTAATATTTCATTCTTTAATTGGATTTTTTTATCCCCAGTTTCCCCTCCACAAACCCTCTATCCTATCTCTCTGCTTCTATGAGGGTGCTTCCCCACCCATCCACCAACCCACTCCCACCTCACTGCCCTGGCATTCCCATACACTATGGCATCAAGCTTTCATAGGATGAAGGGCCTCTTCTCCCACTGATGCCAGATAAGGCCATCCTCTGCTACATATGCAGCTGGAACTATGAGTCTCTCCATGTCTACTTTTTGGTTGGTGATTTAGTCCCTGGCAGCTCTGGGGTGTCTGGTTGGTTGATACTGTTGTTCTTCCTATGCTGTTGCAAACTCCTTCAGCTCCTTCAATCCTTTCCCTAACTCACAGACCGTATGAAGGCCAAAGTATGGATGTTTCAGTCCTTCTTAGAAGGGGGAACAAAAAACTCACAGGAGGTAGAGTGTGGAAGGGACTTGGGTGGAAGAGAGAGGGGGGAGGGGAAAAAGGGGACAGGATCAGGTATGGGAGGGGACAGGGATGATATACAGAGGGTCAGAAAATTGAACAGAGGCGTGTAGTAATAGGGGATGGGGAACTGGGGGTAGCCACCAGAAAGTTCTAGGTTCCATAAAAGCAAGGGGCTCCCAGAAACCAATGGGGAATGATATTGTTGCATGAAATACCCAACAAAGGGGAGGGAAAACCTACCCGGAGGTTTGGCAAGATCCAATTATTCTATTAATTATGCCTATAGTCTCCATAACCTGTCTTTCTGATTGTCCAGACAGCTTACTGAAAAAGAAGATAAGCAAAGGGAACCTAATAATTTCAGAATCTTGGCAGAATCAAAACAGAAGATAGGAGATACACTCAGAAGAGACCAGAGTCAGGGAATAGCATAAGAGTTTAGGAGTAACTGTAGTAATCTGTGTCTGTCACTACAATAAGGTAATATAGCAACTGGTAACCCTTTTAGATTCTGGTGCCAACTCATTCCATGTCTAGGATTTTCTCTCTCTGAGTTTTGAGGAAAGTAGATAATTGCCAGATTATAGCTCTGCGTGAAGCAGGAAAAGACGCTACCAGTTCAAAGCTATGATTGAAGCTGCTTTCCTTTCAGGCAACATGACTCAGCAGATCCCATACGGTTGCAGCTTTTGGTGATACAGAATATAGAACAAGTCTAAGAGGAATTCTGAAGAAAGGCTGAGCCACTTTCAGCTCAGACTTTATGATAATGTGCCTGATAGGTTGGTTAATCGGTCATGGATCATTGATGAGAAGGGTCTCAGATTTATAAGGTGCCTGCATTTCAACTTGTCAAATCATAACCCTGGACTTGCCTAGCAGAAGTTCACTGTACTTAGTAAACCATTACAGGACATTGTTGAGGTGATTACAATATAGGACACAAGCACAGGAGGAAACACACTAGTGACTAGCCCTAGTATTTCTATGTGATTTACCATAATTAGCAGTCTTCTTTCAGAGCACACACCAATGGCCATATGGAAATTCCCATAAAAGGTTGAGAGACAGTGGAGAAGGAAAATCTTTGCAAAGAGCAAAGACAAACTAAAAATTGTTTTGTACTTTGAAGGAGGAAGTAGTCCAATGTATGGGTATGTGCATATTTCTGGAAAGTGCGTTTTTGATTTAGTAATTTAGAGAGAAAAGGACTAGACAAAGCCCAATAAGGAGGAGGTCTTGAGTGGGGCCATGTAAGTGAACATATGGCAGCTCACAGTGTTGTTTCAGTAAAAATAAAAGTGCAAATGTTGTGACTGGTTCCCACACGCTTACTGCTCTGCACTTTCTCTCCCAGGATCCCTCTGACCCGGGTAGTCTGCGAGTCGTTCACTCAGTTTCCTTGGCAGGTTGTCACCATGCCAGGCACACACATCCCAATTCTGTGGCGGCCCGGTGTGTCCTGCCACCAGACACTCTCTTGAATTCAATTAAGTCACCACATGAAAGAACACACCACACAATAACCTCGGATCCAATTGATAAGATATAATTTGCCCATCTAGACAGCACAAAATCATCTACACACCAACCCCTTAAAAATAGTCATAACAACCTGTATCTATGCGCAGAGAAGCATCTTAACATCTGCTGCCTTCCTCATTCCAGCTCCTTCTGTCCTGCTTCTCCCTCCCTTCTAAAACCTCTGTTCTTGCCTCCCTTCCTTCTTGTCCAATGCCAGACCTCGTTTTATCTTGTCTGCCTTCAGCTGCATAATCACATCAACCTACAGAGTGTGCTGATCTTTGTATAGTATATAAATGCCTTCTAAAAACCATGTGTCACAGAACAAGTATACTCTTGACCCTGCATCAGCAAATCCCAGCACTGGAATGATAGTTTAGAACACAGTTGCTTGTTAAAAAGATGATGGTATGGTTTCTTACTTTCTATAGGTTACCTAGAATGACATCTTTGAATGTGTATCCAAAAGTCACAAATACATGATCCAATTCTTAAGGTAGCAACTATCTTGATATAAAATCGACTATAAATTGGATCACTTCTATACAGGAAAGTTCAGGGCTTGATCTCAAGGGTAGCTATCCCTTCTCTGTATGACTTCCACTTTTTTACTAAGTCTCACTCAATGTCACTTTCCAGAGGTTCATAGATTCTTAAGGCAATTAACTCATTGGCATGGATTGCCACATGGTGTAAGTACCTTCTCAGCGAGCGCATTTCACAGTCAAGTAGGTGAAAAGGAATATGTCAATGACTTTGAGATCTAATTATTGGTCCATGTATCAAGCCATTTAGAAACTGCTAGACACTTATGAACTGAAATATTTGCAAGAACAAATATTTTGCTGGGGATGCAAACCTGAACTGGAATTGATGTGCATGCCTTCTCTTTCTGCCTGTTTCAGTCTCTCTTTTTGTCTATCCATATGTCTGTCTTTGTCTTTCACACATGTATGCATATATACACACACAGAATGAGAGAGACACAGACAAAAACAAAGATATTTAAAGGATTCTATGATTTATCTTATTTTTTTTTTCGGAGCTGGGGACCGAACCCAGGGCCTTGCGCTTGCTAGGCAAGCGCTCTACCACTGAGCCAAGTCCCCAACCCCTGATTTATCTTATTTAAATACATAAAATTGTACAATAGGTAAATATAAAGAAATGATGAGAGGGTCAAGGGCTATTAGAAGAGGGGATGAATAGGTAAAGTACAAATGGTTTTTATAACAATAAAAATACACTGATAGTAAATAAGGGAGTACTTTTTGTATATTATGGAAACATGAAATCTGTAACATCTAGAAAATTCTGATTCATCTCTGGGTTCCAGTTGATAATGATATATTAAGATATATTAATTATATATTAAGATACCAGTTTTGATAAGTATCCCACTACATTATAGATATTAACAAGAAAAGTTGTGCATATGTGTGGCAAAGACTTCATGAAAAGACCCTATATATTTTTCAGATTTTTTTCTATGAAATTGAGTCCTTAAAAAAATAATAAAAAAATACATGCATCCTTATTATCTATCTCATCCTATCACTTCAGATTCAACTCTTATTTGGGGTAAAACCTATACTTGGCAGTTCTAACAATGTTTTGAATAGTGCACAGGTAAGAAGTGCACTTGGAGAAATGACCTAGAGGGTAACAAAAATATATCTCACCAGGCCATTTCCTTACCAATATGCAAAATCCCTTATACTCTATCCAGAGTTGGATAGATGGTGCCTTTTGAGTGGTTTCTCTTTTGCAGGGACTTGCCTTTGTAGTGTGTAGAATGGTGTGAAGGAAGTAGATTTATGAAACCTATTTCTCTTTACTATCTAAACATTTCAAAAATTTTATTGTTATAATGTTCATAAAAGGTAATTATACAATTATCAATAATGCAATCGTATAAGCTCAGTTATAGAAGTAAGTTGAACAGACAAAATTCATGAATAATCTTATTCCAGACATTTATACTGGTCTTGTTAAACTGTTCCTGCTTTTGACATAAGCAATGATATTCTTAGATGAAGGATTTTAAGTAAATTGTTGTCTAGCACAAAGGAAGAGAAACTTTGAACACTGTCTTTGAAGTCAAATTATAAAGCTCATACACTTGAAAAAGTGCCTTCCAAAATCAGAATCATTTTGCAATGCAATAAATTTTCATAAATGTATTAACCAACTTGACAATTGAACTAAAATTTTAGATATGTCGTCTATTGAAAACTTCTGAAGCTAGTTATTCTTCATTTTGTAAGCCAAGAACAAATTTCTGTTTTTAAAGCTACATTTTCAGTTTAATAAAAAAATGGCACCAAGGTAATTGTAGAGTATAATAAAACAAAAAAAGAGATTCCAAGTTATGGTAGAGGTTGAACTATAGCTGTTCTTTAGCAATGACAGACCTTTACAGAAAGAATCCAAGGAAATCTCTTGGGTTAAACTGACATTTTATGGTTGACAGAAGTACATTGGTACATATTGTTGCCTATTTTGTTGATAGTATTTTGCAGAGGAAATATGGAGTGAATTATTGAAATCACATTACAATACCTGAGATGGGGAATACCTTAAAAAACCACTAAGAGTTCCTGGTAAGATCTTCCCCATGCTATGAACCAAATTAGAAAAAATAATAAAAGAAAACAACAATAAAAAACCCAAAAGAAAAAATTAAAACAGAGTGGCCTCTATAAAGACTGTAAGATGTTTTAAAAGAGAACAAAATACTCACAGAAAGAAATACAGGAACAAAGAGTGGGGCAGGGACTGAACAAAAGGTCTTCCAGAGACTGTCCCAACTGGGGAATCCATTCCGTAGGCATCCACCAAACCCAGTCACTATTGCTGATACCAAGAAGTGCTTGCTGACAGGAGCCAGATATGGCTGTTTCTCTGTCAGAACCCTACTGATACAGATGAGGATGGTTGCAGCTAACCATTGGACTGAACAAGAGGACCCCAAATGGAGGAGTTAGAGAAAAGACTGAATTAGCTGAAGGAGTTTGCAACTCCATAGGAAGAACAACAATATCAACCAACCAGACCCCACCAGAGCTCTCAGGGACTAGACCACCAACCAGTGAGTACACATGGAGGGACCCATGTCTCCAGCTACATATGTAGCAGAGGATGGCACTGTCCAAGGAGGAAAAGCCCCTTGGTCCTGTGAAGGCTCATTTTCCCTATGTCGGGTAATGGGAGTGCTTTGAGGTTGGAGTGGGTGGGTAGGAGTGGGAGCATCCTGATAGAAACAGGGAGAGAGGGAAGGGGTATGGGAGGGAGAACAGAAGATAACATTTGAAATGTAAATACATAAAATGTCCAAGAAAAATAAAATTAAAAGAGAAAGAAACCACTAAGAGTTCCTGATAAGATTTTTCCATGTTATGCGGAGAAGTTGCCAGATTACCCAAATTAGAAAAAAAATAGAAAAACAACAATAAAAAACCCAAAAGAGAAAAAACAAAACAAAATGGACTAGGCCTCTACAAAGATTGTTGGACGTTTAAAAAGCATTTGTTAAATAGAATGTTGTTTTGTGGAATTAAAGTTGAAAGTAACTGTCAACTAGACATTCTGTAGTAATCAATATATTTATTATAATTGTCTTTTATGTGCAAAATTGCTTTTATGGATATTACGTTAGCACAAAGGATGTGAAAACTACCTCCTGGGGAACAGAGGGGTAATACTTTTTTTAGAAAATGACAATGTGACTGCTCACCCCTGCCCACATCCCTGGCCCAAGAGGAAACTGTATAAGGCCTCTGGGCTCCCGTGGGGGAGGGCCCAGGAGCTGCAGGACCCCTGCCTGAGACACCGCCAGAACCTGAAGGAAACAGACCGGATAAACAGTTCTCTGCACCCAAATCCCGTGGGAGGGAGAGCTAAACCTTCAGAGAGGCAGACAAGCCTGGGAAACCAGAAGAGAATGCTCTCTGCACACACATCTCAGACACCAGAGGAAAAAGCCAAAGACCATCTGGAACCCTGGTGCACTGAAGCTCCCGGAAGGGGCAGCACAGGTCTTCCTGGTTGCTGCCGCTGCAGAGAGCCCATGGGCAGCACCCCACGAGCGAACTTGAGCCTCGGGACCACAGGTAAGACCAAATTTTCTGCTGCAAGAAAGCTGCCTGGTGAACTCAAGACACAGGCCCACAGGAACAGCTGAAGACCTGTAGAGAGGAAAAACTACACGCCTGAAAGCAGAACACTCTGTCCCCATAACTGACTCAAAGAAAACAGGAAAACAGGTCTACAGCACTCCTGACACACAGGCTTATAGGACAGTCTAGCCACTGTCAGAAATAGCAGAACAAAGTAACACTAGAGATAATCTGATGGCGAGAGGCAAGCGCAGGAACCCAAGCAACAGAAACCAAGACTACATGGCACCATCGGAGCCCAATTCTCACATCAAAACAAACATGGAATATCCAAACACACGAGAAAAGCAAGATCTAGTTTCAAAATCATTTTTGATCATGATGCTGGAGGACTTCAAGAAAGACGTGAAGAACTCCCTTAGAGAACAAGTAGAAGCCTACTGAGAGGAATCACAAAAATGCCTGAAAGAATTCAGGAAAACATAAATAAACAAGTAGAAGCCCATAGAGAGGAGACACAAAAATCCCTGAAAGAATTCCAGGAAAACATAAATAAAAGTAGAAGCCCATAGAGAGGAGACACAAAAATCCCTGAAAGAATTCCAGGAAAACACAATCAAACAGTTGAAGGAATTAAAAATGGAAATAGAAGCAATCAAGAAAGAACACATGGAAACAACCCTGGATATAGAAAACCAAAAGAAGAGACAAGGAGCTGTAGATACAAGCTTCACAAACAGAATACAAGAGATGGAAGAGAGAATCTCAGGAGCAGAAGATTCCATAGAAATCATTGACTCAACTGTCAAAGATAATGTAAAGCGGAAAAAGCTACTGGTCCAAAACATACAGGAAATCCAGGACTCAATGAGAAGATCAAACCTAAGGATAATAGGTATAGAAGAGAGTGAAGACTCCCAGCTCAAAGGACCAGTAAATATCTTCAACAAAATCATAGAAGAAAACTTCCCTAACCTAAAAAAAGAGATACCCATAGACATACAAGAAGCCTACAGAACTCCAAATAGATTGGACCAGAAAAGAAACACCTCCCGTCACATAATTGTCAAAACACCAAACGCACAAAATAAAGAAAGAATATTAAAAGCAGTAAGTGAAAAAGGTCAAGTAACATATAAAGGCAGACCTATCAGAATCACACCAGACTTCTCGCCAGAAACTATGAAGGCCAGAAGACCCTGGACTGATGTCATACAGACCCTAAGAGAACACAAATGCCAGCCCAGGTTACTGTATCCAGCAAAACTCTCAATTAACATTGATGGAGAAACCAAGATATTTCATGACAAAACCAAATTTACACAATATCTTTCTACAAATCCAGCACTACAAAGGAAAATAAATGGTAAAGCCCAACATAAGGAGGCAAGCTATACCCTAGAAGAAGCAAGAAACTAATCGTCTTGGCAACAAAACAAAGAGAATGAAAGCACACAAACATAACCTCACATCCAAATATGAATATAACGGGAAGCAATAATCACTATTCCTTAATATCTCTCAATATCAATGGCCTCAACTCCCCAATAAAAAGACATAGATTAACAAACTGGATACACAACGAGGACCCTGCATTCTGCTGCCTACAGGAAACACACCTCAGAGACAAAGACAGACACTACCTCAGAGTGAAAGGCTGGAAAACAACTTTCCAAGCATATGGTCAGAAGAAGCAAGCTGGAGTAGCCATTCTAATATCAAATAAAATCAATTTCCAACTAAAAGTCATCAAAAAAGATAAGGAAGGACACTTCATATTCATCAAAGGAAAAATCCACCAAAATGAACTGTCAATCCTAAATATCTATGCTCCAAATACAAGGGCACCTACATACGTAAAAGAAACCTTACTAAAGCTCAAAACACACATTGCACCTCACACAATAATAGTGGGAGATTTCAACACCCCACTCTCATCAATGGACAGATCATGGAAACAGAAATTAAACAGTGATGTCGACAGACTAAGAGAAGTCATGAGCCAAATGGACTTAACGGATATTTATAGAACATTCTATCCTAAAGCAAAAGGATATACCTTCTTCTCAGCTCCTCATGGTACTTTCTCCAAAATTGACCATATAATTGGTCAGAAAATGGGCCTCAACAGGTACAGAAAGATAGAAATAATCCTATGCGTGCTATCGGACCACCACGGCCTAAAACTGGTCTTCAATAACAATAAGGGAAGAATGCCGACATTTACGTGGAAATTGAACAATGCTCTACTCAATGATAACCTGGTCAAGGAAGAAATAAAGAAAGAAATTAAAAACTATTTAGAATTTAATGAAAATGAAGATACAACATACTCAAACTTATGGGACACAATGAAAGCTGTGCTAAGAGGAAAACTCATAGCGCTGAGTGCCTGCAGAAAGAAACAGGAAAGAGCATATGTCAGCAGCTTGACAGCACACCTAAAAGCTCTAGAACAAAAAGAAGCAAATACACCCAGGAGGAGTAGAAGGCAGGAAATAATCAAACTCAGAGCTGAAATCAACCAAGTAGAAACAAAAAGGACCATAGAAAGAATCAACAGAACCAAAAGTTGGTTCTTTGAGAAAATCAACAAGATAGATAAACCCTTAGCCAGACTAACGAGAGGACACAGAGAGTGCGTCCAAATTAACAAAATCAGAAATGAAAAGGGAGACATAACTACAGATTCAGAGGAAATTCAAAAAATCATCAGATCTTACTATAAAAACCTATATTCAACAAAATTTGAAAATCTTCAGGAAATGGACAATTTCCTAGACAGATACCAGGTATCGAAGGTAAATCAGGAACAGATAAACCAGTTAAACAACCCCATAACTCCTAAGGAAATAGAAGCAGTCATTAAAGGTCTCCCAACCAAAAAGAGCCCAGGTCCAGACGGGTTTAGTGCAGAATTCTATCAAACCTTCATAGAAGACCTCATACCAATATTATCCAAACTATTCCACAAAATTGAAACAGATGGAGCCCTACCGAATTCCTTCTACGAAGCCACAATTACTCTTATACCTAAACCACACAAAGACACAACAACGAAAGAGAACTTCAGACCAATTTCCCTTATGAATATCGACGCAAAAATACTCAATAAAATTCCGGCAAACCGAATTCAAGAGCACATCAAAACAATCATCCACCATGATCAAGTAGGCTTCATCCCAGGAATGCAGGGATGGTTTAATATACGGAAAACCATCAACGTGATCCATTACATAAACAAACTGAAAGAATAGAACCACATGATCATTTCATTAGATGCTGAGAAAGCATTTGACAAAATTCAACACCCCTTCATGATAAAAGTCCTGGAAAGAATAGGAATTCAAGGCCCATACCTAAACATAGTAAAAGCCATATACAGCAAACCAGTTGCTAACATTCAACTAAATGGAGAGAAACTTGAAGCAATCCCACTACAATCAGGGACTAGACAAGGCTGCCCACTCTCTCCCTACTTATTCAATATAGTTCTTGAAGTTCTAGCCAGAGCAATCAGACAACAAAAGGAGATCAAGGGGATACAGATCGGAAAAGAAGAGGTCAAAATAACACTATTTGCAGATGACATGATAGTATATTTAAGTGATCCCAAAAGTTCCACCAGAGAACTACTAAAGCTGATAAACAACTTCAGCAAAGTGGCTGGGTATAAAATTAACTCAAATAAATCAGTTGCCTTCCTCTATACAAAAGAGAAACAAGCCGAGAAAGAAATTAGGGAAACGACACCCTTCATAATAGACCCAAATAATATAAAGTACCTCGGTGTGACTTTAACCAAGCAAGTAAAAGATCTGTACAATAAGAACTTCAAGACACTGAGGAAAGAAATTGAAGAAGACCTCAGAAGATGGAAAGATCTCCCATGCTCATGGATTGGCAGGATTAATATAGTACAAATGGCCATTTTACCAAAAGCGATCTACAGATTCAATGCTATCCCCATCAAAATACCAATCCAATTCTTCAAAGAGTTAGACAGAACAATTTGCAAATTCATCTGGAATAACAAAAAACCCAGGATAGCTAAAACTATCCTCAACAATAAAAGGAATTCAGGGGGAATCACTATCCCTGAACTCAAGCAGTATTACAGAGCAATAGTGATAAAAACTGCATGGTATTGGTACAGAGACAGACAGATAGACCAATGGAATAGAATTGAAGACCCAGAAATGAACCCACACACCTATAGTCACTTGATTTTTGACAAAGTAGCCAAAACCATCCAATGGAAAAAAGATAGCATTTTCATCAAATGGTGCTGGTTCAACTGGAGGTCAACATGTAGAAGAATGCAGATCGATCCATGCTTATCACCCTGTACAAAGCTTAAGTCCAAGTGGATCAAGGACCTCCACATCAAACCAGATACACTCAAACTAATAGAAGAAAAACTAGGGAAGCATCTGGAACACATGGGCACTGGAAAAAATTTCCTGAACAAAACACCAATGGCTTATGCTCTAAGATCAAGAATCGACAAATGGGATCTCATAAAAGTGCAAAGCTTCTGTAAGGCAAAGGACACTGTGGTTAGGACAAAACGGCAACCAACAGATTGGGAAAAGATCTTTACCAATCCTACAACAGATAGAGGCCTTATATCCAAAATATACAAAGAACTCAAGAAGTTAGACCGCACGGAAACAAATGACCCTATTAAAAAATGGGGTTCAGAACTAAACAAAGAATTCACAGCTGAGGAATGCCGAATGGCTGAGAAACACCTAAAGAAATGTTCAACATCTTTAGTCATAAGGGAAATGCAAATCAAAACAACCCTGAGATTTCACCTCACACCAGTGAGAATGGCTAAGATCAAAAACTCAGGTGACAGCAGATGCTGGCGAGGATGCGGAGAAAGAGGAACACTCCTCCATTGTTGGTGGAATTGCAGACTGGTACAACCATTCTTGAAATCAGTCTGGAGGTTCCTCAGAAAATTGGACATTGAACTGACTGAGGATCCAGCTATACCTCTCTTGGGCATATACCCAAACGATGCCTCAACATATAAAAGAGACACGTGCTCCACTATGTTCACCGCAGCCTTATTTATGATAGCCAGAAACTGGAAAGAACCCAGGTGCCCTTCAACAGAGGAATGGATACAGAAAATGTGGTACATCTACACAATGGAATATTACTCAGCTATCAAAAACAACGAGTCTATGAAATTCGTAGGCAAATGGTTGGAACTGGAAAATATCATCCTGAGTGAGCTAACCCAATCACAGAAAGACATACATGGTATGCACTCATTGATAAGTGGCTATTAGCCCAAATGCTTGAATTACCCTAGATCCCTAGAACAAAGGAAACTCAAGACGGATGATCAAAATGTGAATGCTTCACTCCTTCTTTAAATGAGGAAAAAGAATACCCTTGGCAGGGAAGGGAGAGGCAAAGATAAAAACAGAGACTGAAGGAACACCCATTCAGAGCCTGCCCCACATGTGGCCCATACATATACAGCCACCCAATTAGACAAGATGGATGAAGCAAAGAAGTGCAGACCGACAGGATCCGGATGTAGATCGCTCCTGAGAGACACAGCCAGAATACAGCAAATATAGAGGCGAATGCCAGCAGCAAACCACTGAACTGAGAATAGGTCCCCTGTTGAAGGAATCAGAGAAAGAACTGGAAGAGCTTGAAGGTGCTCGAGACCCCAAAAGTACAACAATGTCAAGCAACCAGAGCTTCCAGGGACTAAGCCACTACCTAAAGACTATACATGGACTGACCCTGGACTCTGACCCCATAGGTAGCAATGAATATCCTAGTAAGAGCACCAGTGAAAGGGGAAGCCCTGGGTCCTGCTAAGACTGAACCCCCAGTGAACTAGACTATGGGGGGAGGGCGGCAATGGGGGGAGGGTTGGGAGGGGAACACCCATAAGGAAGGGGAGGGGGGAGGGGGATGTTTGCCCGGAAACCGGGAAAGGGAATAACACTTGAAATGTATATAAGAAATACTCAAGTTAATAAAAAAATAAATCATAATAAAAGTAAGCCCTAAAGGCATTAACAAAAAAAAAAAAAGAAAATGACAATGAGCTTTGCCTAGAAAATCTAAAATGGACAGAGGTCCAATATTGACTTGCAAAAATAATTTGACAGTGGCAAATGTCAGATATCTTTCTACATTTGTTTATGTTATGTGTGGGGAGCAGGGTGAGTTGTGTGAAAGGCAGAGTACGACTTTCAGGAGTTGGTTCTCTCTTTCTGTGTGGGTTCGATGATTGAATCCGGCTTGTCAGGCTTTGCGGGAGTTACCTTTACCTGCTGAGCCATTTTGACAGCACAAATCTCCAAGTTCAGGTTGAAAACAAAAGTTTGAGTTCATGAATTATGAATAGAATTGCTTTCAATACATTGATATGATTCATAGTATATAACGTTCTGTATTCATATTACTGATTAATGGAACAGAAATCTGAATTGAATTTATAGGACAATGTTGTCTATCTAAGAATGTATTTTGTATGTGAAAATACTGTCATAATGGGTTTACAGAGAACACATACTGGCATGATTTATACATTGAAATCCAAGTGGGAATCATCTGCATCTAATCACCACCAATTCACTCTGAATTACATTGTGAATGCTGTGATTTCAGACTCTCCTTCATTTCACCATGATAGCAGAATAGCAATTCTTTTCTATGACAGTCAAGATTTTATGGGAGTTTTGAAAAAAAATTGGCAAAGTTGGAGTGAAGAAGAAAAGACTACTCAGATTAGCCAGATGTCATTATAATTGAAGTCAGGGATAAAATATATAGTGTTCTTGATTAAATTTAGCCCTAACCTAATGGCCACAAGGACAGAAAAGGAAATGATCTTACAGAATTTCTGCCAATTATTAGTTGAAATGTGTAAGGGTTCTATGGATTTTTCTTTCTCACAAATTTTCCTGGAGTTACTATGTGAAGCATAAACTACCAATTCATTTTACTTTGCATTTTTGGTTATTCCTTCAAAAGATCTGTATCAAAATGTATTTTATTCTGATATACTTCTGTGTATTAGTGTGAAGTATCTTCAAAACAGCCTAAGTTTATCTGGGCAGAAAACACAGTCTTTGCATCTAAAGTATTATCTTCCAATGATGTATACTCAATTATTCATATCTCTAAGTGTCAGAGGTTCCTTATGTTGATGATATGAAAATAGTAGAATAAACTAATCATTGTTTGAATGCCAGACACTATGGCTTCCTTTTTTTTTATTTTGTTAGATGAGCTGACATCTTTGACCTTAGACTTTAACTTTGAAAGATGATGACGGTGATAGTTACCTTGAAAGGTTTGTAAAAATCATTGCATGATCTTTAGGCACTACATCGTCAGCTCTTGGATTGATGTAGTGCTTGAAAAAGCACAAGATGATCCTGGGGATGCCACAGATGCTAATCTTTTCTTTCACCAGTGGGTCAATTCCTATCATATTGTTACATAGGGACATGATTTGTTTTCTCCTTAACTCTTGAATTAGCCATGAACCTCACAGAAATTAAAGATTCCACAACTCTGGTAACATTATTTATTCAAAGAAAATAGCAAAGAATATCTGTAGACACATTGGGAAGAGAAAGAGTGCCTACGGAGTATCATTTATTTGACTGAAGATGATTTGACCTAGTCCTATGCACATAACATGTCTTGGCAATCATGCACCTGAATGGAAAGACCATGCACTCAGTCTATTGTGGCAGGGCTATGATAAGGCAATAACCACAGTTGGGTGTATGAAAATGGAGTTTATTGCACTTGGAAAGTGGAAAAAAGCTGAGGCTAAGGGAAACTGATGTAAGAGAGTAAAGAGAAATGGACATTATAATCTGGATTTCTGCAGAGTGAGATACTTTTGAGCATGCTGATTGGATGCAGAGTGGAGAATGAATTTTATCAGATTGATGGATGCACTGAGCACTCCATTAGGAACTTCTGGTTTCTAACACATGCTCCTAGAAAGCAGGCCAGGGCTGCTGAGGAGGTCATCTTCCTTAGAGTTGTGGTGTTAAGACCTAAGAATAGAAGATTCACAGAGAAAAAATGTCTCCAACCTTACCACATCTTCCAGTAAACTCAGTCTGCATTTCTCAATATGGAGAACTCTGTTTTCTGTTCATAGTTTTTTCCTTGGACTACAGTTTTGTGGCAACAGTAACATATGTAGAAATATATAAGTGTGTGTGTGTGTGTGTGTGTGTGTGTGTGTGTGTGTGTGTGTGCACGTGCGCTGAAATTAGTTTCTATAGATACATCATGTAAAACACAATTTAGTAAAATGTATTTAAAGGTATTTTATGTATACAAATTACCTGAGCTCATAACTTTAAACTTAATTTATTTTAACTTGGTAACTTTAAGTTTTATTAAGGGTGAAAGATATTTAATAAAGGAAATTGCCCCAGACAGATCATGTGTTGTATTTATCAAGTAATTTACTAAGATGGAGAGTTAATTTTGAGAAATTTTGAAGATACTTTGTTAATAACTAGAAAATCTTAGAGCATAAGCCATTGGTATTCTGTTCAGAAAAATTTCCCCTGTGCCTATGTGTTCGAGGCTCTTCCCACTTTCTCTTCTATGAGTTTCAGTGTATCTGGTTTTATGTGGAGGTCTTTGTTCTACTTGGACTTGAGCTTTGTACAAGGAGATAAGAATGGATCAATTTGCATTCTTCTACATGTTGACCTCCAGTTGAACCAGCAACATTTGTAGAAAATGCTATCTCTTTTCCACTGGATGGTTTTAGCTCTTTTGTCAAAGATGAAGTGCCCATAGGTGTGTGGGTTTATTTGTGGGTCTTCAATTCTATTCCATTGATCTATCTGCCTGTCTCTGTACCAATATCATACAGTTGGTGATTCCCTCAGAAGTTCTTTTATTGTTGAGAATAGCTTTTGCTCTCCTGGGCTTTTTGTTATTCCAAATGAATTTGCAAATTGCTCTTTCTAACTCTATCAAGATTGAGTTGGAATTTTGATGGGGATTGAATTGAACCTGAAGATTGCTTTCAACAAGATCACCATTTTTAGAATATTAATCCTGCCAATCCATGAGCATGGGAGATCTTTCCATCTTCTGAGATCCTTTCTGATTTCTTTCTTTAGAGAGTTGAAATTCTTGTCATATAGATCTTTCACTTGCTTGGCCCAGAGCTCCCAGGGACTAGACCACCAATCAATGAGTACACATGGAGGGACCCATGGCTCCAGCTGCATATGTAGCAAAGATGAAGGCTCATTTCCTTAGTGTAGGGTAATGCCAGGGACTTGAAGTGGGAGTGGAGGCATCTTCATAGACTCAGGGGGAGAGGGAGGGGGAATGGGAGGATAATATTTGAAATGTAAATATATAAAATATTCAATTAAAAAAAGTAAAAATGAACTGAAAAATCTTCTATATGTTGTCCAAATATAACTTCTTTTCTGTCATTTGCTGTGAGTTAGAGGATTACAGTCACAGCAGTCTGACTCCCTGTGTACAAGACTAAGATTCTATTTCTGCTTCAGAAGACACAAGTTGGGAAAATTTCACTTGAGTCCTGATCAATTAATTAACCTGGTGCTTGAAAAGAAAAAAGAAATTTGACTTTCCTTGTGAAACTAGAAAGCTTCTCTAGTTTGCCTAAGGCCCTGGGACACAATGTATGTAGGCCTTATATATTTGCCTATCAGTGAAAAAAGGTAAAATAACAATGAGGTTCTTTTTTAAACATTTTAACACTTTATTTAGTCAATAATGTTTATTTGTATATGTGTATGTTTGTGCATGCACATATGTGTTCTTGAGTTCAAGTATTCATACACCAATGTATATATTTCTTCTGACGACAAAATGATTGCAACATAGTAATCTTTATCTGGAATTAATCTTCTCATAAAATTATACACACCAAAGTGATAGTATTCTGACATGGGAATTTGAGAGATGCTTAGATCATGGGAGCGGGGCTACCATTAGTAAGGTTGGTGTCCTTGTGAAAAGGTTTCAGTAGACTTCTTTCTACACTTCTACCATATGTGGACATCAAGAAGATGCTCTCTATATAGCAGGAATCTCAAATTAACTAGTATCTTGATCTAGATGTTCCCAGAGTCTGGAAACATGAGAAAACATTGCTACTGCATATAAACTATCAGCCTAAAGTTTTTTTTTCTTATTAACTTGAGTATTTCTTATATACATGTCGAGTGTTATTCCCTTTCCCGGTTTCCGGGCAAACATCCCCCTCCTCCCTCCCCTTTCTTATCGGTGTTCCCCTCCCCATCCTCCCCCCGTTGCCGCCCTACCCCAACAATCTAGTTCACTGGGGGTTCAGTCTTAGCAGGACCAAGGGCTTCCCCTTCCTCTGGTGCTCTTACTAGGATATTCATTGCTACCTATGAGGTCAGAGTCCAGGGTCAATCCATGTATAGTCTTTAGGTAGTGGCTTCGTCCCTGGAAGCTCTGGTTGCTTGGCATTGTTGTTCATAAGGGGTCTCGAGCCACTTCAAGCTCTTCCAGTTCTTTCTCTGATTCCTTCAACGGGGGTCCTATTCTCAGTTCAGTGTTTTGCTGCTGGCATTCGCCTCTGTATTTGCTGTATTCTGGCTGTGTCTCTCAGGAGAGATCTACATCCGGCTCCTGTCGGCCTGCACTTCTTGGCTTCATCCCTCTTGTCTAATTGGATGGCTGTATATGTATGGGCCACATGTGGGGCGGGCTCTGAATGGGTGTTCCTTCTCTGTCTGTTTTAATCTTTGCCTCTCTATTCCCTGCCAAGGGTATTCTTGTTCCCCTTTTAAAGAAGGAGTGAAGCAGTTACATTTTGATCATCTGTCTTGAGTTTCATTTGTTCTAGGCATCTAGGGTAATTCAAGCATTTGGGCTAATAGCCACTTATCAAAGAGTGCATACCCTGTGTGTTTTTCTGTGATTGGGTTACCTCACTCAGGATGATATTTTCCAGTTCCAACCATTTGCCTACGAATTTCATAAAGTCATTATTTTTGATAGCTGAGTAATATTCCATTGTGTAGATGTACCACATTTTCTGTATCCATTCCTCTGTTGAAGGGCATCTGGGTCCTTTCCAACTTCTCACTATTAGATTTGAGGCTGCTATGAACATAGTGGAGCACGTGTCTTTTTTATATGTTGGGGCATCTTTTGGGTATATACCCAAGAGAGGTATAGCTGGATCCTAAGGCAGTTCAATGTCCAATTTTCTGAGGAACCTCCAGACTGATTTCCAGAATGGTTGTACCAGTCTGCAATCCCACCAACAATGGAGGAGTGTTCCTCTTTCTCCACATCCTTGCGAGCATCTGCTGTCACCTGAGTTTTTGATCTTAGCCATTCTCACTCATGTGAGGTGAAATCTCAGGGTTGTTTTGATTTGCATTTCCCTTATGACTAAAGATGTTGAACATTTCTTTAGGTGTTTCTCAGCCACTCGGCATTCCTCAGCTGTGAATTCTTTGTTTAGCTCTGAACCCCATTTTTTAATAGGGTTATTTGTTTCCCTGCGCTCTAACTTCTTGAGTTCTTTGTATATTTTGGATATAAGGCCTCTATCTGTTGTAGGATTGGTAAAGATCTTTTCCCAATCTGTTGGTTGCCGTTTTGTCCTAACCACAGTGTCCTTTGCCTTACAGAAGCTTTGCACTTTTATGAGATCCCATTTGTCGATTCTTGATCTTAGAGCATAAGCCATTGGTGTTTTGTTCAGGAAATTTTTTCCAGTGCCCATGTGTTCCAGATGCTTCCCTAGTTTTTCTTCTATTAGTTTGAGTGTATCTGGTTTGATGTGGAGGTCCTTGATCCACTTGGACTTAAGCTTTGTACAGGGTGATAAGCATGGATCGATCTGCATTCTTCTACATGTTGACCTCCAGTTGAACCAGCACCATTTGCGGAAAATGCTATCTTTTTTCCATTGGATGGTTTTGGCTCCTTTGTCAAAAATCAAGTGACCATAGGTGTGTGGGTTCATTTCTGGGTCTTCAATTCTGTTCCATTGGTCTATCTGTCTGTCTCTGTACCAATACCATGCAGTTTTTATCACTATTGCTCTGTAATACTGCTTGAGTTCAGGGATAGTGATTCCCCCTGAAGTCCTTTTATTGTTGAGGATAGTTTTAGCTATCCTGGGTTTTTTGTTATTCCAGATGAATTTGCAAATTGTTCTGTCTAACTCTTTGAAGAATTGGATTGGTATTTTGATGGGGATTGCATTGAATCTGTAGATCGCTTTTGGTAGAATGGCCATTTTTACTAAATTAATCCTGCCAATCCATGAGCACGGGAGATCTTTCCCTCTTCTGAGGTCTTCTTCAATTTCTTTCTTCAGAGTCTTGAAGTTCTTATTGTACAGATCTTTTACTTGCTTGGTTAAAGTCACACCGAGGTACTTTATATTATTTGGGTCTATTATGAAGGGTGTCATTTCCCTAATTTCTTTCTCGGCTTGTTTCTCTTTTGTGTAGAGGAAGGCTACTGATTTATTTGAGTTAATTTTATACCCAGCCACTTTGCTGAAGTTGTTTATCAGCTTTAGTAGTTCTCCAGTGGAACTTTTGGGATCACTTAAATATACTATCATATCATCTGTAAATAGTGATATTTTGACTTCTTCTTTTCCAATCTGTATCCCCTTGACCTCCTTTTGTTGTCTGATTGCTCTGGCTAGAACTTCAAGAACTATATTGAATAAGTAGGGAGAGAGTGGGCAGCCTTGTCTAGTCCCTGATTTTAGTGGGATTGCTTCAAGTTTCTCTCCATTTAGTTTAATGTTAGCAACTGGTTTGCTGTATATGGCTTTTACTATGTTTAGGTATGAGCCTTGAATTCCTATTCTTTCCAGGACTTTTATCATGAAGGGGTGTTGAATTTTGTCAAATGCTTTCTCAGCATCTAATGAAATGATCATGTGGTTTTTTTCTTTCAGTTTGTTTATATAATGGATCACATTGATGGTTTTCCGTATATTAAACCATCCCTGCATGCCTGGGATGAAGCCTACTTGATCATGGTGGATGATTGTTTTGATGTGCTCTTGAATTCGGTTTGCCAGAATTTTATTGAGTATTTTTGCGTCGATATTCATAAGGGAAATTGGTCTGAAGTTCTCTTTTTTTGTTGGGTCTTTGTGTGCTTTAGGTATAAGAGTAATTGTGGCTTCATAGAAGGAATTCGGTAGGGCTCCATCTGTTTCAATTTTGTGGAATAGTTTGGATAATATTGGTATGAGGTCTTCTATGAAGGTCTGATAGAATTCTGCACTAAACCCGTCTGGACCTGGGCTCTTTTTGGTTGGGAGACCTTTAATGACTGCTTCTATTTCCTTAGGAGTTATGGGGTTGTTCCCTGGTTTATCTGTTCCTGATTTAACTTCGGTTCCTGGTATCTGTCTAGGAAATTGTCCATTTCCTGCAGATTTTCAAGTTTTGTTGAATATGGACTTTTGTAGTAAGATCTGATGATTTTTTGAATTTCCTCTGAATCTGTAGTTATGTCTCCCTTTTCATTTTTGATTTTGTTAATTTGGACACACTCTCTGTGCCCTCTCGTTGGTCTGGCTAAGGGTTTATCTATCTTGTTGATTTTCTCAAAGAGCCGACTTTTGGTTCTGTTGATTCTTTCTATGGTCCTTTTTGTTTCTACTTGGTTGATTTCAGCTCTGAGTTTGATTATTTCCTGCCTTCTACTCCTCCTGGGTAACAACCTGAATAGTTTAAGATCCCTACTAAAAGCATTCTCAGTGATCCAATGCATCCTTGAGACATATGTGAGGCTTTTGGGGTTTCGTTTTCTCTGAAAATGGGCTACTTTATGACAGTTTCATTTAGATTCCTGCACTTACTGATGCTTGACTAGTAGAGTAGAATATTTACTACAAGGTGAACCTCTAATACCAAATCAAATCAATGTGATTCCAAGAAAACCAGCAGCTTCCACAGTCTGTTCTATCAGCTTTTCTGATCACTTAAGCATCACCAGAAGGCTTCCTTCCTCCCATTTTATAGAAAGAGCTTGTTCTATCTGACATAGTTCAGTGAGGAGCCTGTGTCAGCCTTCTTTAAGTGCTGTCCTTCTGAGAGCCAAGGCAAAGCTGTTTCCTAGGCTTGTTATACACTCCAAATATTATAGTTTGTTTTGTGACTCTGTTGTCTTAGGGGCTAAGCAATTCGACGTTCATTCCCTGTGTGTACAATACAATTCTCACTGTAGCAGTTTGTTCTCTACTTTTCTTATGTTTGCCAAGTAGCTGTGTGTCCCCGACTCCATTCAGGTCATTCAACACAAAGACTCCTTGAGGAATCAAACATTTCATGGCAATTTCTACCAAAGCTACTGTTTAAATCAAACATCAAAATATAAGTTGCAGCTTTGTTCAGGGATTCCTTTGTTCCCAGAGCCTTTAAATTGGCCACGATCAAGGTCCTTAAAGCTGGACAAATGGTAATGTGCTCCATCTGACGTGCCCATGGCTTCACAGTACCCTTGAGCTATCATTAAGAAAACGCCAAGGATCTTTAAACCAAGCATTTGAACAATTTTTCCCTAAATATATAAATCTAATTACTTTATTTCATTTAAGTATAAATTAAGTGTGGAAAAGTACAATCCTTCATTTATTATTATGGTTAACTTACTTTTCTAACATCGATTACTAAGTAATTTTACTAACTGCTTTAGAAGACAAGTTCAGAAGAGAAAAATTGGGTGTATTTCATTTTATTTCTGCTTGTGCTCCTCTATAAACTAACTTGGAACCTTTATTGGTTATTTAAAAATCAATACATTATAAAGAGAACATTGCTTTTACATTTTACTTTACAGTGTTTTGCTATGTACAACATCTTTGCCTTAATTTATGTTAGCAGCATAATTCAAAAGCAAACCATATGCTTGGTCCGAGTACAGCAGGCTCAATAGCAACTGAACCATCTCACGTGTGATAAAGGAGAGCAGGTCAACTAGGTAGTGTCCTATTTGTTTTAGAAAAACTATTGATAATTGTGCCCAGTTTTGGTGATTGTCAAGTTGTAATTTTCATTGGCGTGTGGTGGGTTTGCATTAACTTTTTTAAAAATATGATTTGAAAAGAATGATTTCCCCATCTCATGATTGAAACCACAGCCTGGGAGACATTCATAGCGACATATATGTACATTTGCCTCTTGCCTTTCCTAGAAGATAAAGTCAGTTTTGGCTTTGCCCTTTTGCGATGTATTTCACAAGCAATGTGGATTTTAGGTTTTTCTTGTTTGCTAGCCAGTTTCTGAAGTTTTGTTAGAGTGGAGAGTGTAGAGTAATTTAAATTCAGCCACATGCCTGTTCTGGCAAGGGATCACATCCAAAGATATAGGCATGCCCCTAGTACACACCTTTATGGTAAATGACCCTTGTTTCTCCAATCCCTAGTAAAGAATTGCCACTCGTGTGAACACTCGAACAGGGGCTTCCTGTGCCAATTTCCTCCTGGATACAGAGGGGTGAGCTCTGAAACTGTTACTAATTCCTGTGGAGTGAATGCTTGCCCACATGGAGGCACCTGCCATGAAGACCCTGAGTACCCCGTCCATATCTGCCCGCTGAATGTGCTGGAAGGTTCTGTGAGACAGATCACAATGAACGTGCTTCCAGCACTTACCACAATGGGGCTGTGTGCTTGGATGGAATCAATGACTACTCCTGTTTCGGTGTGCCTGGATACTACCAAGGCAGGCATTGTGACTTGGAAGTGGATGAATGTGTTTCTGACCCTGCATGAATGAGGCTGTATTCCTCAATGAGATAGACAGATACATGTGTGTCCATCCTCAAGAGTAGTATGATGTGAACTATGTGCTGGAAATTGATGTTTGTGGATCCCAGCCAGGCCTACATAGTGCCACATGTCAGTATGAAGTTGAGGCTTAATTTTGTGAACTCAACTTGGATGAATGCACCAGTCAGTCAGGCCTCCATGGAGGTCTATGTGTAGATGAAGGAAACAAATCCTACTGTGACCGCACAGGTAGTGGATTCAGGAATACACTGTGAGACCTTCATGCCTCTTTGTTGGTCAAAGCCTTGTCACAATGATGTGACATGTGAAGACACTGTCTACAGCTATATTTGGCATGGCTGGCCTGGATACACAGGTGTCCTGTGTGAGATAGACATAAATGAATATAGTTGCAACTCCTGCCAATTTGGGTTGGGGTTGAAGGATGTGCCAAGCTGTTCTCAGAAAATCCATAGGGATATATTGCAGGCCTGCCTTCCTCCTTCAACTATCTTGGAGCCTCAGACTATGTTTGTATCTGTCAGCCTGGATTCACAGATAGAAGTGTAGTATAATTCTCTTCCGAGAGGATCCACCCAGCAGCTGACTGAAATAAATTTAGACAACCATAGCCAAACATGGAGCTTGGAAAGTCCTGTGGAGGACTTGGCAGAAGGATTGAGGAATGATATGGGTATAGGGACTCTAGAAGAAGGCCGTCAGAATTGACTAACCTGTACCTTTGGGGTTTTCCAGAGACTGAACCATCAACCAAAGAATACATACACAGGGCCTGGATATAGGCCCCACACACATATGTAACAGACATGCAGCTCGGTCTTTATGTAGGTCCGCCAACAATGGGAGCTGGGGCTTACTCTGAATCTGTTGCCTGCCTGTGAATCTTGTTTCGCTAACTGGTTTGCCTTGTCTGGTCTCAGTGGTAGGGTATGTGGCTGGTGCTGCAGTGACTTAAGGTGTCAGGATTGATTGGTATGAAGAGTTGAAAGAACTTTCCCTTTTCATAGATGAAGGAAGCTAGCTGAGAGGAAATTATAAGGGGAGACTGGGAGAAGAAGGGGGCTTTTATGGGAATATAAAGTAAATAAATAAATTAATTAATGGAAAAATTAGTTTGTAGAAGAAAGCAGCCATGTTTGAATATGACAACTAATTGAGGATCAGAAAAAGTGACTCATCAAAGAAAGATTTAACAGAACGAGTCAGACATAGATTATGCCTAACTTTTATGAGAACAATACAGGAAGGAGAACCTATTTAAGAGCAGTTCAGGGAGAGTCAGTCAGTTAGAAGTCAGTGTAGTGAGTGCAGTGCAGTGAAGTTGAGTTTGTTAGTGAGTTCATGCAGTTTAGTGCAGGTCAGCAGAGGCAATTGAAGCCAGATTATAAGGAGTCAAAGTTTAGAACAAATTGCCAGAGTTAGTTGCTGGAGGTAGTTTGAGAATATCAGAGCAATTCAGTGAAAAGCCAAGAGAAGCCAGATTAAATTAGTCAGCTTGGAGAGAAGTTTGAGCTAGACCAGCAGAGTTGAACCAGCCAGCCAGAGTTCAGAAAGAACCAGAAAGGGTGAGCTTATTCAGTAGTAAGCCACCAAGAGAACAATTATATCAGGGAAAGAAAGGATACTTTTACAGGAGAAGGTCCTTCCAATTTCTCTAGTCATAAGAAAAACTGAGCCACATCATAGTTCATCCCCTAGCATGTAACATGCTTACTGACCAGGGGCAGGAATGAAGGAGGGCTAATTCATTCTTCAGAGTACCCAAAAACACTGTAACTGGGATGGAGTAGTGTTGTAACATAAAACTCAATTGTGTTTTGAAAAGTACGTGAATTATAATCTAATGGGATTAATGGACACAAGAGTGATAATATACACATATGTTCAATATAGAATAACTTCCGTAGTGTAGAAAGCACGTAGTTAATGTCTTGTGTTCCACATATGAACATATTTTAAAGTATTAAGATTTATGTAAATGTCTTCAGAATTAAAGCAGGATGACACTGCTGGCACTTCTTTCTGTGAAGCAATTTATAATTATTTGCTAAATGGCTTAATTGCATAATTAAACGTAATTAGTGTTGGTTACTTTTTCACTTAATGTGAATGCTGTTTCTAAGCACTACTGGGAAGGGCTTTAGGGTAGAGTCAGATATGGGTTTAAAAGTAGCATCAACACTCACCAGCTGTCTAAGTGAGCCCCAGTGAGACAACTTTCTTTCTGAGTTTTTGAGAGGATGTGCAGCAGACATATCTGTGTTGAGAACCTTGCACCAAGGATGAGATCAAGGGATAATATTGTCTCTTTTATCTTCCCTCATCTGTATTAGAGGAAAACATGTATTTAAATACCTCTCATGGGGTGGAGGGTAATGAAGAGCAGGGACATCTGACTGGAACAAAGTAGAATCAGGGAATTTCACTGTTTCCTGCAGAAAAGTTGTTCTGGAAAGGTCTTAAATTGAATCTAAAGCCTTGGGTCTAAACAAACAAACAAACACAAGACATGCTCAATTAGGAAATATCAATTTAAAGAAACATAGTGAATTTCCAAATAATATCACCATGTAACTTAACTGTTGGAGTATTGGAAATACAAGACAGCTGAGGTAAAGGGAATCAAATGAGTTCTGACAGTCAGAATTTAGTCAAAACCCTGTGGATTTTGATTATATAAAGTATTTTCCTTTACTTACTAAATAGCACGTAATGTTTTTAGATTAAAGAAATGAATGTGTTTTAATGTTTCATCAGTCTGAAATTTGCTTGTTTATTTCTCAATTTTTTATGAGTTTTTCTGGGCTCTTCTAGTAAAAAATTATTTCATAGATTTAAGATAAGAGTCTGGTATAAAGGATGAATTTTAAATATATGATTATGAAGTAAGACGTATTTTCCTAAAAATAATGGAGATGCTGTTATATTTTTCATTATAAATAATTCCATAGACTATTGTGATCAATACATGTTGCTAGGGAAACTGAATGTTTCAGTAAATAATGTATACAAATGTGTGGTTGTTTGGGTGGTAGAGCCTCAGCCATTGACTTAGAACTTCAATATCTTCCTGGTCCTGGTCTACAATGAGATAACACTAAGAATTAGAAATAAAAGTGTTATAAGCTACAATATTGACTCAATACAGAAGAAAAGATGCCAACTTCAAAAGGATACATTGTTTCCACATGTATGACAGCATAATAAGAAAGTACTATTGGGATGGGGATCTGGTGTATGGTTGCCAGTATTTGGGAATGGTAGGGTATACATATGAAGACAAAAATAAATGGAAGTTTGAAGGGTTGAATCATCTATACTTAGATTTTAATGGTGGAAAGGTGGAATTTTATATGGCACTTAGAGGAGTCTATACCAAAAGTCAATTGACTATTTGATAATGAAATAGATATAGTATACATACATGTGGATAGAAGGAGGTGTATGAGGGGAAACTCTATACAGTGACAAAACAGATAGGAATTCTCAGTGAGGCAATGAGAATGAATGTAAATTTCTACTATAATGTAAATACCATTTCCTGTATGCCTGTGAGTAGGTTCAGGAGCAAGATTAATACCACAATGTAATGTTGATTTTCTTCAAGCTAGACTAAAAAACAATTCAATTGAAAGTAAATAAAATACACCGAGACCATCCTGCAAAGCACTATTCTATACTCTAACTTAAATACAGTAGAATCTCCAAGAAAGGCAGGAAAATCACAACAGAAAACAAAGCAAAAACTTACTCAATTTGTTGAAAAACCATTTATATTTCCAGGGAGAGCACTAAAGGTTAAATACAAAAACACAAAATCAACTACTGCCACAATCACTAACAATGACACGCAAAAGATCTTGAAATCAATCCCTACAAAAGGAAGAAATAAGAAATTAGCAATTTATGATAAACAGTAGAGGTCAAATGTCTTAGAATTACACAGTTGTAGTGCTAAAAGGAAAAGTAAACATTTCAAATTGAGTGCAAACAAATGTATTTTCAAATACATAAAAACTGGATTTTTGCAATTTGAACTGTATTATGAAGTTGAAGTTATACATGTGTTTAGGGTTTTTTTTTTCTAAAAAACTAAACAAAACACACCTCCATGTGAAAACATGGTTAAACAAGAAGAAACAAAGACATTGGAAACAGTTAATATATATGTAGATTAAAAGACACTATTGACCTCAGTTTTTCTATAACTACACTATTGCTTACTTCAAATATCTTACTAGTGGTAATAAAAGTTGTGAAGCATGAGCAGAAATAAAACATAACGCAGAGAAAAAAGAGGCAGAAGTTAAAAGCAGAAGTTACTATTTTGTTTATTTATGTCTCATGAGATAACCCAATATTCTAAATAGACAATTAAAGATCAAAATAAATATTATGTCACAAAGCAATATATCAAATTAAATAGTTTCATAGTAAAATAATAGCAGATAGAATAAAATATATTAAAATGGATCTAGGAAAAGCCAATAGACAAAAAAAAAACCTAATGAAATAAATATGGAGATACTGGTGAGGTGATGTATTTAAATCCAATTACATCATGGCTACAGAAATGCAGGTGGAGTTCTTAGTCAAGGGGAGAAGCTCCACAGATATTTACAAAGGCACCATTCAGCTGTCTTCAAGCCATACATGTGCTGGTGGCATGAGAAAATAGTGGAATTGATATAGCCACCAATCAGTAAAATGAAGTCTAATGTTAGATGGAATATTATGTGAAAATGAAAATATATTATGATAATTTCAATGACAAATGCTTGGTGTTATGCAATGACAATTAAAGCAAGTGCACTTGGCAGAGGAGCTTTGGAAAGCATGTGGGAAGTAGGAGAATCTCTAGCCAGAAGCACTAATGTATTTTAAGATGTATAGCGCAAGAAGTATTTTTGGAAAGCGAAGTTTAACTACATTATAGAAATCTGTTGTATAATGTAGAGATAAAAGTACATAAGTCACCAAACATTTTGATCAGCTAAAATGTGAATTGATTACATTAAAATAAAATATAAAGAAAATGCTAAACATTTACACAGAATTTCATATACTTGCTTTCCTCTTTTTATGGTCTTTCCTCTTCATTGTCTTTACTATACCTTACATACTTTCTCTCTCTTGTCACTCTATCTTTTATTTCTCATTCCAAGCTTTGTGAAGAGGATATTTTTATTGAGTTTAAGTTACATGAAATAAAGACATATATTAAGTGTCCATCATAGTATGTCCTTTTACAGTAATGTAACTTTTGGCCCTTTAGCAGGGGAAAGTATTACCTTTTACTATTTTTACTTTTTATTGTTATTGTTTATGTGTCAGTTTTCCCTCTACAAGGGCTTTCAGAATCTGAGATTCATAAGACACTTCTAATTTCTACAATAAAGATTTTTATGTTCTTGATAAAAAATCATAGAAATGAGTAGTTTCTGCTGTGTAATATGTAAAGAAATTTTAATCAAACAACATGGCTGCTCTGGTTAGGGATCACATCCAAAGACCTCTTAGGTCTGTGTGATCTGGCTGGAATGCAGACTTGCCCTTAGTACACGTCTTTAATCCCTCTTGTTCTAGTCAGATACACCTTTAATTCCTGTCACTAGAATGCAGATGTTTCATTAGTACACACTTTTAATCCTGAACAATTAAGGTAAAGTTAGTTAGTGGAAGGAAGCAGCCATGTTTGAAACTGATGTCTAATTGAGGGGCAAACAAGTGACAAATCAGAGAAGGATTTGAGAGAATGAGTCAGAGATAGCATACACCTAACTCACACTAGAATAGACAGGAAGGAGTGGCTACTTGAGAGCATCAGCGCATAGTGAGGCAATGTGAAGCGCAGTTCAGTTAAGTTCAGATAATGCAGAGGAGTTCAGTTGAGTTCAGTTCAAGTGTAGTTTGGCTCAGTTCAGTTGAAGGAAGTTGATACCAGTTAAGTTCCTGCAGTTCTGTTCAGTTTCTTTCAGTTCTGTTCAAGCAGAGCAATCTAGTGAGAAGCCAAGAGAAGCCAGTTTTAATTAGTCAGCATGGAGAGGAGGTTGAGATAAAACAGCTGAGTTAACAAGCCAGCCAGAGTTTAGAACAAATGAAAAAGAGTGAACTTATTGAACAGTAAACCTCCAAGATGACAAATATCACTGGCAGAAAAATGTTTTATGACAATGAGCATTTCTATTCAAAGCATCTAATATGTGGACAGGACAACTTACCTTGCGGTTTCACATATTTGGTTTAGTTTTGCTTACACCATGCTTAGTTTCTTCTCATAGATGAGGTGGATGTTCTTTTAGAGTATGTTTTTATTGCACCTTCCCTACAATAATATAGTATAGCTTTGGTTAGATACTATTGTGAAAAAGAAAAAGAGGGTAATGACTCAAGAGTAGCAAAAGAAGCTGATGTGTAAAGAGTCTGCTGATTGGCTCATACACGGAATAGGTAAGGACGTAACCATGGGAAATTTTGTTCCTTTAGCAGGGAAAAGCATTACATTTTAGTATTTTTACTTTTTATTTTTATTGTTTATGTGTCAGTTTTCCCTCTACTAGGGCATTCCTCAGATTCATAAGACAATTTGCAATTATTTTCCAAAATTTTATTTTGCGTTTCTCTAAGCATTCTTGCTACTAGGTAGGTCCACACTGCTTTGTTCTACTAACCATCTTTTTCCTTTACCTTTAGTCAGAGGGCTAGAAGGGAGGTTGCATCATTTGTGAGCCCTTATTAAAGTAGATTTTGAAAAATGGAAGCTTGCAGAGTGGTAGTGAGATAAGTTAGAAAGAAGTTCAGTGTGGGGCAAAGACTCTAATGCATTGTGACACTTAAGTGCTTCTCCACCACTCATTTGTTCAACTGGAGGTCAGCATGTAGAAGAATACAAATCCATCCATTCTTATTGCCCTGTACAAAGCTTAAGTTCAAGTGGATCAAGGACCTCCACAACAAACCAGATACACTCAAACTAATAGACGAAAAAGTGGGGAAGAATCTGGATCACATGGGCACTGGAGAAAATTTCCTGAACAAAACACCAATGGGTTATGCTCTAAGACCAAGAATCAACAAATGGGCTCTCATGAAGCTACAAATCTGTAAGGCAAAGGACACTGTTGTTAGGACAAAACAGCAACCAACAGATTGGGAAAAGATCTTTACCAATCCTACAACTGATAGAGGGCTTATATCCAAAATATACAAAGAATTCATGAAGTAAGACTGCAGAGAGACAAATAACCCTATTAAAAAATGAGGTAGAGAGCTAAACAAAGAATTCACAGCTGAGGAATGCCGAATGGTTGAGAAGACCTAAAGAAATGTTCAACACCTTTAGTCATAAGGGAAATGCAAATCAAAACAAACCTGAGATTCCACCTCATGCCAGTAAGAATGGCTAAGATCAAAAACCAGGGAACAGCAGATTCTGGCGAGGATGTGGAGAAAGAGGAACACTCCTCCATTGTTGGTGGGATTGCAGACTGGTACAACCATTCTGGAAATCAGTCTGGAGGTTCCTCAGAAAATTGGACATTGCACTATTTGAGGACCCAGCTATACCTCTCTTGGGCATATACCCAAAAGATGCTCCAACATACAACAAAGCCACATGCTCCACTATGTTCATCGCAGCCTTATTTATAATAGCCAGAAGGTGGAAAGAACCCAGATGCCCTTCAACAGAGGAATGGATTAAAAATAATGTGGTATGCAATGGGGGGAGGATGGGGAGGGGAGCACCCATAAAGAAGGGGAGGGGGAGGGGGATGTTTGCCCAGAAACCGGGAAAGGGAATAACACTGGAAATGTATACAAGAAATACTCAAGTTAATAATAATAAAAAAATGTGGTACATCTACACAATGGAGTACTACTATCAAAAACAATGATTTTATGAAATTCAAAGGCAAATGGAATGAACTAGAAAATATCATCCCGAGTGAGGTAACCCAATCACAGAAAAGCACACATGGTATGCTTTCATTGATAAGTGAGTATTAGCTCAAATGCTCGAATTACCCAAGATGCACAGAACACATGAAACTCAAGAAGGATGACCAAAATGCAGATGCTTCACTCCTTCTTTAAAAGGGGAACGAAAATATCCATAGGAGGGGATAGGGAGGCAAAGTTTAGAACAGAGACTGAAGGAACAACCATTCAAGGCCTGCCCCACATGTGACTCATACATATACAGCCACCAGCATAGATAAGGTGGATGAAGCTCAGAAGTGCAGACTGACAGGAACGGGATATAGATCTCTCCTGAGAGAAACAGCCAGAATATGTCAAATACAGAGGCGAATGCTAGCAGCAAACCACTGAACTGAGAACGGGACCCCCATTGGAAGAATTAGAGAGAAAGGACTGAAAGAGCTTGAAGGGTTTTGAGACCCCGTAAGAACAACAATACAACCAACCAGAGCTTCCAAGGACTAAACCACTACCCAAAGACTATACATGGACTGACCCTGGGCTCCAACTGCATATGTAACAAAGAATAGCCTAGTAAGGGCACCAGTGGAAGGGGAAGCCCTTGGTCCTGCCAAGGCTGAACCCCCAGTGTACGGAATTGTTGGGGGGCGGTAATGGGAGGGGTGGATGGGTAGGGGAACACCCTTAAAAAGGAGGGGGAGGGGTTAGGGAGCTGATGGACTGGAAACAGGGAAAGGGAGAAACATTTGAAATGTAAATAAGAAATACCTAATTTAATAAAAATGGAAAAAAGAAAAACAACTATATTATATTCTTCTGTGAACCTGGGATAAACAACAAACTGATCAAATAACATAAATGAAAATAATATAAAATTGTAAGTTTTAAGAAATATTATTTCTTGATTAATTTATTATCTGTGATTTCTAGACACTTGTACAAGATTTTAAATTTCTGATCCAATAAAAATGTTTATTTATCTAGAAATAAAAATACCTTCCATGTTTTAAGAACATATTTAAGAACAAGACCAAAGGTAACAAAAGTATAATAAAGATTGTGGGCCAGTACTGGGAGAAAATGTTTAGAAATATCAAGCAATTCTTTACAAAGGATAAGGACTTTTATGTTATATGTCAGGGGTTTCTGGCCCATTTGCACGATACTTCTCTGGCATGCTCTAGTACAGACAGTGATATATACGACTTAATTCATTGCATGTCTCATTAGCATCTTAACTCTCTACCTAGAGGTAAGAGTTTTGCTTTTATAAAGAGCTACATGTAACCTTCGGGTATTGGAATGCCTTTGGGCTTATGCCAGGGTCCCAGCCTGTCCTAGCTTTACTGGATCAGAGGAGCACTTGGGTTCTTACACCCTGCCTTTCTGCCAGTCATTTCTCAAATCATATGCTGAATTTGCAGTCTTTGAACAAATTTCTCTGACCTCATTCTCTGTTATGTATTCCTATGAAGATTTAAAAGGGTTTAAAGAAACATACTAAGAAATTACAATGACTATGGAGACTAGTCCATGGCAGAATGAGCTTGTATGTACTCCTGGTTCATAGTGCTGCAGAGAGGAAGCAGAGAAAGCTTCAAAAGCCCACTTCTTCTGGTTTACTCTGCCACACAAGTCCCAGATTCTGAAGACTTTCCTCTGCAGCCCCCACAATGCACCCAAAAGATGAGGAACAGTTGTTTAAAACATGAATGTGTGTGGGGGACTGAATTTCAGATTCAAACCACATGAATCTGTTAGTCAAGTTGGCAAAAAGAAAAAGAATTGAAATAATATTATATTGATGATGGCGATAAAGACAGATATAGATATATAAATAGAGGTTGAAATAGATGATATAGATATAGATAAATCTCTCTCTCTCTCTGTGTGTGTGTATGTGAGAGAGAGAGACAGAGAGAAACAGAGAGAGACAGAGAGGGGGTGTTGGAGGGAGGGAGAGAGAGAGAGAGGGTTGGAGGGAGGGAGGGAGAGAGAGAGAGAATATGAACTAGCAAGCATAGGCATAGAGACATTTATTATAAAGAATTAGTTGTGTGCTGATGGAGTGTTGCTAAGCCAGTCAAAAATCTATAAGATTGGCAAAAGAGAGTCCAATGTAGCCAAGGGCTGAAGCTATTGTTTGTACAAGGACATTCTGTTGGAAGAATATAGAAGAGCGAAGCAGCTACAAATTCAGCTTCCCTTTGCATTTGCCATGAAAAGCCTTTTCCCTTTTAAGGTCTTGTCTGATCAAGTCAGTCCAGTGAGAATGATCCTCTTAGCTAAAGCTGACTATCTGGGAAAGGTGTGTTGTGTTCATTTTGCCTAGTAACTGAGTCTGTTCATGAAGGAGTAATTTGAGGAGAGTACAAATGTTGTAATGTGTCTATGGGTAATCCACTTTCACCTGGTCACTTTAACACATCATAAAACATTACAGAGTCAAAAAGATTTGAAAATGTTTCATTGAGGGTCTTCTCTTTATGGTAACTGTGAGTCTACAATGGGAGTTTTAACCAATGATGTAGTATGACTTTTCTAGAGTATATTTTGTATGAAGCCATTTTGCAAGGATGCATTGTGACACTCAGTCATTACAGGGTAGTAGTGAATAAAGGGACAGTTTCAGGCTTTAGATTTTATTTTGAAGAGTCCCAGAATGCAGGGATCCAACACAAACCTTGATTAAAAACAATCATTCATGGAATCATTTGCAGACAAAGTTCTTTGAAGTTACTACATGCTCAAATCCTTTTACTAAACAGAAAGGAACTCAAAGCACATTCAGTGAACATCTCCTTCTCTCCCTCTTCTTATAGTTCTACTATGGAGACAATGTCAAGCCAAACCTGGTAAGACTGGTCAAGGTCAAGCCTTGCCTTTTTAATGTAGTCTCCATAAAGTCTTGTTTGCTGAATTACAGGCAGCACTGCTCTGCTTCTATGAGTGGCAAGCATTCTGTCTTACCCTAGATAACTTGCAAGCACTTGGCCAATTAAAAAGAAACCACTGTGGGTAATAATGGTTTCACTGAACACCTGATGGCCTGTAATCCTTTCCTCTACTCTTTCACAAGAATCCCCATTCTCCATCCACTGTTTAGTTGTGGGTATCTGCATCAGTTTGAGTCAGCTGTTGGATAGAGCCTCTCAAAGGACAACTGTGCTACACTCCTGTCTGCAAACATAACAGAGTATTATTAATAGTGTCAAGGATTGGTGCTTGCCCATGGGATGAGTCTCAAGTTGGACCATTTATTGGTTGTCCATTCCCTCAATCTATCTCCAGTCCCTGCATTTCTTATAGACAGGATATATTTTAGGACGAAAGTTTTGTGGGTGGGTTGATGGCCCTGTTGCTGTATTGGGATTCCTGCCTATAGGAACTCCACAGGATGACCCGCAGTCAATCAACTTTGACATTTAGGGCTCTCAGAGACTGATCCACCAAACAAAGAGTATATACAAGGCAGGACTCGGCCTCCTTGAACATATGTAGCAGATATGCATCTTGGTCTTCATGTGGGTCCAGAACAACTGGAGCAGGGTCTATCCCAGAAGCTGGTGCCTGTGTGGTATGCTATAGCTGAGATGATTTGTTTGGCCTCAGTGGGAGAGGATGCACCTATATCCATAGACTTTTTGTGTCATGTAGGGAGTACCCAGGAGGGAGGTACCCTCTCAGAAGAGAAGGGGACGGGAAGGATTGTGGGAGGGGATGACCAGCAGGGGGGCAGTGAGTGGGATGTAATGTTAATTAAATTAAATTAATAAATAAAATAATGTTGAAAACTCTAAGAAAGAAAGAAAGAAAGGAAGGAAGAAAGAAAGAAAGAAAGAAAGAAAGAGAAAGGAAAGGAAACCTGATGTCCCAAGGGAGTTTGAACAGAATGAAATCTCCTTGCTCAGTTACTCAGACCACTCTCATGCTTCAGTGATACAAGCTGTACAGAAATTTGGTCATAAGAATTACCCAAGTAAGGAAAAGTTGAAAATCGCCACACCTGAGTTAAAACTAGCTGGAGTTTGTGACTTCTCCACAGAATGATGTATCAAGCAAAACTCAAATGTGCATTTTAGAGAAATTTCTTTATTAGAAAACTCCTATTCAGCCAGCTTTTTAGCTAAAAACGTCATTATTTCCAAAGGAGAACACAGAACTGCATGCTTATCCTTGATCAGTGGTGTTCTCGAGGGCAGCTGTGTATTCCATTATGTAGCCAGGGATCAGTGCCTAGAAGGCGCTTAGGATGCTTTAGATTCAATTGCACCATCATCTTTAAGCACATATGCTTTCCTTGGTATAAAGACAATTTATTTTGGCACTCCTTGGGAAATTTAAGATAGGATTCCAGATTCACAATGCACAGTGTTAAACTCAATTAACATTCTTATTTTCTTTATTCATGCTGTGAGAATTAAGTAAAATATGCTTAGGGCATTGGAGACAATTGAACTTAAGATTTCAATAATCTCAACTCAAAAGCAGACAAGTACTTTTCAGCATTGAGTTATAAATAACTGTAATTTTGTTTTCAGTAAAAAGATGTTTTCAAACTCACATTGGTTTCTTTTAAACATTCACTTAAGAAGAGCCCTACTTACATGAAAAATAGCCGTACTGAGTAAACATGAATTTGTAGTTCACAAACATAAAAGTAGTGAAATGTGCTCAGATATCGGCAGCAGCAGAAGTGATGTGTCTGTGACTCATATTGTTTCTCTCTAAGAAAGCTCTTTGAGGGCTTATACCTATGATAAAAAATGACAGGTGCCATTGAAAATTAAGATTATCATTATTGCTAGGTTTTTATATCTTTTTGAGTTGAATCATTCTGTGGTAATTTCACTGGAAAGAAAAAAAGCATTGGCATAAGAAATGACAGATTATCACACCAATATCACCATAAAGAGATTATTATTAATTAACCTTAATAAATATATTTTAATTTCTCTTTGTTTTTCTGTTGTCAATGCAAGTGTATGGAGCCTAGAAACTTTATTAGATCTCCAATAATCAATAATATAGGAGTATACTTTCAATTCTAATGTAACAACTATTTCCTTCTTGCTTGGCTATTCTTTTTGTCATATATAAACAGTAAAAGTTTGAATTAACATCTTAATCTTCTTGAGGTCTTTGCTTACTTTCTAAACATCATTTTTTTAAACAACTATATGGCATGACATTCTTTTAAAATGGGTTTTATCCTACTTGGATTCATTTTCTCTGTGTTCACTTTGTCCCTTTGAAAATTCTCTGCAAGCGTAAAAATATCTAATAAGTCATCATCTACATTTTGCCAAGGAAAAGGACCAGGAGACTTTCCAGGTTCATTCCCACAATGGATTCACCTCATCCACATATTTGGTATCTGGCTCTGTAACTTACAATGTCAAAGACCTTGATTTGTCATCTCTGCAGTAGAGGAAGTGTCCTATGGGTACATATTCACATTAAACACATTCTAAGATTGACTTACAATGTTAAAAGGTCTTGAAAACCAGAAGCCTATAAATTCTATAGGAATCATATTTCCTCTCTGAAGATATACCTGTAGAAAGTCTCCTTTTCAGCTGGATAGAATTCAAAGTTAAGTACATATTATAAATGAACTTTTTATGGCTTCAAAAATTATCAGTATGTGCTCAATTGAATACACTATTGGGTTTGTGGCAACACCAAGGATTTCTTTGCCAAGGGGGAGAGTAAAATCCCACAGATGGACTCTAGGAACTCACTTTTGTGATGCTGTCTTGCTTTCTAGGGATCATCAATGACCTTGCCAGTACCTTCCTTTAAAAATTCTGCTGAGTCAGATTAGGATCTCACTACCTTTAGGACCATGCTAACTCTTGAAGGTAACTTGGTTTGTTATGGATTTAGCTACTTATATGAGTTTTAATTTACAAAAATGTTTACAACGAAAAAGTTTTCTGTTTATGAAGTAGACCCACTTCTTTCAAGCACACCAGGCTTTCTGTGGAGTTATTCACTTTGAAGTATAAAGACTTGATCTTTAGAGAACAGGGGACTTCAGGATTTGTTTTCTTTCCATTCATAAGTCTAGTGCTAATTTCAATTCTTTCTAAGGTATGGTAACAGGAGAATATTAATTCTTTTCTTTTCTTGGTAGCCAACATTTAAGTGAATGTTCACACTCTTACAGCCACCTGATTTTTGAAAAACAGGCCAAAAATGAACATTGTAGAAAATAAAAGCATCTTCAACAAATGATGCTAATCAAACAGAACAGCTATAAATAGAGGAATAACATAAGAAACGTCTCACTCATTCTGCACAAAACTCAGTTCAAAATGGATCAAAAGCACATAAAGTTAGGAGGGAACCATGGTGGGAGGATAGAGAAGGAATTAGATATGGAGTTGGCGGGTTGATTTGACCAAAATACGTTATATACAATAAAATGTATTTTAATTAAAGAGAGGGAAAAAGCTGTAGAAGAGGAAAAAAGAGCAAGAATATTATGTACTGTCTAATACCATAACCAACATTCATGTGTATACACACATACACACATTATATAGACACAGCACATTGTACATTATACATATACATACACTTATACACATACACATGCATATATTTGATATGATAATAGACAGGTAGCTATTTATAGAGAAGAAGGGATCAAGTGGAGGAGAGAAAACTGCAATGATCTGTGTGTGTGTGTGAAAATATCATAAAGAAGCCTAATATTTCATACAATAATTTAACAGAGTTTTTTTAAAGGCACATTAAGATATAAATGTTTGGTAGACTTTTTGAGTTGAATCTTTTGATCCTTGACTATTTTTATGGGGAAGCTTTGGATCGCTGATTCTATGTACTTATTATGGACTGGTTCACCTTTTCTGTTTGTTGTTGAATCTGTTGACATGTGAATCTCAGAACCATTGACATCATATGTATTTTGCAGTTTGGATATGCACATAGGCATAATATCCCCTTGTAATTCCATTTCCCTTCACTAATAAAGGACTCTCTATACTGTAAAATCAGAATTTTCTCTTTTGATTTTAGTAATGAAATCCTTCTTTCTTTATTATTTTCAATGTGCCTACCTAAAGCTTTGTCAACATATTGCTCTTAAAAATGTTTTAAAAGATACAAAAGTCAAATTTGAAATTGCTCTTGTCATTCTTTTTTTTTTTTACCACGTACATGCATTGAAAGCCACATGATTGTAATTATGAAGCTGAGAAGGGTTCAGTTTTCAGTTTTGTGCTCACTGGTGACAGTCCTGCATAGGGGCGGAGTGGTGCTGTTTGTTACACGTCATGTGCTCTTCGCTGTAGTCAGCTTAGTCACCATCTCACATACCATGTTTTTTCCGTGCTGAGAACATTCAAATTTTATTGTTAACTATAATTGCCCTCTATAGAATGTAGTTTTTTCTGGATAACCTCCTTTGATCTTTCATTTAGTGATCTCCTTCAGGAAGACTCTGATGGCCATTTTAAGAACAAGAAAAGTAATGTTTTTCATGGAAATTTTTGACATTGAGAATTGTGCAGAGGACATTTTGAACAAAGGAAAATTTAGAGGGCTTGTGTGTTAGTTCATTCAGTCATTTGTTTGATCAAGTTTGAATGCTTTATATAAATTATGAGCAGTTTACCCTTGCACTCCTTCTATCTAGCTTCTCACTGACTTATATGGGGGCCACTAGCTAAATGTATTAAATAGTTCCTAAATTGTGGGCATATGACATAGAAATATAACGTAAAGTTCTAATTAATTGCATTTTGTTGAAGTAAAATATTTGAATAACTCTTTGCACATTGACCAGTTGTGAGTCTCAGTGCTAATAATGACTTCAGAGGATGTACCCCTAAATGGCAGACTCTTACTGAAACCTTCTCCTATAGGCTGAAGTATCTATGCTGAAGAAGAGGAGGTAAGATTATAAAAAGCCTGAAGCGGTGTTTCCAAGGAAACAGCTTTTTCCAGACTCTCTAGGCCGATGTACATGTAAACTCACAGAGACTCTGGTAGCATGCAGAGGAACCTGCCCAAGTCCAAGCCACACGAAGCCCCAGCATGTAGACAGACAGTGGATGTAAACTCTGACCCTAACTAAGAAGCTGTTTGCAATGAAAAACTGTTTGGAAGAGAAAATCTGCTTTTTGTATATCAACCACATTACAGGCCAGGCCACATCCTCAAAAGTAGTTAGCCAAACCCAAAAGAGAATCCAGAGATTTTGTGTACTTCTTTTGTTTGTGCTATTTGGATCTGGAAGGTTTGTTTGTTTTGATTTTTTTCTTTTCTTTTTATTTATATCTTTTGAGAGAGGAATAAAACATGAACTTACGTGGATAGGAAGGCAGGAACAATCAGACAGGAGTTGAGGGAGGGTTAAGTATAGGATTAAAATGTATTATAGTATGTTTTTAAAAACCAGAAATTTAAAAAATTGATCAGCATTAAAGTTTAATATTGATTAAATATTAAATGATAATACTTGGATATATTGGTTTAAAAAATATATCAAGAAAACAAAATGTAACTGATTCTTTTAACACTTTCAATGTGGGTGCTAGACTATTAAATACACAGGACTCATAGCAATTTGATTGGTAGCTATATACTAGAGCTTCTGTAGTGAGTAAAACATGCGTGGTCTCCATCATGAAACAAGTTAAAGGTCTTATTTTATTTAACTTAGATATGGTAGAATGGTTTTGATCAGTTATCTTAGCACCATATAAATATAGTAAGGAGCTAACATAATCATGCAAGACTAATAAGTGATAGTGTTTTAATTTTTATATATTAGAAGGAATGTTGTGCAAACTAAGTTGACATAAATCTGTATGTGTTCAGTGTCTTTGCTGGTTCCATTATAACTTGTTGTGTAATGCTATGTATACTAGTCACTTCTTTGACTCTGCAAAGAAAGCCCATTCTAATTAATTTGGTAACTTTGAGATAACTATAAGTCCTACTTTAAAAATGAAAAAAGGGGTTTAGGATAATTGTTTAATTTTTGAAAAATAAATAAATCACATGATAGTAAAAATAGTAAAAATTCTGACACATAGATATCTCATTTAGACCAACAACCAAAAGGCACCTAGTCATGAAGCCTTGGCTGACTGTCATTGAACTTCAGACTGGCCTGGAATTCATAGAGGTCATCCTGTCTGTCTTGTGAATGCTGGAATCAGAGTCATGCACCATCACACCTGGCTCATTTCAAATTCCAATCTCTCACTTCTACAAAGCATCACACTTCTTGAAGTTGAAGAAAAGGCCTTCACAGTATTATTTTCAGGAAATGCACTCATCCCAATTTTGGTCCCCATGTGCATGCAACTTTTGGCATAACTGTCTTTTATACCTGGGGAGGCACATTCCTATGGTCTTGTACTATGCCACTTTAGGCTTCTTTTTAAAAAGGAACTTTTGTGCCCTTTGAGTTAGTCTCAGTTTTCTCATGAACTAATTTTCTGATTTTCTTTTCTCTGCTATAGGTATGTCTTAATTCCTTAAGACATGCACAGTAGAGGGGGGTTTGTCGGTTTATTCTGGTGTCACCTCTATGCCTGTGCCAAGAGATGAATCATGACTTTAGGATTCTGATAGAGCACATGGGGATAGCTTTTTCAAGTCAGGCTACATTAATCCAAACCAGCAAAATGAAATTTTATTACTCAAGACTGAAATAAATGATGTAATAATTGTTACTTTGAATTATCTTTACTTTTTAAATGAAAATCTAAAAACAGAAATATTTTCTACTATTTAATCGTTCGTACTAGATTTAAAGTCTGCAGTTTTATAAATGGGAAAGAAATCCCTCTGATTCAGAAAAATTGGTTTGAATCATCTTTAAGAAAACTAAAAGTTAAAGTATTTTCAGACAGACATAAATATTATTTTGTAAAAGTAAAACATGCCATATGTTTATTATTATAACAAACAACAAAAAAATCATTATTTTTCATAGTTGCAGTATTATTCTAGATTCAATAAGAAACCTTCCCTATTCTCAAGAGGGCACAATTCCATAAGTCAGGGTTACAAAGACCATGGCATACAATTTTTGTCAGGACAAGAATTTTTATTAAGTAAAAATACTGGCCTTTCAATCATCATATTAATAACAATATGTTGAAAAAAGCCATTGATTTACAAGTACATGGCTAGATTATGGCTAAGCAGGAGGAGCAAACCTCCTTTCATGAATTATACTACTGCGGTGCTGGATGTGACAGTTAGTGTTTATTTTCAGCTAGTATCTAGAATTACCTATGTGGCAGCACTCTGGGCATACTGATTATCTTGATTAAAGTTAGCCTTTCAGAATGTTTGTGTGTATTACTTGCCTATGTTAATTGGGAAAACCAAGCATTTTAGTTGTGGATGGAACTATCCCCTGGTTAACATGGGGAAAGTAAACTGGACACTAGCAAGCCCAGATCTTGGCTCCTTCTTTAGTATGTTATGCACTATGACCAGCCAGCAACCTTCTCCTGCTACCATGCCTTGCCTGCTTGCTGTCATGTCTTCCTGGTTATGATAGACTACATCCCTTTGGAACTGTTATTCAAAACAATGCTTCCTTCTTTAAGGAGCTTTTGTCAGAATATTTTTTCATTGCAATTGCTTGAATAACTAAGACGCAAAGTCATCTGACTCCTACTCTACTTCAAAATAATTTCGTCATTCTCATTGTTTTGTGAATCTACTGACTCACTCCTAAAAATATTGTGCATGACTTTTTTAATACAGATATGACATCTCCACAAACAAATCAAACACATTCTCTTCAGTCAATACTTTTATTTCTAAATCCTTTTCATGTGTATATAATAGGACAGGTAACTAGTAGAAAAGCTAGGCTCCCCCAAATTCCTAAGATAGACATATCACTAAAGAGAAAATCTCCTCTAGTTTTATTTCATAGAATTTAATCACGTGGAAATAATTTAATAAGTATACAAATGAGATGATAAGTGTTTGAGATGTGAAGATGGCCAGGTCAAAGACATGATTCACATTACCACATACTATTCACTCCAGCTTGTTAAAGACTTGATAATGCATGGATGATTTATGCATGGGGTAGTGTCATTGAGCATGTGATACTGACCATGTCTCAAAAGGTGACAAGAACCAGCTGAGTAAAGAAAATAAGGATGCAGAGCTTTCCCCAGAGAGCAAACAGCAAGTGCACAAAGGAACGGGCTATGAAGAGCTGACAGGGGATTGTGGAGAGAATACAAGGCAAAAAACAGTATGTGGGGGATATGCAGAGCAGACAGCACCTATGCTGTGGCCCCTTTAGAGCGAGGAGCTATTCCAGTTTCAAGAGCAGGCAGCTATTAAACGAAGTGATGTGATCATACAGACATTTGAAAAGATCAGTCCAGCTGACTTCTCTCTCTTCTCCCAGGGAAGGCTACTACTCATTCCCTATAGCTCTTTGTGATCCGCATTCACTCACACTGAGGCAGTTTCTCATTCTTACCCCATGGATGTGTGAACAGAGATGAAGGAATCTAAAACACTGTCAGATTTCTGAGTGCACCCAGGAATTTCCACCCTCAGTTTTATGGTAGCTTCTTGTGTGAAATAAATAAGGTGACTGTCTGCTATCTCTGTCAGCACTTCATTTTATTTGCATTATAATGTTTATAGATTAAACACACACACACACACACACACACACACACACACACACACACAGAGTAGCAAAAGCTCATTCCTCTAGGGTCAGGCTTAACATCATCTTTGAAGTCTTTCGATGTCTCCTTACCATCTGTTTCTGCCATAGTAGTTCATACCTGACTTTTAATCATTTTTAATTACATTGTACTTATTTGTGATCCATGCTGCTTGTGGTCTATGGGCACACTTAGATCAGGAACCATGATTATATTTCTTTTCATCTTACAACTAGAAAGAAGCATGATCTCTGACAAGAAGAAGCTACTGCAGTTTGAGGATTACATTACTTAGAGATTTTTGCCCAGTGACCTACATTTCCCACCAAACAGAAAGGTAAGTCTCATTTTTCAACAATGAGATGTGAGCAGTTTTTATCATACATTAATCTAGATGAAACAACCTTAAGCCAAAGAGATATGGTTTCTTTAAATCTGGCCTTTGTCATTAGAACAAATTATGTCTGAAACTCTTATGATTGCACCTCTGACGTTTCTGCTTCTCAGTTCAAGTTTCACTTGGGATTTCTGTTTTTCCACTTACACAGAAGGGCCTGAGTGGTATCCAGTATTAAATCGTTTCTGTGTAACTTTCACATCTTACATCCATAATGCCCTCTAGATGTCATGTTTATGGCAATGCATTTGGAAACATATGAAACTTGGAAAAATGTAATGTAAAGTCAAGGGAAGGAAAGCAGGGGATTTATGGTCTCAAATGTCTTGCTATAGCTCATCTGAGTCTTGGGTGTTTTGATAGAGTAAGAGTGATTTGGTAGACATTCCATTTGTGAGGTTTGCATCCTGAGGATCAATGGGAATTGCCCATTGCAGTTTGGGTGCCCTGTCTTGTCTTTGTAATATCTTTTATATCCAAAGTGACTATAATTAGTGCAATAAGTATATTGAATTTTCTAATGGCAACTTATGTGCCAATGACATTTATTTCATATACATCACTGTGTTTCTACAGTGTAGTAAACAAAAGAAAGGCTGGAAGGAATGTGGGAAGAAAGGGTACCAATTCATCCAGGTTTTCTCAGAACTCATTCCATTTTACAACTGAAGTTTTTGTCCTAACAGACCCTGAATTGCTAGTCTAAACTTTAATATAGCTGTGAATATTGGATTTTTAATTCTTTTAAAATCTCCTTTTCTTTTGCTTTTGTATTTTCCCTCACAATCAATACTTATGACAGTTATCAAATAAATGTTCTTAACTAGCAAATGAAGGTGATAAGGATAGAGGAAGGTATGAGAAGAGGTTCATTTATTTGGTGAAACAGATGCTTTGGTATCCAATTCTTCCCTTGAAGGACCAGCAGCTTTGCCACTGAATCTCTTGGTAGCCAGAGATCAGTCCAGTGTGAAAGCAAATCAACACTGCTTCAGAGGAAAGGCGGAAGGAAACAGACTAACCCAGGCCTTCAGTGACAACTCGGATTTCTGCTATCACTATCATTTCTTCACATGTTTAACAGAAGCTAACTCTTTTCTTCACAAAGCCATAGTAAATCAATGTCTCAGATCTTTTTGTTATATTTTGTGACCTTTGTCAAGGGTCCTTTTCTTTTCTCTCTGAACCATGGAGGTATATATAGAGGAAGGAGGTTCTCATTGATGGATACTCTTGATTGTCAACTTGATAGAAATTCTTGAATGTTCCTATGCTGATTTACTGACTACACATATTTATTTCTATTTCTGATGTGAGGTTCTTAGCAACAAAGGCTAATATATTTCTGATGCTGAGCACTGTACAAAACTAATACTGGGAATGTCACAATCTGTGACACTTTCTAACAGATTGATGAGAGAGAGAGAGAGAGAGAGAGAGAGAGAGAGAGAGAGAGAGAGAGAGAGAGGTGATGTTTGAGATATTATTGCATATGAGAAATTCAGATCTGCTTCAATATCCTACAAAATGATGTAGAATTGAATAATTCATTTTTAAACCCAATCTTGTTTCCCCTTATGGAAGGTGTTCATCAACTTATGCCACACTCTCTGACTAGAGAGAAAAAGTCTATAGACTCTTTCCAAAGATTCCATGCCCAGAAATTCCAAAAACTTGCTATGGGTATCTTAGTAATCCTTTACCTGTTGACTCATCTGTATGAAAGATCATGCTTTCGTTATTTCCATCCTGGCAGCCTCTCTGCTCTCTCCATAATGAAATAGTATTAATCCCTGAAAATTAATTTTCAGTGTTACCATCTCCCACAATGCTTTTTTGGACTACATATCTTACCCTCAGCAGTCCAATTAAATAGATGCTTTGTGTGCCACACAATAGCTCATGCACGATTTCACCCTTCCTCTGTCTCTCTATCTTAAAATTGTCAGATTTCTCTTGAGAGTAAAAACCTATTCATAGCAAGGACAGTGACTAAAATTTTTTCTGTTCAGTCCTTAGCCAGTGCCTGTCACATAACAGATAGAAAAGTGGTTTTTGAATGAATGCCTTTGAATCCAAATTGGTAGCAATAATGTACCTTCTACTCCATTTCAAAGGAGCCATATGTCTTCAATGTTGTGCAGAGGGAATTGCCTTCCTATAGCTATTGCTTCCTAGGGTGCTGTAGCAAGGCCATACAAGTTCATTGGCTATAGATCTAAAGTTGTTTGCTGGCAATACATCAGGCTTGTATTGATTTTGTACATCCTCTTGATTAGCTGTCATATGTCCTCTTTGGCTCAAAGTTGTGGATAGCTGATTCTCAGGATGTGACTGACTGACAGATTTAACATCTTCTAACTCAGTGATATAATGATGTCCAAAAAAAATAACCCAAAAAAACAAACAAAAAAAAAAACGGGTGAGAGATTTTTACTTTTACCCTAAATCATCACCTTTTCAAGTAAGCCCAATTTATTTTCCTTGTGAGATACTAGTGTTCCTCTTCTATGGAGAACAATTATCTATAGTCTTAAGTAGATAGGATCCTAGATTCAGAAGCTAGGACAAGGACTTGTGCTTTATTTTTAAGGTTCACAATTTGATGCTTGGAATACTGTATTTAACTTTTTATACCATTCATCTTTAAAAGAAAGATAAGAATTTCTCCTTGAGTCTTGCTAATGGAGTTTAGTGATAAAGTGTATGAACAGAATTTGCATCTTTCCATTTATAGGATTATATCTGATATAAGTTGTTCCCGGGAGGTATTTTCTTCTGCAGTTCAACATCAAAAAATTTCTTTGTATAAAAATTATGTGTTTTTTGATTACATAAAACAATGTTTGTTTCTTGTGATTTTATTGCATTCTAAGTATCTGTATACTATTTGAATGTAAATGTAAATTTGGTTGTATACTATTTGAATGTAAATACCCAGTCCTCTGGGTCTGATTGGATTTGAGTGCATGGGCCCTTTCTTCATATCACAGAGCCAATGTTGACTTAGCAGATAGGACATGGTCATGTTGTTATAATCAGCCAAGCTACAGGGAGCTGTTTGTATAATGGAATCTGAGACTGTGTAACTCCAAATGGCTTTTCTTAGTGTTAAAACAAAATCACAGGAAAGAAAATATCAGGAAGATAACTGAGATAACATAATCAGGGTGACAATGTAACTATACGATTAAAAAATGAACAAGCAAGATTTTCCTAGTCCAGCAGGGGGAAGTACTCTTATTGTCATTTCTTAACCATAGCATAATAAAGAAAAAAAGGGAAATAATAACAAAGACGATTAGAAAAATCATCATGTGATTAGCTATTACATTAAAATCAAGAAATGGAAGAAGACAGAGCTTTCCTTTGCTGTAAGCTTTTACTGCTTAGCCTAGGGTGTCCATTATCAAAGACACATCTAGGAAGATGACCTTAGATTTTCCTGACATGGCGTGCATTCTATTGGCATGATAGTGTTAAACTAAATGAACAATGCTGACATTCAGGGGCTCAGTGTTACACTTCTTAGTCTTGTTTGTAGCCTAACATCTGCTGTATGGGACTCTATGTACACCTTAGTATGCTTGTGGTAGCTTGAATGAGAATGATCTTCTACGCTTTCTTGCATTTAAAATTTGGTCCCCCTGTTGGTGGCATTGCATTTCTTAGTGTGCCAAGAAAATATGATTGTCTAGCTTCTTGTGCAGGCCATGTATGCTGTTTTCATCATTATGGATTCCTTTCCTAGAACTGTAAGTAAAAACTAAGTCTTTTAAAGTTGGTTTGGATCATGGTATTTTATCACAGCAATTCAAAGCAACAAATCCAGCATTGTGGTATGCTGTCTTAGAGACTTTAATTTTATATAACTGGAATAATGGAAAGGACAAGTGGAAAACTTTAGGTTGAACCATTTCCATACCAACATGATCCTCAGAGACTCAGATATAACCACTGAAAGTCACATATTCCTTTGTGAGAGAGTTTCATGAGATAGGATGAACTGAGACATTGTATACCAAGAGCTGCTGCTCTCCCAAAGTGAGAGAAAATGATGAGTTATTTGTCTTTATTTTTCTACAGAACGGTCAGTATGTTACTAGATTAAAGGCCTACTATCTCTCAGAAGTATTACTGCTAGCCATGAACCTGGTGGTGTCTTGGCAGTATATATGTATTTGGAGATTTTGAAAAGCAAATGGAGGCACTTTGCAGAAGTGTCAAGAATAGGTTTTATACTTTGTGATGATAATAAGATATACATGTGCATGCTGTAGAATGAATTTTGCAAGCATGGAATGATCTTCAAATTATATTACAGCTTATATAACAAGGAAAATATCACAGAGGAAATAAGGATGGAGCTGAATGATGTAGTAGGTGACAGACTTAGATAGTGAGAGACAAAAATAATAAAATGGCATATTCTCAAAAAATACATTCTTTAAAAATATTCTCATAAAGTACATAGTACAGTCTGACTCAGAAAGCAACCCTTGCAAGAATAGATTAGGGAAGTTAATGAATACATATAAACATGATGATGTTACTTCAGGAACGAGGAACACATCTGTATAGGTATCAGCACTCCACAAAACAAGGGCTGGGCAAGAGTCAACCAGCTCTTATGCCAACAGATTGTTGTGCAGGGCAGAAATATAGACACTGTCAGAATAGATTTAGATAAAAACCCGTAAAAGTGTTGTGTGGGATGTCAGGTAGGTGTTTAAGATACAGTATGCTAATCACAATGCCCACAGAGACGTGTTTAGTTTTGAGGCCATAAGGTTAATATCTGCCTAAAGAAAATAAAGTGGATGGGTAAGAAACTTACAGAAAAGGGCTTTCTGAGAATTATTGTTGAGTTACTTGGAAGATGATTGGAGAAATAAAACTGAAATTGTACATTTTATGATTTTGAGATGAAATAAAGAGAGAGAAACTCAAGCTTTTTGGGGCCATCTCCTTTACAGCATGCTGGTGATCATTTTCTTCATTGTTCTGATGTCACTTCTAAGTTCCCAGAGTCCTGGAACTCAGTGGAGCAGGACATGGGTATTCAGATAAACACACAATATTTGGAAGAATCATATAACAAAATCAATTTGGGAATTAAATATTGAGATCAGTTACTAGAAAATTGGATGTGAATATTCTGATATCACTAACTCTGAATTTTATTTCTGTTTCTCTCTGAATACATGTGTGTGTGTGTGTGTGTGTGTGTGTGTGTGTGTGTGTGTGTAAAATATGCTTTCCCCTTTGATTTAGAAAATTCAACTTAATGAGAAATTCCATAGATTCTCAAGGGTAAGCAATTCAAAGAGAGCTGAAGGAGACTCAAAATTTCTTTAATCTCAAAATTAAATTTTTATACAATGCTTTTTTATCTCAAAGTACTACTCTTACATTTTAATATATTATTCCCATTTTTCTTAATCATCTGCGAAGTCTTTAAACTTTCCCAAAAAAGTAATATTATTTTGACTATGTGTGGTATTTGTGTATATATACATTGTACATGTGTGGCTGTCAGAAGACAACCTTTGGAAACTGTTTTTCTCAGTATCTCTCAAGACCTTGAACTCGGGTTTGGCAGCTGGCTTTGCAAATACTTCTACAAGCTGAGCCATCATAGTTCCCAGTAGCTATAAAATCTTAAAGTTTAAGTGGTTGTTTGAATATTCTTTTTTTATTGGATTTTTTATTTACATTTCAAAACCTTTCCTGGTTTCCCATCTAAAACTCCCCTCTCCCATCCCTCCTCCTCCTGCTTCTATTAGGGTATTCTGCCACCCACCCACCCTTTCTTGCCACCCCTCCCTGACATTCCCCTACACTGGGGGAACGAGCCTTGGCAGAACCAAGGGCTTCTCCTTCCACTGATGCCCAACAAGGTCATCCTCTGCTACATAGGCAGCTGGAGCCACAGGTCTGTCCATGTGTACTCTTTGGTTGGTGGTTTAGTCCCTGGGAGCTCTGGTTGGTTGGTATTGTCGTTCTTATGAGGTTGCAAGCCCCTTCACCTCCTTATTCTAAAGTAATAACTGAATACTAGGGATACCTTGTGGAGATCATCAAACTCCTAAGTCCTTTGCTAGTATAGCTTTAGGATGAGGCCAAAGGGTAATAAAACAAAGTATAATTTATTTCCCTATTAATTAATTAGTGGGTTTGTTGGGGATGTTCCTTCATTTCTTCAGGTTTCTTTATATTCATTTGAACATAAGGATACATCTACACAATGGAATATTACTCAGCTATCAAAAACAATGACTTTATGAAATTCGTAGGCAAATGGTTGGAATTGGAAAATATCATCCTGAGTGAGGTAATCCAATCACAGAAAAACACACATGGTATGCACTCATTGATAAGTGGCTATTAGCCCAAATGCTTGAATTACCCTAGATGCCTAGAACACATGAAACTCAAGACAGATGATCAAAATGTGGATGCTTCACTCCTTCTTTAATAGGGGAACAAGAATACCCTTGGCAGGGAATAGAGAGGCAAAGATTAAAACAGAGACAGAAGGAATACCCATTCAGAGCCTGCCCCACATGTGGCCCATACATATACAGCCATCCAATTAGACAAGATGGATGAAGCAAAGAAATGCAGGCTGACAGGAGCCGGATACAGATCACTCCTGAGAGACACAGCCAGAATACAGCAAATACAGAGGCGTATGCCAGCAGCAAACCACTGAACTGAGAATGGGACCCCTGATGAAGGAATCAGAGAAAGAACTCGAAGAGCTTGAAGGAGCTCGAGACCCCTTATGAACAACAATGCCAAGCAACCAGAGCTTCCAGGGACTAAGCCACTACCTAAAGACTATACATGGACTGACCCTGGACTCTGACCTCATAGGTAGCAATGAATATTCTAGTAAGATCACCAGTGGAAGGGGAAGCCCTTGGTCCTGCTAAGACTGAACCCCCAGTGAACATGATTGTTGGGGGGAGGGTGGCAATGAGGGGAGGATGGGGAGGGGAACACCCATAAAGAAGGGGAGGGGGCGGGATTAGGGGGATGTTTGCCCGGAAATCGGGAAAGGGAATAACACTCGAAATGTATATAAGAAATACTCAAGTTAATAAAAAAAGAAAAGAAAAGAAAAGAAGGATACAATTCCTTCTCAAAGTGAAATATTAACTATGAATGTCCATTCTTTGGTAAGAAGAATATTTTATAGTGGAATATTACATACTCAAATTTTATGTCAACTTGACACAGGCTAGAGTTATCTGAAATGAGGAAATCCCAGTTGAGAAAATGCCTCCATAGTATCTGTCTGTAGGGCATTTTATTAATTGGTGATTGATTGGTGAGGGTCCATCTCTTTTGAGTGGTGCTGTCACTGGGTTGGTAGTACTAGGTTTTATAAAAAAGCATTCTGAACAAGTCATGATGAACAAGTCGGTAAGCTGTGCCCCATCTATAGTCTTTCTATTAACTCCTGCCTCCCTCCACATTTTAGTCTTTCTTGAGATCTTGTCCTAACTTCCAACATTAATGTACTATGATGTAGAAAAGCAAGTAAAATAAATTTTTTCCTCCCATTTTGCTTTTCATCATGGCATGAGTAACCCCAAGTATGACTCTGTGTGTGTGTGTGTGTGTGTGTGTGTGTGTGCATGTGTCTGTGTGTGTGTGTGGCATATTTATATCAATTGGCTAAGTAAGGTTTTCATATAGATTTTTATATTGTACAGTTTAAGCACATCATCTTTGTTCTTCTTCCTCTCTTGCTTAGTTCCTTGTTCTTGGATCATTGACGAAAGCACAGTTGTATAGCTTCAAGGTGAACACTTTTTGCTTGAAAAATACAGCTAAGTTAACAACATGCATACAAAATTTGAACTAACATTTTGGTTATACTGACGTTCTTAAAATGTAATAGCACATATGTGATAAAATGCATCAAGAAATCATGAAGCTTGAGCTCAATCTGAAATTCAATCTCCATTCTAATACTAAATTTATATGTCAGAATGATAAGGGCCTATAGAATATTCTAAGATGTATTTGTATGTGGAAGGAGAAAATGTGTTCACTAATCATTGGTCAGTTTTAAAAATGCTTGTCCTATATCTAAAATATGGTTTCAGAAAGAGCTTCCCCATCTTCAAATGGGGCGTTCCCTTTATAAGAGTTCCTTACAATAAGGACCCTTAGAGTTAGAAAGCTAGCTTAGTCTCATAACACTCATGACATGAATTCAATCTTCAGGATCAAAATAAAAAGAGGGAAGAAATGAATGCAAAAAAGGAAGGAGGAATGGAGGAGGAAAGAAGGAAAGAAGGAAGGAAGAAAAAGGAAAAGACTGTGGTAGCCTGAAGAGGAATGGAGAACTGGAGAAGGAAGAAGAATAACTTCAGGTAAATCAGTTTAACACACCATTGAATTGCTTATGAAACAAGATAGAACTCTGAATCAGGTAGTTTTATAAAGTTTCCCCTTAAAGAATTGGGAGCCTGCAGTCCCAAGATACAGAGCTTACAGTCACTGAACCTTAAAAAGAAAAATTATTTCTTTGTGCTTTTTCAGAAAGAGATGGGTGGGGTGCTGTTGGCTTATAAGAGAGGGATTAAGCTAAATGGAAGTCTTTTTTCAAAAATATTAATGAGAAATCTTAAACAAAGATTTAACATGATTATTTTATTGCCATCTAAAAGATGATAGAATCCCATGAAGAATGAGAGGACTTTTGGGTGTGAAAACAAGAAAAAGTTATATTTGGTGTTTCTATGTTTGCTTAGATGGCATAGCTCTCGATTTCATTTTCTTGCATTTTAGGAGAGACGACATGAAGGGAGAATGCATTATGTGCTTTTAATATTTCTCAGCAGATGATTCTTAACAGGTATCTTCCCATTCTCTCCAGCATAATTGGAACATAGCATATTTTTTATAAATATATGGAATATAGGTGTGAAGCAGTTCACACACTATTAGCACATTTCTCCACAAAATTTCACACTGGTCAAGAATTTATGACACAACTCAGGGTTGGAAACATATCACCAGGAGGTAGCACGCACACCAGAGACTGCTTTGGCAATACTCAAAATCACAATGTATTTGTTTTACTAGTTTTAAATAACTTGGATGGCTGTTAAAAATTTTAAATTAAATTGAAAACTTTGAAACTGTCATTTATGATCAAATTCTTAATCAAGTTTTTAAAAAGGAAGACTCTGGTTCTGGAAAGAGAGATGGTCCAGTGGTTGAGGGCTAGTCTTGCAGAGTACCTGAGTTTGGTCTCCAATGTTTAGATTAGCACGCTCAAACAGCTAGGGGGATCTGATGACTCTTGGATCAGTAGGTACCTGCACTCAGGTGAACATATCTTTCTTCTGGGACACATAATTTAAAAAAACACTTATTTAAAACATTTTACAGCAGAGATTAATATAGTTATTAAAAAGGTCAGAAAGGTTTTCAAAAGACAGATTTTGGTGGCGATATCAGCTTCGGTGTTATGAACACATTTAACATAATGTTTCATCCAGGACTTAGGATACTGTATCTTGCACTTCTTTTTTTGGCTGAAAATAACCATTAAAAAACTGCCATCCCCACACAATAGGCTATTCAGCTGTAAGGCATTTATTTGTGTTTTAAATTTGTTTTTCTTGCTTTCGATCTGGCAACAAAATGCCTAGAAGTAACATGGGTAATATTTTGTAGATGTGTAGGATATACTTTTCAATTTCAAATACTATGAATAGTTTAATATGAAACCTTTCTCAAAAGAGTGTTGTTCTTTGGGGGGGGTGTTTGCAGCTTCAGTAGAGACAAGACAACTGCAGGTTGGTAATTCTGTGCACATATTACATTGTACACAGAGGGAGAAGAAAACAGGACTATGTATTAATGGACGGCTTAGTTGTTTTGTCCTTATTGCTGCATGGGCTTTGCCATTGATTGGATAAGAACATCTCTGGATCCCTGTGTAGTCCATCCATCCACCAGAGAGCCATGTCAGGGAGACTGAGAACCCACCAGTGTCTGTAGATTCTCAGTTCAGAAAAGGCAAATTCATTCTTTATAGTAACACTGGATCACTGTCTTAGAGCTATAGTGTACTAGGACTCGTTAGATCAAAATTACATGATTTGCTTTCACTGAAGTTAGAGAAGGAGTATAATTGAGGCATGGTATATAAGCTATTGACCAGCACAGTTTTAGACATAGTACTAAATAAAGGTATGCATATAAGGCTAGCTAAACAGGAAAGATGAAGGAAATCTGATTTTTTCCATGAATTTCATAAAGCATGGATGTATTGAAGTATAAGAAGTTGCAAAGGTTCATAATAACCTTGGTTATGAAGTTTTCTAGAGGAATTGACCTGTCACATGAGGCAATAAAAGAGGTCATTACCCAGCCTTTAACTTAGACTTTGAAGTCTCATTTTCTTTGGTTTTGCTGCTATGTTATTGAGTAACACATACATTTACCCTCTTTTCCTTCTGAGCCTCTGGTGCTGAATGTGCTTAGACTCTTGGCCTGTGCTAGACTTAAGTCTGCGAGATGAGTGAGATGAATACAGGTAAAGGCCGCTCAGTAATTAGACATCACCGTACTTTCCACTCTTGCTATTCCAACACCTTGCCTCCTAGATCACAAATATGTTAATATTTTCTTCAGCAGTGCTGTACCCTGATCCTGGCAGGTTGAGAATAAAAATTCCACATGGCTTAGTATGGCCTTCACATTTTAATCTTGGCTTTTGAGTGACTCCTTTGATTGACCCATTAAATTTTTCAGACAAAATATATTTTAAAATTTTAGTACTAGAAAAAATATACAAAAAAGAAAAGCATTTATTTTTTAGTTATTTGTAGTTTGGATATAAAATTATGTACATTAAAATGAACATCTTTTGTTGTCTTCATTTAGGCAATTATTTCCTTAAACTGTGCCTTTTAACTTGTTAAAGGTGACAGTAAATCAAATCATTGGTAACTAGTTTTAAGAGAATCAAATACAGCATATCAAAGTATAAATTAGTATACATGCAACTTAAGTAAATGTCAACTGAAACTTTTAAGTGTGCACATTCACATATGTGTGTAGGAGTGTGCATATATGTGTAGGTATATTTATATGTAGTTTTATGTAAATTATTTTCTTCCGTAGTTCATAGTCAAATAAATTTAAAAGTAAATGATGAGATGAGGGTTTCAGTGAGTGATGTGCCATCTAAATTTGAGAGTCTACAACTAACGTCCATTATGACCTATTATCATATTTGAAAATGAAATAAGACCATCATCCAGCAAGAAGAGGTCAAAGGTGAGACAAAAATTGGAAGATTAAAGAGAGAGGAAGATATATAACACAGTCTGTGGGGCATGCTCTTGAAGTTAATCTCTTCTTTTGGACTTGTTCCCCATTCTCGATAATCTTTCCTCATGCATGTTCTAGGAGAAGTGAGGGAAATCTGGATTTCTATGAGATCGGGTATTGCATTAACTTGGGGTAGATCAGAATGATCCGTTGTGTTTAACTTAGTTTCTCTTCTGTCTATCAAGAATCCTTTCCTGGAATATTTTCCTCTGAGTCTAAGGTTTATTTCTGTATTTAAATGTTTTTCTTTTGAAATGCACTAAGTTCCAAGTCGGGCTGTGTGTGAAGTTCAGACCCATTATGTACCTCACTCTTGAACCTTAGTATGCCTTGGAACAAGATTTTCCATCTTGAAACTAGATGTTGAATGTGACATCTCACAATTCTCTCTCAAACTTGCTGATATAGCATTTATACCATGATACTTAAGAGAGTAGGGGAGAAACTTAATGACAATAAAATAGTAGCCCATTGGTTATGGAAGCTTGTTTGCAGAATGACTGGTGATAGATCTCAGAACTCAAAACAGGTGGGCATGTACCTTTTTACCACAAGCAAGTCCTTACTGTGGAATCTATTAGCCTTTTCATTGTCTGGTTCATAAGAGAACTGAGTGGCTAGTTAAAGGATCAGATTTATAAATTTGGGTTTTCTGATTATAAATCCTTTTCATTTCAATATGCTTCCTGCCAAATTAGTGTTTGAGATCTACTTTGGATTGGACTTTATAGAATTGAGAAGCTGTCACAATGATCACAATATTCAAATTTTTAAAGCATGTACCTTGCAATGGGATATGCAGTGACTAGTTTAATATGAATCATGGAGGGTAAAAAGTCAGAAAACATGGACTTCAATGTCAGTCGCGTCTATTAATATGGAGAGCCCCAGGAAACTGTGTAATCCCCTGAGTCATAATTTCTTTATCTTTAAAAACCTCTAAAAATCTTTTTTTTAAAAAAAAAAGAGTACTCTGTTCGATGTGCCTCAGGATGTGACTGAGATAAAACAAATTAATCTATTTGAAAACATTGTACAAAGTACAAAGCATTGAATAAATGAATAACATAACAATTCATCAACTCTTGGAATTATTCATTGCCTGAGACGGGAGGGAGACTTTGTAAAATGATGATGTGAAGAATCATAAAATATTTTATTATAAATTATGTGCCCATTTAAAGGAATAATGGAAGCCATGTTGATGTGTTAATGCGCAGAAGCAGCTGCATTACAATATCCAAGTGAGAAGCTTGTGGTTGTGGGAAAGTGGTTGTCTGATAGACTGCACTGGGATTAAAAGCATCAACACAATGAAAAACAGCATGACCCAACCTGGGAGGATGGTGATCGGATGACTTTGATGGCAGGTGGCAGAGGCAGGTTGATAAAAGGCAAGCAAGATAAAAGATCACAGAATCAAAGTAGGAACTGTTTATTCTCAAAGATGAGGCGAGATGGCATTTTGACCATAAAAGAAGTGATGGTTGTTATGAAAAAAATCTATAAAGACCTTTAAGCCAGCAGTGATGTCGTAGGGCAAGAGAAAAACAAGTTAGTTTTATTGTAAGAGGTTTGGAAAAGAAAAATCAATGTTTCCTTTATCAAGTAAGTATTGGTTCTTCCTCCCTTTGAATTCTGTATCAAGTGGTAGTCGGATGTATAAACTCTACCCTGAATCCTAAGGAGGACGTGCTTCAAACACATGGGCAGCTTTCAGGTTTTCTCAATGAAAAGAAGAATTCATTGACTGAGACTGATTTTGAAAATGAGGTAACTGGAGCTTAACCTGTCGACATTATAGGACTTCACAAATATGACTGGGAGTGCAACATGACACACGGTGCTTATAGAAAATGCTTCACAGATTAAAGACCAGGGTCCAAGGCAGGTGCATACATGGCTTTACCTAGGTTCTAATGAGTTAGAGAAAGTTCTTCTTGGGAAGTCAAGAAGAAAACATTAATTATAAGTAGACTACAGATTTACTGCTATGATTACCATACAATGTGTCATCATAATGTATCTTCTTCGAAAAAAGTTTTAGGAAACCATTTTTGCATGCTGCATTTTTTTGTTACAACAATGCAGAGAAGTCCATCTGACTTTTGTCTTACTAAAGAGGGGACACTGTTGGATGAAAGACTTGGATCAGTTATGTAGCTGAACTGTGTAAGTGTCTGCACTAGGCGTAAAACTCTCATTCTTTAGGTTCAAAAACTAAAGAGTTCTGTTTGTCTGTTTCTTCCAAGTGATCCATTTTCAAAGACCAAAAAGCATGTACTTAAAAAAAAGGAGCAATCCAGCAGTGTGTGGGAAGGCACAGGGTTAGGAGAAAGGCACTCAGAAACATAGCCTTGAGTATTTCCTTTAGCAAGTACTTGACATGGGCTAGTTACACAACTTCGCTCAGTGTCAGTCCAGCATGCGGCTCTCTGCCCCCAAGCAGTGCAAGCGAGTAGTTCCAGGGGAAGCCTATTTAAATCATCATGAACATAAACTTAGATTTCTGAACAGGCTCAGTGATGAGAAAAATGCTCCTGATCTCCACTCCTAATGGTGAGACACTACACAACCAGTGGCTCCAGGCTCATACAGATAATATAAACTGACAACCCTCCAGCGCTTAGAAGCGCTACATAAAATTGGACAAAAGTATACTTTATGGTACCTCAGCTACAATAAAGGATGGAAGAAGTAAGGACAGACGTTGAAAAAGAAAATGGACTCTTTAGCCTGGAGGGTGGTCGTTTGCGGGGAGAACCTCCCCAGCATCTGGGGTGGGGATTTGCATGTGCACATGCTCATTTTTCTCCTTCCCAACTGAGACCAGGTTTCAGTGGTGACTAGGGGCAGGGGAAAAATGTCTGCATATTCAGGAAGAGTTAGTGTGCTCCTATTTCAGGGAACTGATTAAAAACAACAATCTACACACTATGAAGTTTAAAAAAAAAGAAGATTCAAAATAACATTTTCGTGTTTCATGTTTTGCCATTTAGTCAAATAAAAGGACATCTAATTTGAGAACCAGGTGGTGAAATGCTATGTCTCCTTAGGATCTACAGTTGGATTTGACAGTGTTTGTGTGTTTTTTATGTCTCTTAAGACAAAGGGACTGGGGAGAGGACGGAATTAATTGTCAGATTTTTTTTTCCTGATTGAGAATGAGAAAACAGAAAAATTTAGTTTTGTTTCTTTGTTTATTTTTTTAAACATGACTGCATGTTGAATTTGCAGTTACTTAATGGTAAAATATCCTTCAAGAAAGTTGGTATGATCTTTGCATGTGTGATTATTTTTACTGGCTTAACTTTGAAATAAGTGTTTTTTTTCCTGAAAAACTATTTTTACACAATATTAAGTACAAGATCCTGCCATCTAAAGTCCGAACAGAGACCTTTGTGAGGATGACAGAGCCTATTTACAAATCTATTCTAATTACTTCCTGAATGAGCACAGTTCACAGTCATGGACTCTATTAAATAAGGATGTGAGTGTGTGGTGGGAGGCGGTGGAAAGCTACAAGGAAGCAGGCAAAGAGAGAGTTTCATGGCAAAGCTCAAAAGCCTGCGTCCCTAAGTAAGGAGGGAAAGCTGAGACTAGATCTGATTAACTTTGTGGAATTAATAGATGGGTCAATGTTCTCTCTCTCTCTCTCTCTCTCTCTCTCTCTCTCTCTCTCTCTCTCTCTCTCTCTCCTCTCTCTCTCTCTCTCTCTCTCTCTGTGTGTGTGTGTGTGTGTATGAGTATTTATATGTGTACAGAACAATAATAATTAAAATAGAAGAGTTTGTGTCCTTGAGAATGAGTAGGGAAACATTCGTGGAGGCACAGGGGAAAGGGTAGGGGTGTAAATCAGATAAATATGTATCCGTGTATGAACATCTTGGAAAATCTTCACATTAGCAATAATCATTTTTATTTGCATTTTACCAGGTTGCATCTACCTTAGAATAAGTGGTGTTAAGAGGGAATTGATAAAATTGAACTTCTCTTAGTCTGTGTAGCAAGTTATAAGCAGTTGCATTTGCAAAGGAATTTATCTCATCTTAGTAACAACTTTATTTAATTCAAAGTCAGGTAATCAGGAAAACATTAGGATGACTAAAGCTGTGTGCTAGGGTGAGCACCTTTGAGAATGAGTAGTTCTGCAACCACTTGCGATTGTGTCTTCCTATCAGCAGAGGCATGCTTCCCTACACTGACTGGTCTTCTCTACATCAGGTTATTTCGCACACTGCGGAGAATGTATTTTGACTGTCCCTATCAGATTCACCTTGCTGTGCTGAAAGCCTTTTGTATTAAATATAAAAATATCTGATTTTCAGTGAACTGAAGTATTAGCCTTAGATATATTTTGATACTCTAGGTTTATCATGAAAAACCATGTACGAATCACAACAAGGCTCAAAACTCTTACAATTGTGGAGTTAGTTTTAAAAGAAAGTAACATTGCAGAGTTTGGATAGTAAACCATAGAAGTTAAGCTTCTTGATTGTGCTGATAGGCATTAATTTCAGCAACATAGTTATTTATTTATATAAACCGGGTACATGAGGAAGAAGGAGAGAGGAGGAGGGAGCAAGGGAAGGAGGAAGGGAGGGAAGGAAGGTAGGAAGGAGAGGGAGAGGAAGGAGACACTGTATTATCAAAATCAGGGCCTATCACATGTATGCCTTTCTCTCCTGTGAAGGAGATGGTCAAATGGGATTAATGTTTACAGTTTTGGTTTTTTTTTTTTTTTTTTTTTTTTTTTTTTTTTTTTGAGAATGACTCTACCTCATTTATCGCCTATAAAATAAAAGTTCCCTGAGGTCCTATTGGCTTGTGAATCACCAGTCCAGTATCCGCATGCCTTGGAGGTTAAGTAATATCTGGCCAGTATCTAATGTACTTAGTCGATTGGTACTCATATGGACGGAATACTTGGTAAGTTTATCGAATAGGATGAATCAGGTCAGTGTTTCAGCCGGGGATGGTTTTATCAGCATAGAGTCACCTGTTGGTCAGCTTTGACAAGACTGTTTCTCCTTCAGATAGTCTTAGTCCTGAGATGCAGCTGAACACCTTGCACTGACAGGGTAATTTCTTTCAAATATTGAATATTATGGCCAATCCTTAGAAGCTCTAGACAGCAACTCTTGCTTTTCAAAAACATAATGTGGGAAAATAATTTCTTTAAAATGCCGAAGCTCTAGTTGTGGCTAAGTATCAGTTTACCAATCCTTCTGTTACAAAAGACTGCCTGTGCAAGGGAACCCTTGTCTAGTCCTTGCCATAGCGAATGCATGACCTGTTATTTGATTCCCCTTTTTGCTGTTCTGTTTATTTTGGGGTCTCAGGCACTAGATATTCTGTATACTTGACTCTGTGGAATCAGTCCAAGTCTACACACCTGAGCTGGTACAAACATTTTATATCAAATCAACAGCACAGATAGACCTTCAAAAAATGAAGCTCTTACATGGTTAGTTCTTCAGGTTTTTTCTCCTAATTTATTCCACCTGAGTTCACTCCTTCAGTCATAGTCACGGGTGGATAGAACAGACAGAAGCTAGGCCAGGTGGCCATGAGCCCCTCTGGTGTCAGTTGTTGCTCCCTGCTCTGTTTGCCACTCCTTCATTATTTGACTTGACTTGGCCCACCAGGGTCTCTGCTTTGGTTGGTGGTGGAACTCTTTGGCTCAGGAATGAATGATGAGCTTATTACTCAATATTAGCATTTCCTACGGGCAACACTGCTTATTCAAGTTGGGTACCTTGTGAAGCTGGGCATCTGGTCTGAAATGAAATTGTTGTTCTCTAATTCAAGACTCTTTGAGAACTTAAGAAGTATTGGATCAGGAATTATGTTTCCTGCCTGAATATGTGATAAAAATTTATGCTATCATTCAACTGTTGCAGTCAATACTCGTGAAGCATGTATTATGCAGATGAATAAAATCATCGTTTTTAAAGTGTTTCATGAACACAGCTCACAGAAAATTACATCCAAAATATAGTCAACAAGTAAAAATTAGAATTTTACCTCTTGAGATACATGAAAATAAGACATTTAGATATTATGTTTTTATACAAGGAATATAAATATATATGTATAGATACATAATATATATATATGTAATAAATATAGACATCTATATCTGTTGAGAGGGATACAGATATAGATAGATATAGAATAGGGATTGTGTTTGTCAATATTAAGTACATGAATAATAAAATACAAAATTAAAATTTACAGGTAAATGTAGAAATGTATAAAATAATAAATGTTACATAACTTAATAGATCTAGAAAAATATTACCAATAATGATTTTACTTATGCACTATCTCAGTAATGGATCAAATTTTAAATCTTATGCCACCTTCTTCTTCATTGAAAATATTGTTTTCTCATACAAGATATCCAGACCACAATTTTCCTTCCTTCCACTCCTCCTAGCTCCTCCTCCACCTCCCACTCTGCTTCCCTTCAAAAGGGAGCTTGCTCCCAAGAGATAATAACAAAATATAACAAAACAAGATACAATAGCAAAGTCCCTCATGTCAAGGCTGGATCAGGCAACTCAATAGGAGGAAAAGAGTCTCAAGGGCAGGCCAGAGAGTCAGAGATACACCCAAAGTCTTTTGATTATTATATGGTGAGGGAACTGTCTTTTCTGGTCAATCTATTTGGTATTCTATATGCTTCTTCTATATTTTTTATATTTATTATTTTTATTAGATGTATTATGTGTTTACATTTCAATTATTATCCCCCTTTTCTCCTCTCCCATCCTCCTTCCCCTCCCCAGGCTTCTATGAAGATGTTCCCACTCCCATCCACCCACTGTTCATGTTAGATATTTTTTCTTCTATGATTTCATTGAAAATATTTTCTGTGCCTTTGAGTTGGGATTCTTCTTTCTCCATTTCAAGTGTTCTTAGGTTTAGCCTTAAGGTTTAGCCTTAAGCCTTTCATGGTGTCCCAGATTTCCTGGATCTTTTGTGTTAGGAACTTTTTAGATTTAACATTTTCTATGAATGATATATCCATTTTTTCTATTGTATCTTCAATGCCTGAGATTTTGGTTTCCATCTCATGGATTTTGTTGGTGAAGCTTTCACCTGTCCACATTCCTAAATTTTTTATCTCCAGAATTCTTTGTTTACGTTTTCTTTATGGCCTCTATTTTCTTCTTCAGGTCTTGAACAATTTTATTTATTTCCCTTAACTGCAACCCCTCCCCCTTAGTTTTCTATAAGGGATGTATTTATTTTTTGCTTTTTCCCCCAAATTGTGTGCTTGGATTTTCCGGGCTTCTTTGAGGGATTTATTCATTTCTTTCAATTGTTTGTTTGTGTCTTCCTGGATTTATCTTTCTATGTGCTTCAGCTGTGTTGGGATATTTGGGGCCTGCTTTGGTAGAATGACTGGGTTCTAATGGTGACATATTGCCCTGGCTATTCTTGGGTTCTTACTCTGGTATCTAGGCTTCTGTGTTTGGGATGATCATGGGTGCAGGTGCTGATTTCTGTATATATTTTTGTTGAATGGGTGTTGCATTCCTTGGTTGTTATTTCCTCTCTGAATTTTCAGGTCGTGTTGCCCGCATGCTGCCTGTTTTACTTACCTGCTTACTTGGTGTGTTCTCAGGGAGTTCTTTCTGGTGTTGAAGGCTTGGGAGAAGAGGTCATAGGGGTTTGGGAGGGGTGCCTGTTGGATCCAGAGGAAGCATGGACAAGAGAGGAGAAGCAGCAGCTAATGTTCTGTTGTTCTGTTGTAGCTCTAGTGTTGTTCTTGAAGACTAGGTCTGGGTGAACAGAGAAAGTGGACAATGCCATGGGCAGCCTACTGGGTCTTCTGGCATATGTGGTCTCTACCTTTCTTCACTTCTTAACTAATTTGAACAACTCTCCTAGAGACTGAATATTACTTCTTCATGGCTAGTGTATATAACCACAATCCCATATTCTTGTGTCCATAAAGTCATATCTTTTCTTCAAAATTGCTTTTCTTGTTACTGGCAAGACTGACATAAATGCAGGAAGAAAATGACTAGTAAAAAGTAGAACTAAATAATGACATGTAAATTTAGATCTACCAACATCAGTGCTAAATCTATTTTATTAAAAGACAAACCACGTAATCATTGTATTCTGTTTCTTGAGAATTTGATATAATTATTTTGATCATATTCACTATCTCCTCCCATTGCTCCTGCATTATTCTCCACCTCCCTACCTACCTAATCTCATACCTTCTTCTTCATCTTTATATTACCATAGAATCTATGTGGCCTTAACTAATTTTTGGGTGTAAGACTCGCCCTGGAATATGATCAATATTCCAGATGGCAAATAATTAAAGATAACCAACTCTCCCTCTCTTAGTAGATACCAGGATTATAAATATTAAAATGTTAGTTTTAAAGTTAGAGAATATTATGTTTATTGTATTTATTTTATAAGCCAATTATGTCTCTGCCTTTATAATCTAAACCCAAGTAGATGATACTGCATGCTCAAAACTGTACCAGTAACATTAAATTCATAATGTTGCAAGGATTCTAAAAGTATGCTTGTATGTATGGACAAATATGCGTATACATATATTTATGTATGTCTGCCTATGTGTATGTACAGATACGCATAAAAGTGTTCTGGTGTGTTTAGATACCTTTAAAATAAGTCAGTTCCATTTGTTCTGGTATAACAAAACAAGAAACAAAGCCCAAAAGCTATGATTAAATTTTGGATGAGACTTAAAATCACCTCAATTGAGTCAAGTATTTTCATTCTCAGCTGTCTCACTCTAGTGACTTGACAAACTTCTCTGGCATGCAAACTTCAAAGTCAGTATGGGGCATCAGTAGTTCTCAGAACCTTATATGCCTTTGGGTGATTAATCATGGGGCTAATTCTGCAAAGTGAAGTCTCCATGATAACCTAGTATGCAAAAGACATCATCATGGCATTCCTTAATTCAGGGAGTTTGCACATGGTGCTCTGTGGCCTCCTCCAGATCTAATATGGGAATTATTGGACTGCATGATCCTCAGAAAGTTTTGTTACTAAAAACAGTTTCGTGGCTTCTTAGCTAAGATTTGGATGAATGTAAAAACAGCATGATTAGCATGGCTATTGTAGTTTAACCAATCAGGGCTTCTTACATTGTGCTATTCTAATAGATTAAACATGCATAGATGTTCAAAATACTTAAGCATAGCTCGTGCTTATGATATGCAGAAAACTGGAAAGTATAACAGGAAAGGGAGAATTAAGAAACTACATTTATGATATATTGCACTAAATGCTAACTATACTAAATCTAAAGTTCACTGAAGTCTCTGTGAATGCTAATTGTATAAAAATGGTATACCAATGAGATGCCAGATATAGATGACTCAATTTAAAGAGAGTCTCCTATGTGAGATTTGAGCAAGATGATAGACTTCATTAACCCAAAGAAAGAGGCCTTAGAGAAACCAACACCTGGCAATTTCATCTTCATTGGCTGTCACAGGACAGTGATAAAATAAAGTTTTTTGTTTACTCTCCTAGTTTTGTTATGAAAGTCTTAGTAAGGAAACAGGTTTTATATGCAAATTTTGAAATTTTCTATTGTTTTACTGTTATGATCAAGCTTTATTCACTTAGTTATATGTTTATTTTTATTGCTTTTGTCTCTTTGAGTCAGGGTCACATGTATCCCAGGCTTGCCTTGAAATTATTAGTCAACTAATGCCTACCTTGATGTCACGGTTCTACTGCCTCACCTTCTCAAGTACTAGGATTATAGGTGTATTTCTATGCCTTCTTTCTTCATTTAATTTTAATTTTAATTTTAATTTGATTTAACTTATTATGGATTACAGTGTAATAATAGTTAAATGCTTATTCAGAGCAAGTGCAGATCACACCAGGATAGGTAGTATTTTCCTTTCCCTAGAGTCTTTATGTTTGGGATATCCAGGTCCATTTTGGAAGGATCTTCTAAATAGATATGATATACTATCATAAAAAGTTGTCACAACATCATTCTATGGAGATATATATATATATATATATATATATATATATATATATATCACACTTTCTTTATCCATTCTGCAGGAGAGATTCCAGGCTAATTATTTTATCTTGGCTATGGTGGATGTTGACATAAGAAACAGGGAACAGTGGGTATCTCTTTAGTATACTGATTTTGACCACTGTGGTTGAAATTGGGTAGCTGATAATATTTTAGCCTATCTTTATGTTGTTTCATGAATGCCTTAAAAGCAGACAACCTCTTTAACAAATGGCTTGAGAACACATGCGGAATGAGGGATAATGTGTATCACTAGTTATTTGACAAAGTATAACATCCAGAACATCGAAGGAACTTAAAGAGTAAATAAAACCATAAGTCATCCAAATGGGAAGATTAACAATCTCTGACCTCAAGCTGTACTGTAAAGCAATAGTGAGGGGTTGGGGATTTAGCTCAGTGGTAGAGCGCTTGCCTAGCAAGCGCAAGGCCCTGGGTTCGGTCCCCAGCTCCGGAAAAAAAAAGGTGTAAGCAATAGTGATAAAGACCATATAGTATTTGAACAGGCACAGGTCAATCAATGTACAGACAGGTCAATCAATGGAATAGAATTAAAGACCCAGAAATAAACCCGCACACATATGGACACTTGATCTTTGACAAAGAAGCCAAAAACATACAGTAGAAAGCAGAAAGCATCTTCAATACATGGTGCTTGTCTAACTGGTGGTGTGTGTATGTGGAAGAATGAAAATAGATCTATATTTAGCATCTTGCACAAAGCTCAAGTCCAAGTGGATCAAGGACCTCAACATAAAACCAGATACACTGAATCTAATAGAAGAGAAAGTGGGAAAGAGCCTCGAACTCTTTGGCAAAGGGAGAAATTTCCTGAACAGAACTCCAATGGCTTAGGCTTTAAGATCAACACTTAATAAGTGAGACCTCATGAAACTGAAAAGCTTCTGTAAGACAAAAGACACCATCAATAGGACAAATCAGAGTGGGAAAATATCTTCACTAACCGTATATCTGATAGAGGGCTAAAAATCCAAAATCTATTAAGAACTCAAGAAGTTAACCCCCCCAAACAAAAATAAACATTTAAAAATGGGGTACAAAGCTAAACAGAATTCACAGCAGAAGATTCTTGAATGGAGGAGAAACACTTAAAGAAATATTCAAAGTTCTTAGTCATCAGGGAAATGCAAATTAAAATGACCCTGAGATTCCAGGTTATGTAAATCAGAATGGCTATGATCAAAAACTCATGTTGCTGGTGGGACTGCAAACTGGCACAACCACTCTGGAAATCAATCTGGCAGTTCCTTAGAAAATTGGAAATATTTCTATCTGAAGACCCAGCTACTCTACTTTTGAACATCTACCCAAAAGATGAGTGATAACAGACACACATGTTTCACTATGTTCATAGGAGACTTATTTGTAATAGCTAGAAGCTGGAAACAACTTAGATGTCCCTCAACCGAAGAATAGTTACAGAAAATATGGTTTATTTACACAATGGAATACTATTCAGATATTAAAAACCAAGACATCATGAATTTTGCAGGCGTATTGATGGAACTAGAAAATATACTGAGTGAGGTAACCCAGACCCAAAAGAACATTCATGGTATATACTCACTGATATGTGGATATTATCCAAAGACTGCAGAATACCTAGGATACAACCAATAGGCTGTAAGAAATTTAACAAATAGAAAGACCCAAGTGAGGATGCTTCAATCCCACTTAGAAGGGGAAAGAAAATAATCATTAGAGGCAGAGAGAGAGAGGGACTGGGTGAGAAAGGGAAGGGGGGAAGGGGAACAGAATTAGGTATGGGGGCAGAAGAGAAGCCCCTAGGGCCAGGAGAATGAATGGAACTATGCAGCCTCTGGGATGGGAGGTAGGGGGATCCTCTCAGAAGTATGAGAGACTTAGGAGGTGAGAGACTCTCAGGACTCAATGGGGATGGCCTTAACCAAAATGTTCAACAATGGGAGAAGGAACTCAAAGAATCTACCTTCAGGAGATAGACAGGGTATCATATGGAGGAACTGGGTTACCAACCTAGAGTCAAAATTTCTGACCCAGAAGTGTTCCTATCTAAAAGAACTGCAGGGACAAAAATGGAAAAGAGACTGAAGGAAAGGCAGTCCAATGACTTACCCAAGTTATGATCCATGTCACGGCTGGGGTACACCAAGGCCTGACACTACTACTTTTGCTATGCTGTGCTTCCAGACAGGAGCTTAGCATGGCTGTCTTTTGAGAGGCCCTACCAACAGCTGATTGAGACAGATGCAGATACTTAAAGCCAACCATTGGACTGATGTTGGGGACTCCTATGGTTGAATTAGGAGAAGGATTGAGGAAGCTGAAGGGGAGGATGTGCTATAGAAAGACCACAAGTCCCAACTAACCTGGACCCCAAGGAACTCGCAGAGACTGAGTCACCAACAAGGCACTATACACCTGCTGGTCTGAGGCCGCTGGCGTATATACACCAGAGGCCAACCTTGTTTTGCCTTAGTTGGAGAAGATGTGACTAATCCAAGAGGCCCCAGGGAACAGGGAGATCTGGTGGTGGGTGGAGCACCCTATTGGAGGCAAGGGGGCGGAGGAATGGAGGAATGTGGGAGGGGAAACCAGGAAGGAGGGCCACAGCTAGAATGTAAATAGATAAAATAATTTTAAAATGGGAAGATTATATGAAGTTTCTACAAAGAAATACAAGTAGCCAATATAGTATGAAAAATTCTCAACAGCCTTCTCTATCAGGTAAGTGCACAGTCACAGAGAGAGGCTCCTATTCCTGATAGACTGCTGATTATAAGGGAAAGAAAAAGAGTAGCAGGCTGTTAAGGCTGTGGAGAAAGAAAAACAAACAAACAAACAAACAAACAAACAAACAAAAACCAGAACCCCCTCCATATTCTATTTAGATGCAACTGTGTGACCTCTCTAGCAACATCCACAAGGCTACTATGTCTGGTTTGAGGTTTTTTTTTCTAAGATTTATTTATTTATTTATTTATTTATTTATTTATTTATTTATTATATAAAAGTACACTGTAGCTGTCTTCAGACACACCAGAAGAGGGCATCAGATCTCATTACAGATGCTTGTGAGCCACCATGTAGTTGCTGGGATTTGAACGCAGAACCTCTGGAAGAGCAGTCAGCACTCTTAACCACTGAGCCATGAGATATCACAGAACATAACGTTTCCAAAAGATATGATTGAAATTAATGAGTTTGTAATTCCTATCTAACAGTTAGTTGCCCCTGTAATTCTTCATTACAATTAAAACTTTCTTTTTCTTCTTATTTACATATATTCTATAATAGCATAAAACTAGGAACTAGCTTTCTGTTTTGTTTTGTTTTGTTTTGTTTGTTTTGTTTTGAAGAAGAGTCTTCCTCCACCCCAGGCTCACCGGGACTCATTCTGTAATCTGGTAGACTGTGAGATGAAAGCGATCCTCCTGTCTCAGCCTCCTAAGTGGTAGGATTGTAGGCATGAATTACCATGCGTGGCTAAGGAGTGATCTCAGTGGATAGAGATAGTTGGAAGTTTTATTTTGTAGCAATCAAGGAAACATCTGGCCCAAAGTAAGTAAGAGATCATAAAATTGTCGAATGAGCAGCAGGTTCAATTTTAGAACTTCAAATCGAGTATTATTCAAGCTAGCAAGGGTGACATTCCTCTGTCTTGATCATGACTCAGCAGTTAAAATGCACCCAGCCACTCTGGATGATATGGTGGATGTTCAACTTTGATATACGCCTCAAGTAGATTAGTGCTGATTCTGAAGGCTTAACTATGACTGAAATGTGCTTTCATATTCTTTTCGAATGCAACATGTTTACCACACATTTCCAAGTGTGAAATTCAAGGCCACTGCCTGAAAAACCCAAAAGCACTTTAGAGCTTTTTTGTAGAGATGTCTGATTCTGGGAAACATTTTTGTGCAGTCTCCACAGACATTATTTAACTTAAGTTCCAAGTGACCTTTAGGCCAAGCAAACATCGCTTGCAGAGAGCATTTTAGTTTATTTGAAGTGGAAAGTAAATGAAGGAGAAATCTTGTTTACTTTCTAGCTAAGGGAGAGACTCAAGTTCCTGGCATGGCGCTGTTAATTAGGCAGTGGGAATTTTGACTGGGTGTTCCAACGGATTAATATTTGAGTGAGCTTTCACTGAATTAAAGTTTGACACCTTGTGAGAGTCTGGATTGAAAGTCTTGTAACTGTGTTTTGCCTTTCAGAATATGCATCAACTTCTGCCTTTTCCTTTGCAAAGTGAAATGTATTTTTGTGACAAATTTTAAACCATGTGTAGTTTCTAACAACTGAATAGCAAGGATATACCTGAGTTTTTCTGTGTTGACATCAACACATGCATTTTAATTATTTTATGACATATTTTTCCTAATTAAAGTTTCTATGTAACATTAGGAAGGATGGTTTGAGATTCAGATAGCTAAGCACTAAAAACTCAGCTCTAACAGTTGGCCATTGTGTGAACTTGGGTAAGAATTTAACCTTTTCTATCCTCAATTTTTGTGTTTGCATATCTAATAACAATTCATATATTTCACAGAAGTACCATGAGATCATGTTACATGCACAAAGCAATTTAGGGATACTGTTAAATATATTTATTATTCATTAATGCACTGACTAATCTGTTCTTATGTTTTGCAGGGGTTTAGACTGCATTAGATGAATGTGTACGCTTTAATGGCATTAGCTGTGTTTTTTAGAAAAACTAGTTCTTACACTAGTAGATAAGATAGTAAATTTGCTTTGAAACCAAGAATTTAGTCATTTACTCCTCATCAAACAACATCATTTTAGGTAATAATTTCCAAGTTTCTTATGTGTGAAAGATTGTGGTTATTTTTTACATTTGCTAAGAAAATACATTGTTTATATATGTTCGTATGACAAAGATTTCTATTAAACTTTTAAGAGAAAATATTTAGATACTAGAATTTGGAGACTGAAGTGTAGAATTTTCCTTTCTTCTTTTTTATAGTCTCTAAACACACATTGAGCTGCCCAGGATGCTAACTATAATTTATACAAAGGAGTGTTAGTCAGCATGGCTTTGCAACTGTGAGGATGGAGAGTAAATTAAAACAGGTCAGGGCAGTGGCAGGGCAGATGGAGTCTAAGTATCAAGGCTTATCCGATCCATCGATGTTTTCATGCCCACAGTAGCTACTGCAAGGAGCTTCCCGAAGAAAAGCAATCTCTTCAGCCAGTGTGATCACTTGGAAGGTGGAAATGTCCAGACAGTGCAGCCAGTGATGGAGACCTGGAGCCTGTGCTCATGTCCTTTCATGTGCTCCTCCTTTCCTGTAAAACCAGTTCATGGAAACTTATCTAAGCTCCTGGGTTATCAGCTCTATCAGTCCTTTGGTCTTTGTTAAAGTTTTGGTAGATGAAGCACTGTAAGGAGAGGAAAAATTAAGTACTACACCCAGGATATACGTCAATACCTGTCAAAGAAATTGGTGTTGTTGTTGGAGTAAAATAGTTCACCAAATGGTATTTTGGGATTCCAGAGAGCGGGTTAAAGATGTAGCATTGATTCTGGTTGTTTGCAATTGGAATTTTACAAATACTTGACACCTAAGTAAGAATAGGAAGAAGCGATTCATTCACGTTCTTAGACCCAAACAACTTTGCTTACAACACTCTCCCACTATGGGACTTTTGTAGCAACATTAAAGTCTGAATGACCATTCACTTAGTCAAACAATTTAGTGCTTCCATGAAGATATTTTCAAACAAGTGTTGACACATGATACAAAGATTATAGTTCCTGTCTGTTTGCCCTGTGGTATTAACTTCACCTGAATCTCAGGGAGTTCTCGGCCACCCACTGAAGTGGTTCACTAGTCTCCAAGCATGAGCATTTTTCTTTAAACACACAGTGGATTAACAGCCTAATTACCCACATCTCTTTCATTAATATAAAATTCCCTCCTTTTGTTTTTCAGGGATGTCTGTGGAGATACTGGAACACAATTCAAATGTGAGTCACTGACTAAACAGGGGAGGAGAAATTTGAGGTCTTGGCCAATTGTTCTTGTCACCCCATCTGCTGATGAACAAGACTGAACATATCTTTACAGTATATTGTGTTAGCCAAAGGAACAAACAAGGAAGCTGACAAAAACCAGGTGTGACAATGTAGCTAGTCTATTGTACCCAGTTGTTTAATTTCTAGTTGAGATGTGGTGCTATGTAAGTATTTTGTAAGTAGTTGATACTTGAGATCAGTGGACTTTAAGGAAAAGAGATTGTCTTAGTTAATTTGAGTAGATGATATCAGCAGTTCAAAACCTGCAGATGAATATGTTTTTCCTGAAAGAAAAAGAATTCTCCTTGTGACATCAGCTGCTAGCCTTCTCATTGACTTGTCTTATGGATAATTCTCTTGTTTGCCTGTTCTTTAGTCTCTCTCTCTCTCTCTCTCTCTCTCTCTCTCTCTTTCTCTCTCTCTCTCTCTTTTGTGGAACATGCAAGAACTTGTGATAAGAAATTGCATAGTAATACAGTTTCAAGGATTAGATGTTTTTGGAGGGTAGGAGATAAATTATATTTCCAAAGCAAACTCTTTTCTGTGCTGCAAATGGCATCAAATACATCACTAGAAATATGGGTATTTGCACTACTCTCAAGGGGGAGGTGCTGGGATAAGTGTGAATATATCTTTTCCTAAGACAGAAAACTATAATACTACTGAAATTACATATATTGTCAAATTGGCTTAATTGTACTTGAGTCTGTGCCCATTCTTCCCACCTATTTCTCAAAATTATAAGCATTTTTTTGTTTTCTGAATATTGATCAGATGTGGAATATTTTATTGCTAAAACTTAAAGAAGCTCAGCAGTTACTTGTTTTCATTTATACTGATGCATCGTAAAGAATGTAAACATTTATTCTTTCCTTGTGGAACGCAAGGCTCATGGGTACCCAAGTTCTCCTGTGTACTCAGCCTCCAAGTCTAATTTATCAGGGCTATTTTCAAGCCTTTGCAGTAAATTTGGCATCCAGAGTTCCAGAGACTTTTTGAGACCTTGTTCATCTCTTTCCACTACGATGAAATTTCCCATCTGTGAGATTTTCACAGGTTGTAGTACCACGTTAATTAGACTGTTGGTGTTAATGACAGATTGATACAATAGGTTTGTGGCAAAAATAAAATTATGTTGACTATCTTATGAGTAATTAGCAGTAGTACTAGTTCTTATTTTCATTTTTGGTAAGGATGAAATAGAACATATTTGCAAGATCAATGTTTATATATCATATACCCAACAATGTGTTAATATGCTTCTTCAAAGAGTTCTGATTCCATATGGCAGCTACAGTTGGTGTTGCTGTAGTTGAAATGATAGGAGTTGGTGATGCACCCAGAATCCACCTGGATCTTCTCAGGATCCATATTTATGAATTGAATGGAGACATCATGGGCTTAGCCATTCTCAAAGTAGCAGTAACCTCTACTTTTCTCTTGAGCACGAGTCATTGTTTTCATTCTTTGTTTTGATTTAAAAATGATAGATAAACCCTTAGCCAGACTAACGAGAGGACACAGAGAGTGCGTCCAAATTAACAAAAACAGAAATGAAAAGGGAGACATAACAACAGATTCAGAGGAAATTCAAAAAATCATCAGATCTTACTATAAAAACCTATATTCAACAAAACTTGAAAATCTTCAGGAAATGGACAATTTCCTAGACAGATACCAGGTACCGAAGTTAAATCAGGAACAGATAAACCAGTTAAACAACCCCATAACTCCTAAGGAAATAGAAGCAGTCATTAAAGGTCTCCCAACCAAAAAGAGCCCAGGTCCAGATGGGTTTAGTGCAGAATTCTATCAAACCTTCATAGAAGACCTCATACCAATATTATCCAAACTATTCCACAAAATTGAAACAGATGGAGCCCTACCGAATTCCTTCTACGAAGCCACAATTACTCTTATACCTAAACCACACAAAGACACAACAAAGAAAGAGAACTTCAGACCAATTTCCCTTATGAATATCGACGCAAAAATACTCAACAAAATTCTGGCAAACCGAATCCAAGAGCACATCAGAACAATCATCCACCATGACCAAGTAGGCTTCATCCCAGGCATGCAGGGATGGTTTAATATACGGAAAACCATCAACGTGATCCATTATATAAACAAACTGAAAGAACAGAACCACATGATCATTTCATTAGATGCTGAGAAAGCATTTGACAAAATTCAACACCCCTTCATGATAAAAGTCCTGGAAAGAATAGGAATTCAAGGCCCATACCTAAACATAGTAAAAGCCATATACAGCAAACCAGTCACTAACATTAAACTAAATGGAGAGAAACTTGAAGCAATCCCACTAAAATCAGGGACTAGACAAGGCTGCCCACTCTCTCCCTACTTATTCAATATAGTTCTTGAAGTTCTAGCCAGAGCAATCAGACAACAAAAGGAGGTCAAGGGGATACAGATCGGAAAAGAAGAGGTCAAAATATCACTATTTGCAGATGACATGATAGTATATTTAAGTGATCCCAAAAGTTCCACCAGAGAACTACTAAAGCTGATAAACAACTTCAGCAAAGTGGCTGGGTATAAAATTAACTCAAATAAATCAACTCAAATAAATCAATGCCTTCCTCTATACAAAAGAGAAACAAGCCGAGAAAGAAATTAGGGAAACGACACCCTTCATAATAGACCCAAATAATATAAAGTACCTCGGTGTGACTTTAACAAAGCAAGTAAAAGATCTGTACAATAAGAACTTCAAGACACTGAAGAAGGAAATTGAAGACCTCAGAAGATGCAAAGATCTCCCATGCTCATGGATTGGCAGGATTAATATAGTAAAAATGGCCATTTTACCAAAAGCAATCTACAGATTCAATGCAATCCCCATCAAAATACCAATCCAATTCTTCAAAGAGTTAGACAGAACAATTTGCAAATTCATCTGGAATAACAAAAAACCCAGGATAGCTAAAGCTATTCTCAACAATAAAAGGACTTCAGGGGGAATCACTATCCCTGAACTCAAGCAGTATTACAGAGCAATAGTGATAAAAACTGCATGGTATTGGTACAGAGACAGACAGATAGACCAATGGAATAGAATTGAAGACCCAGAAATGAACCCACACACCTATGGTCACTTGATTTTTGACAAAGGAGCCAAAACCATCCAATGGAAAAAAGATAGCATTTTCAGCAAATGGTGCTGGTTCAACTGGAGGGCAACATGTAGAAGAATGCAGATCGATCCATGCTTATCACCCTGTACAAAGCTTAAGTCCAAGTGGATCAAGGACCTCCACATCAAACCAGACACACTCAAACTAATAGAAGAAAAACTAGGGAAGCATCTGGAACACATGGGCACTGGAAAAAATTTCCTAAACAAAACACCAATGGCTTACGCTCTAAGATCAAGAATCCACAAATGGGATCTCATAAAACTGCAAAGCTTCTGTAAGGCAAAGGACACTGTGGTTAGGACAAAACGGCAACCAACAGATTGGGAAAAGATCTTTACCAATCCTACAACAGATAGAGGCCTTATATCCAAAATATACAAAGAACTCAAGAAGTTAGACCACAGGGAGACAAATAACCCTATTAAAAAATGGGGTTCAGAGCTAAACAAAGAATTCACAGCTGAGGAATGCCGAATGGCTGAGAAACACCTAAAGAAATGTTCAACATCTTTAGTCATAAGGGAAATGCAAATCAAAACAACCCTGAGATTTCACCTCACACCAGTGAGAATGGCTAAGATCAAAAACTCAGGTGACAGCAGATGCTGGCAAGGATGTGGAGAAAGAGGAACACTCCTCCATTGTTGGTGGGATTGCAGACTGGTACAACCATTCTGGAAATCAGTCTGGAGGTTCCTCAGAAAATTGGACATTGAACTGCCTGAGGATCCAGCTATACCTCTCTTGGGCATATACCCAAAAGATGCCCCAACATATAAAAAAGACACATGCCCCACTATGTTCATTGCAGCCTTATTTATAATAGCCAGAAGCTGGAAAGAACCCAGATGCCCTTCAACAGAGGAATGGATACAGAAAATGTGGTACATCTACACAATGGAATATTACTCAGCTATCAAAAACAACGAGTTTATGAAATTCGTAGGCAAATGGTTGGAACTGGAAAATATCATCCTGAGTGAGCTAACCCAATCACAGAAAGACATACATGGTATGCACTCATTGATAAGTGGCTATTAGCCCAAATGCTTGAATTACCTACCCTAGATGCCTAGAACAAATGAAACTCAAGACGGATGATCAAAATGTGAATGCTTCACTCCTTCTTTAAAAGGGGAACAAGAATACCCTTGTCAGGGAAGAGAGAGGCAAAGATTAAAACAGAGACTGAAGGAACACCCATTCAGAGCCTACCCCACAGTGGCCCATGCATATACTGCCACCCAATTAGACAAGATGGATGAAGCAAAGAAGTGCAGACCGACAGGAGCCGGATGTAGATTGCTCCTGAGAGACACAGCCAGAATACAGCAAATACAGAGGCGAATGCCAGCAGCAAACCACTGAACTGAGAATAGGACCCCCGTTGAAGGAATCAGAGAAAGAACTGGAAGAGCTTGAAGGGGCTTGAGACCCCATATGTACAACAATGCCAAGCAAACAGAGCTTCCAGGGACTAAGCCACTACCTAAAGACTATACATGGACTGACCCTGGACTCTGACCTCATAGGTAGTAATGAATATCCTAGTAAGAGCACCAGTGGAAGGGGAAGCCCTGGGTCCTGCTAAGACTGAACCCCCAGTGAACTAGACTTGTGGGGGGAGGGCGGCAATGGGGGGAGGGTTTGGAGGGGAACACCCATAAGGAAGGGGAGGGGGGAGGGGGATGTTTGCCCAGACACCGGGAAAGGGAATAACACTCGAAATGTATATAAGAAATACTCAAGTTAATAATAAAAAAAAAAAGGATTTTTTTAGAAAGTGCCACTGGAACTTTCCTCCTATAATAGCTTTTATGTCACAGGGCAAGAAGTCATTTTAGAACCTGGTAACCACCAAGTATGTCAGTGCAATCAGTGTTAGGGACTTCGAGAACCACCTGGTGCTTTGTAAATGAAGATGATCCACCATGAAGCAAAGTTGGCCTATCTGTCCATTTTCTGAACTTTGCATGCTCACTTTAACAAACAGATCTTCCTGATGCTTTCGGTCTTTGCCTACTAAAGCCTATTTGAGACTGTGCATAGTGAGTTTTGTTCTCCTATCTATGTAGTGCTTGAGACAACAACCACAGGTTCTTTCCAGAAATGAATCAGGAGTTACTTTTTATGAATACCTAAGTCAGTATTGAAAAGTCTTTTCATGTACAATCTGATGGCTTTATTACATGGGTTCTGGATGGGAAAATTGGTTCAAATTTAAAAAGTGGACAAGGGGCTGAATGTTTTTATTAGACTGTCCACTCCTAGATCCCCAGTTATCATTTCTTAGTTTCTTCTTTTACAAATTGGAAATAACTCTTAATGGCTGCTTATTTATCATAAGGATAGCATGTTATTACCTATTTCTATAGTTCTCCATATTTTAAATGGAAACCCTATTGAGTCTGAAAGTCTGTTGGGGGTAAGATTTGAACTTTCTGAAACTTTCTCTGAGACTTTGCTACTTTTATGATTAAACATTTTTTTCTGTCCTTCAGTTCCAGGATCTGAGAGTCTCTTTAGATGTTGCCAAGGAAAATCTCTCAGGATTTAATTGCTGATTAATCATCCCCAGTCTTTCAATTCTTTTCATCTAAGTCATCTTTGTCCCTGAAAATAGCAATCCAATTCCATTGTTCATGTTTTTGATGTACTTCTTAAAAGTCGGAGATTTTATTTCTTTCAGTGCATTCTCTGCTGGGGCATATGAGAGTCTAGAGTGAATGTTCTTACAAAGTTCACTGCTACTGTATGCCAAGATGCCAATGTTCTTTCTGTGGCAGAGAAAGGGTCTTCCTTGACAGCACAAGGGGTGACTTGAGCTGATCTCTTGGACTCCTTTTATTATTTGTTCTTGTATGTCGTGCTTTTCAGCTTGATAGAGATTTTTCTCAAGAGATTTACCTGGTAGAATTTTTGAGCTGAACAACTGTGAGAAAATGAAGAGTGCAAGGAGAGATCCAGAATGATGTTAGATTCTATTGGAGTCAAAGACTTGATGAACATTGGGGTTGAGGGGTTGAATGGAACACTCGCCTCAATGGATATAAGGAATGTTTGAAAGGGTTTGTTACCTTTAGCGTGCTCTCTCTCTCTCCTCTCTCTCTCTCTCTCTCTCTCTCTCTCTCTCTCTCTCCTTCTCTCTTTCTCTCTCTCTCTCGGTGCTTGTGTATAAATGCATGTATATGTATCTATGTATGACAAACATTAGCTCACTAGTGCATATTTATTGAATTTCTCCCATTGAATGACACTGTTATATATACTTTTTTACTTTTAAATCTGTCTTGTTTTTTTCTGTTCTAAAAATTATCATCTTTACACTTGTGAGAAATCAAACTAGGTCATTATATGAAGATTTTAGAAAGAGAAATGAGAATAGTTTGATTTCTTTGAGATTTCACATAATTTTCTTGGTTAATAGTTTCATTGTGGTTTTTATTACTGCTGAAAATATTCTTCTCCCTTACAATACATCTTGAGCAGAGCTTCCCCCCTCCACCCCTTCCATCTCCTCTCCTCCATCTCCCTTTTGTCCCAGATTAACTCCCTCTCCATTTCTTCTTCAGAAAGGAGCATGCTTTCAAGAGACAGAATCCATACAGAATATAACAATATACAACAAGACAAAGCAAAAGCACTCATATTGAGGCTAGACAAAGCAACACGATAGGAGAAAAAGAGTCTGCTCCCATTGTTTGAAGTTCCACAAAACCACAAGCTAAGAGCACTAACATAAAAACAGAGGACCTGGTGCCTCTCCATGCAAGCCTAGTGAGCAGGCCTTGCTGCTCCAGTCTCTGTGAGCCTTCATGAGTCCTGCTTAGTTGATTCAGAGGCTCATGTTTTCTGTGTCCTCCATCCTCTCTGACTCCCTGAATCCTACAATCTTCTCTTCCCCATTCCCTTGGATTCCAAGGCTCCAAGGGGAGGGACCTGATGGAAACCTCCAATTTAGACTCTCTCTCTCTCTCTCTCTCTCTCTCTCTCTCTCTCTCTCTCTCTCTCTCTCTCTCTCTCCTCATACTGTTTATCTATGGGTCCCTGTATCTGTTTCATCTGTCACCAGAGGAAACCTCTTTGATGACAATTAGACAAGGCATTGATCTATGGGTATAGTGGACTATCATTAGGAATTATGTTATTGGCTTTTTCTTTTCTTTTGTATCTGGTTCCACCCTAGGTCTCTGGCTTGAGCTCCTGGAAATCCATGCAGTATGAAACATGGGCTCCCTTTCATGTCATAGTTCTAAGTTAAACTAAACATCGGTGGGCCACTCCAAGTTCTGTGCCAGCGCATCTTGTAGGCAGGACACATTGTAGATCAAAGGTTTTCTGGCTGAGTTTGTGTGCAGTTTTCTCCTTCCTAGCCTGCAGAGTACCTTCTTAGCCAGAGACTAAAATGTAGGGAAGAAGGTTCTATGCCTGTATCAGCTTGACGATCTCTACATTCAGTTAGCTGTGTAGATGCTGTCCTTGGCAATGGGGTCTCCTGCTGTCAGTTCAGAGAGTGACCTTCTATTCTAGCATCAACCTGGGTTATTTAAGGACCTCTACTAAACACCCTTAGCCAACAGCTCTAAGGAATGTAACCCAGTCTCACCTCTGGAAACTTCCCAGCTATAAAAGATTGCCAGCTCACATTCTCAGAGAGTTGTGTCAATCTTTTTGAGTTAAGAGTTAAACAAGACAATTAAGGATGTGCGTTACTGTGCAGACTTTATACAACACATTTCAAAAGTAATTTAAAAAACAATTTAAAAGTAATTTATTTGAAGCTTTGCAAATCTCTAGGTGATATTAGCTCATATTTATTTAGTTTTTTACTTTATAATATTCTAGATCTGATGTATATAAAGGGCTTCATTGTGGCACTTTCACTTTCATCAACACTATACTTTTATCAATCTTCTCCCACTTGTCCCATATCCTTTCCAACTTAAATTTGTGAAATACAACTGATCTACAATGTAGTTTAGCTATGAAGTTCTTTGCTGAGTTTTACTTTGGAAAATCAATCTATGTAAGAGAGCATCATATTGAATAGTTAATAATTAACAATTGCTCTATGTTCTCTATGATTTTTTATTACTATGGAGAAGCCCTTTTGAGCTTAAATCTAGTCTGGCTAGATTGGGTTTGAGGTGAGAATAGCGCACTACTTGTTTTTACCTGCCATTTGCTTGGTGGTTTGGTTTTCATTCTTCAATTCTGAGCTAGTCGTTATCTGTCAGGGAGCTGAATCCTCTTAAACACAACAGACACTGGGTCCTGTCTTTCAGTCCAGCTAGCTGGTCTGTCCCTTTCCATGTCACAATGATGCCGTCATGTTTAAGACTACTGTTGAGCAGCATCGTCATTTCCTGTAGCTTTATTGTTGGTTGTGAAGGTTGGTTAGATTATTGCTAATCAATCTTTTTCTGTTAGCATTGAGGATTTTCTGCTTTATTATACTGGACAAGATGGATTCATTCCTTGCTTTAATTTGTTTATCTATACCATTCAGTATACTTTTTTATTGCTGTTTTCATGAATGTGAGCATGTTTCTTTGACTTTTGGTTCCTACACCATATTTCTGATTCTGTTTCTGTAATTTACCTTTCTCTGGTTATATCTCTACACAGGGTGTCTCCATCCCTGTGTGCCTATAACCTAGACAGTCTTTCTTTGTCTCTATAGTCTATTCTGGTTCTATAGGTTCCCAAAGTGTAACCAGTCACTTCTGCACAGCATAGTCTCATTCCCAGCTATTATTCTTATTCATCCATATTTAGGAGAGAAAAATACTTTCTTTCAGCTATGGCTGACACTTGCTTGATACCTTTGTGTAAGCTCTATGGTTCTACTGGCCATTACCTGGCCACTAGGAAGGGCAGCTTCATTGCAAAAAAAAATCCACCACTAAAGCTTCTATTTAATACTTCCTCAAATTGTTCTCTTACAGCAACATGGCCTATTATATTTTGGACTCGTCTTTTACTAGCTTGCACAGAGAATTCTTTCTTTTAATTATTTTATTTATTTAACATTTTTAAATGGATTTTTAAATTTACATTTCAAATGTTATCTCCTTTCCAGGTTTCCCATCCATAAAACCCCTATACCATCTTCCCTCCCCCTTCTTCTATGAGGGTGTTCCCCTGCCCATCCACCCAACCCTTCATGCCTCTCCATCCTGAAATTACCCTACACTGGGGAGTTCAGCCTTGGCACAGAGACTTCTGTAACAGAATTTTAGCCAGAGATCCAAAACTCATATTGAAATTTACATGTATCTGAGCATTTTCAATTCCTCTAGAAACAGTTTTCTTTCTTTCTTTTTTTTCTTTCTTTCTTCCTTCCTTTCCTCTTTCTCTTTTCTTTGGTTTGTCTTTGTTATTTTCCCTTAATGTTGACCACTGGCTCTCATTGAATGTCGAATAAACTACTGACAGTATTGAAACTAAGGCTTAAACATCATAAATATCTCCTGTTAACTGTTTTCCGGGAATCATATGGAATTTTACAGTGGGACCATTTAAAAAGTACCTATCAAAGTGGTCATAGACAAAGAGCTCAAGAAGTTAGACTCCAGAGAACCAAATAACTCTATTAAAAATGGGATACTGAGCTAAACAAAGAATTCTCAAGTGAGGAATATCACATGATCAA